>NC_087210.1:32326291-32328791 GCF_015104395.2 Macrobrachium nipponense
CAGATTTTTGCACTAAAACTACTTTGTCATAAAAAAAAATTTACAATATAACCCAATGAACAGAAATGTGATCCTCTAGACTTCTACAATTTATCTAAAATTCTTCAGTCATGAAAAATTTGTAAATGAATCCACCACACACACACACACACACATATATATATATATATATATATATATATATATATATATATATATATATATATATATATATATATATATAGTGGTCCCTCATATTCGTGGGGGATGCGTACCAGACCCCCCGGGAATAGTTAGAACCCGTGAATAGTTGGAACCCCTATAAAAATGCTCAAAACCTCCTATTTCATTAGTTAAAACTCAAGAAACAACCACTCAAAATTTTCATATCTGGTTTTTTAATAGTTTTATCACAAAAAGTGCATTTTATGATGAAATTCATAAATAAAAAAACCAGGAATTTTTGCTTATTTTTCATAGAAAAATACCGCAAATAGGCGAATTTTCCGTGACTAATGCGGGGAAATGTTCCCGAGAGAACTCCACGAATGTGTGAGTCCACGAATCCGGAAAACGCAAATACGGGGGTCCACTGTATATGTATATATATATACAGGTACTTCTTGTTTAACGACGGGGTTCCGTTCCAGCGACCAGGATGTTAAATGAATTCGTTGTTAAACGTGTTATTCTCTTTATTTCGACTATAGCATTATTTTTCAGTCATATATTATACACAGAACTAGTTTCTGACATAGCCCACTACTTGACAAAGTTCTGACAACGCTTTTTGTCTCTTTATTACTCATATATTTAAACTCCATTTTATAACTTCATAATTTATAGTAATTTTCTTTAAAATAGTGTACTTTATTTAACACATTTAGCCTACATTCTCCCAAGTTAGCCTACTAGTAAGTCAATACAGTACTAACTTTTTCTCAAAATCTGCACATTATTTATCTGTGACTTACATATTCTAAATTTGATATTTCATAATTATCTCTTGCACTTCTTACCTCTAGTATCATCTGATCTCATGGGTGACATATTGAATATGTATGTAAATACACAGTTGTATAAAAAAAATCATCAAACTGTAATACATGGAAGTCTTTCCAGCATACTAAGAGTAAGGAATTCGTGCATGCCAAATGTCTCATTGTTTTGATTAACCGCCAAAAAGACGAAGAGCCACTTTTCTGACCTTCCTACTCCTGATGCTGAGCCACTTTAGTGAACCGATTTAAACCACGCACCAATACTTTCAGATACAGGTTTCTTATGCCAGTACCTTGCTCTCTAATGACATATCAATAGTTCAGTGTCATTGGCTAAATGTTATTACATCACAATGACATCATCATAATCCTGTTACTTAATTGGTTAAAAGGATTATGACGTGGAGAAAATCAAGAACTCCCAGGAAAACTTCAGTCTCGACATCGGTTTTGTGTGTTCCATGACCAGCTCTCAGTAACTACTATATCATTATTTTTGTAATTATTACAGGTTAATATGGGATAAGGACAATAGAATGATAATATAAGTTTTAAGCGATAATAGGAATTACCAGTAATGGAAGAATACGTATATCGTATAAGTGTACTCGTAGCAAAAGCTAATATTTTTTAGAATGAATGTTGAGATATCATGGTTGGCGTCTTGGTTTTGAGAGATAATCTTTATCATGGTTCTTATTTTCCGTAATTATTACATGCTGATGTTGGATAAAAACGTAATAGAGAGAAAATGGATTTAATACAAGCTGTAAGTAGTGTAAATGCATCGCATATCAGTGAATTAGTTATAACCTTATCTATTTTAGGATGAAAATTATGGCGTCCCCTTCAGTTTCAAACGATATCACTCACATTTCATTTTATGAAACAGGAGATGAGGAAGTTTCAGATTCTGATGATACTGGTAGTGAAACAGAGAGCAACAGTGATGAGGATGACGGATCATCTTCAGAAAGTGAAACTAATGCATGTGCATCAGGTGGTGTGTGGGAGAGCCTCATTGGTGAGGACACTGGCCCTATTCCAGTGCCATTTAGTGCCACCCAGGGACCTAAGCATTCTCAACAGGCCAACGACCCCAAATTGCTTATTTCAATTTATTTTTTCCTGATTCTTTTATGCAGACTGTAGTAAATGAAATAAATAGATACAGTGATACATTTGTATCTAATAAGAAGGAGTATTTGCAGTGCCATCCCCGATCAGCCGCTCATAATTGGATTACAGATGGGCACACTAACATCAAAGAAATGAAAGCTTTTATTGGCATGGCTTTCAATATGGGCATTGTGAGATTGCCAGAGCTAAATGATTACTGGAACACTTCCCATAAACCAATCTTCCAAACTTGGTTTCGGGAACACTTTGGCTGAGACAGGTTCAAACTGTTCTTGAAGTTTTTTCACTTTGCAAACAATGATTGAATGCCTGCCCAAGACTCTCAAGATAATGATCCACTTTATAAGATCAAACCAGTTATTGATAATTTTGTACGTGTT
>NC_087210.1:32331291-32518752 GCF_015104395.2 Macrobrachium nipponense
AAACCAGGCAAGTTCCCAGACCATAGAATGTTGACTTAAAGAGTTTCAACGGTATAGCTTTTCTTTACAAAGTATATTAAAGCCCTATTTATTTATTTAGCCATAGATTTTAAGGTTATCAAAAGCTTGGCTAGGCTAGATTATTGGCACTGAATAGCCTTTCTCTTGGCCACCATTGGCAATGTATTTATTTTCATTTTATGTTTCTTTTCCTCTCTCTATGTTATAATAACTTCGAGTTGTCATAAAACGAGTATGTCGTTAGATGAGGAGTACTTCTGTGTGTTTGTTTGTTTGTGTGTGTGTGTGTGTGTGTGTGTGTGTGTGTGTATATGTATATATGTATGTATATATATATATATATATATATATATATATATATATATATATATATATATATATATATATATATATATATATATATATATATATATATATATATATATATATATATATATATATATATATATACCGTACATTTCTGTGTATAAGGCAACCTTTAAATCCTAAAATTCACCTCTAAAAATTGGGGATCGTCTTATACTACAATACCTTGAATTCCAAGATGTGTATCGTAGGCTAGCCTTGGCCTCGGTGCTATAGCTTAACCACCAACATACATGAGGATTAACTTTAAGAAATAAAGTGATAATAAAGGTAATAAAACCAATTTTACCTTATATAATATTGGCATATCTTCATGACAAATAGCCTATTTGAGGAATAATTCGGAATCAATGAAATAGACTTTTATCTAAGCCTATGCGATCCCAGCTGAGAAAATGTAAACTGTAAACATCGAGTTATGGTTGGCTCGCAGCAACCTTCATCTTTCAGTAACCTTTTAGAAATTTCAATGGTAGTGTAATTACAGTAGTAATAACATTTAGGATAATATAATATTCATTTTTTTCATTTAAATTTTCTCATACATATCACAAGATTGGTCATATGTGCCACCAT
Organism: Macrobrachium nipponense; assembly: GCF_015104395.2. NCBI lineage: Eukaryota > Metazoa > Arthropoda > Malacostraca > Decapoda > Palaemonidae > Macrobrachium > Macrobrachium nipponense. The sequence continues at coordinate 32,332,255 of NC_087210.1, forward strand.
CACAAGGATTCCAGTCTGGCTCTGGTGAGTCAACTTTCGCTTCGTCGTTGATATCATACAAATCATCATTTTTCAAATGATTTTACGACACTTTCTTTAAAACAAAATAATGCTTATATAACAAGTGAGGCAGCATGTAAAGCTGTTTGTAACTGGTTCAAACAATTCAGTCATATTGATAATTGTGTACGATAATTATTGTTCATTATTGTATTATTATTAGTGGTTGTTTGAGAATGGCAACAAAATGTAAACAAAAACAATGGTTTCCCTTTACCGACCTTCTGTATGAAAAACATATAGACTCAGCTTTGTTAAACCCAACATTGATCATTTACGAAAGGAATGTATGCATCTCTAAATTAAGTTCCCTTCAGCAACTAAAGACAGTGATGATATCAGTAAAACACGATCAGCTGAGACTGTAAACAAACCTAGAATGCAAATGGCGCATCATCGCATGTTCTTACAATGTAATACAATAATACATGCAATATGATTACAGTAAAACATGTTTTATTTAAATTATCATTAATCTCAATACAACTATTATTCGACTTTTGCAAGTGTAATGATGCAATTTCTCTCTCTGTCTGTCTCTCTCTCTCTCATCGATTGTAATACTAATGATACTCCTCCATTCATCCTGCACTAAAAAATTCCAAACGTCAACTGCCACAGTCTAGTTCGCCGCGAAATACGGGCTTAGATCTACCGAATTCTGAATGAAGCGATTATTGTAAAAATGTATTGGCATAAACAACTAAATTGAGAAACAGCTGATTGATGACGTCATTTACCATAACTATCAAGCATTTATTACGAGCTCCATTAAAATTGTTAAACCCTGCCGATTATCAATGGTGGCTTCCAAACGCAAAAATAAAATACATTTTTGTTCATCTATCATGCCATGGAGATCTCAAGAAAGAATACCAGTAAATTAAAGCTGCAGGTTATAGCTGCGGCTGAATAAAACGAATAATTGCCAAGCGGCGGTGATGTTTGGAACTGGAGAAATCACACCTACTTAATGCTTGTACCATGAAGTAAAGTAATGTGCACATTTTCAACCAGACTTCGTTAATTCATGATAAAAAGTATCTCCGAATTGCATCTCTTCTAACAAATAATAACAAAGAAAATATTGATAATACTCAAATCAGCCGAGATTTTGAGAATGTAAACAATATCAAATGCAAATGATGTACATGACAATGTTTATATTCTGTAATATAGTAACAAGTTCCTCGTTGGACGAGTGGTTTTTGCACTCGGCTACCAATCCGGTGGTCCGAAGTTAGATTCTCGGCTCGGCCAACACGGAATCAGAGGAATTTATTTCTGGTGATAGAATTCATTTCTTGATATAATGTGGTTCGGATCCCACAGTAAACTAGGTCCCATTGCTAGGTGACCAACTGGTTCCTAGCCATGTAAAAATATCTTATCCTTTGGGACAGCCCTAGGAGAGCTGTTAATCAGCTCAGTGGTCTGGTTAAACTAAGATATACTTAACTTAATACAGTAACGATAAGATAATAGTAATACTGTTATTGGATACAAGCAAAACAACCCTTAAGTCATCATTATTATGGTGCCACTAACTGGTTATCGGTACCATAAGCACCATTATGGTGCCTCTGTTAGGTATGTTATGGCGCCATAAGGCCTTATGGCACCAATAACCAAAACTCGGCCTGTTATGGCGCCATAAATTGCCAATATTATGGTGCTAGACGAGAGCCATAAAACCAGATCGCCGATATTGTAAATCTCCCATACAACAAAACAGTCACATTACAAAAGTCAGCCCTCCAACTGTCAAAGTTTCAAATATACATACATATTTATACACACACTTACATATATATATATAGCGTATTTATATGACATTTATAATTATGAGCTCACTCAGCATCAAAGATTTTATTTTTCTTATGTAGATGAAATTACACTGCATTCATATATACATGTGTATATATATCTATATATATATATATATATATATATATATATATATATATGTGTGCAATATATATATATATATATTATATATTATATACTATATATTTAATATAATATATATATATATATATATATATCTATATATATATTATATATATATAGATATATATATATTATATATATATATAGATATAATTATATATATATATTATACTATAATATATATATATATATATAGATATAGCTATATAGATATATAGATATATATATAGGATATATATATATATATATATATATATATATATATATAATATATATATATATATAGATATATATATATAGATATATAAATAGAATAGAATAGATATATAGTATATATATATATATATATATATCCATATATATATATATATATATAGATATATATATATATATATATATATTATATATATATTAATTATATATTATATATATCTATATATCTATATAGATAATATATAGATATATATAGATATATAGTAGATATATAGATATATATATAATATATATATATTATATATATATATATATAATATGTATAGATGTAGATATATATTATATTATATATATATATATATAGATATATATAGATTATATAGTCGAATATAGATAATAGATATATAATATAATAGATATATAGATATAGATATATATATATATATATATATATATATATATATATATATATATATATATATATATTAGATATATATTAGATATAATATATATATATATATTATATATATAGATAGAATATAATATATACATATATATATATTGATATATATTAGATATATATGAGATATATATATATATATATATCTCTATCTGTATAGATATATAATAGCTATATATATATATATATTATATATATATATGTAGATATATATAGATATATATAATCATATATATATATCTATTCGATATATAGATATATAATTAAATTTATATCTATATAATATCATATATATATATATCTATATCTTATATAATTAGATATATCTTATATCATTATATATATTAAAATATATATCTATATATTATAATATCTCTATATATATCTATATATATATATATCTTAGATATATATAGATATATATATATATATATCATATATCTATATATATCTAGATATATGTAGTTATATGAGTTATATATATATATCTATATATATATAAGTATATAATATATCTTATCTATACGTATCTATATCTCTATATATCTATATACAAATCTTATATATATATTCTCTATAGCTATAAATAATATATAATCTATATCTATATACTGATACCTCTATATATATATAGATAATATATATCTCTTTAGATATATATATATAATAAATTATTATAGATATATCTATATATATATATATATATTCTCTATCTCCTATATACTATATATATAGTATATATATATATATATATCTAGATATATATATAGATATCTATATATAATATCTAAATATATCTAATATATAAATCATATATTAGCTTATATAGATATATATATATATATATATATTATATATATAATTATATCTATATTTCTAATATATATAATATTCGATCGCATTTAATAATTATCTATATATATATATACTCTATATACATATATATAACTCTATATAAATATCTATATATATATAATATATTACATATACATATATATATATATAAATATACATATATATATATATAATTATCTAATATATCATACTATATATATCTATCTATATATATCTCTATCTACCTTACATATCTCTCTATTGACTATCTAAATCTTCTCTCCCCTATCTATATAATCTAATTCTCTATTATCCTCTATAGATATCTCTAATTCTATATCTATAATATATATATTATCATATTAGTTTTTATCTGAATGTTATTACATATGTATGATACACAAATCCGAAAAGGAAATGCATCACAATCAATTTTCACAAATAGGTTGAAATCTGAAACATATGGATATTTATTCGTTAGCCAGATGAATTAATCATATTTTCTTCAGTGCACGACCGGCTACATCATAGAAAAGGGTTAGGTTTAGTGGGATACTGATGTAAATATTTCACTTTATCTGTCTTGACAAGTCATAGAATATGCGACAATTTGTCGGTCACTGCCGCTCACAGGAGGGACATGCAGTGAACATGTATGTGAAAAAACCGACTAAAATTTTTTTTTTTCAATAGTACTTCAGGACATGTTTCTTTAGACATTAAATTGTCTGAATCCATCATTAACTAAAATTCAAAAATCCCTTGAAAATTAGCGATTGCTGCGCCCCTTAAAAATGGTTAATCCAGAATATTCAACCTAAAGATGGAGATTCTCTTTCATCTAGTATCAAACAAGAACCTAACACAAGAGTTGAAACAGAGTGAGCTGGGGCAGCAACGATAGCAAGAAAGGGGCTACACTAGAAGAGTGAACAGGAAATGACTAAAAGAGATAAGTTTCTTCACCACAGCATAGTTGTCAGGCTAAAGGGAAGGTAATATACAAGCCTTGAAATCACCACTAAAGATTATACAGAAAATGGAAGAAAACATGCTACGGTTATGTTCAACTTATTGACTCACCAAAAAATGGCAAAAAAAAATTTGCAAAAAACCAAAACAAAAAAGGAAAAATGCCCCTACTCTTTGATATAAATCTTAGCCCTAATATATACAAACTAAGACTGCATGAATACTGAAAAGGCATCTTTTAAAAATAATCAACCAGTCTTGGAATTTCTGTGAACTGTGAAGGAGTCAGCAGACATTGTAAGTGAAGAGTTAGGCACTGAGTAATTGTAGATCCATGAATTCATGCTCAAGCCTTCCAGATGTTACCAGAATCTCAGTTTGGCATATGAAGGGGCTATATTACAAAGGGTTTAAACCCTACGTTAAATATGCAAACCTATTACTTTTTATTGCTGCCTTATCACCAGTGCACAGAGAATGAAGTGTTAAAATGATTAAACACTATCAAAGCAGTAGTAAGCTAGTGGGTGAGAATGCCACTGGAAAGAAGGATCCAATTTCACCTGCTGAAATATAATTTGTTTATCTTCATAGTGGAGAAAATAATGTTTGAAAAGTATACAATTTCTATCCACAAACAAGTTTTTTTTTTTAGGTTATTTCCTAAAGTCATAATGTCTGTGATTTTCAACACTGCTGTTTGTTACCTGGACAAAATATATAGCCTAGTTTACAATTTATTTTTTGTCTCATACATCTAAAGTGCTTTGACAGGACAAAGAAGTGTGTCATTTTTAATCTCTGATGAAGATGGAGAGAAAATACAGAAAACAAATTTTTCTAAATAATTTCAGTCAAAGACTTTTTAATTTCCATAAACATTCAATGAAAAATAGTCATCTTAACACCATAAGGAGGTATGATGTCATCCGCTCTTCATTTGTTTAATTTCACACATATGATTATGTTTAACAGAGTTGAACAAACAGCTAAGAACCCACAATTCTAACAATGAACTAATGTGAAAATAAATGAGTAGAAAAATGCAAATGTAAGAAAACTGGCATATGAACATCATCTTCAAATGAGACAATGAAACACTCCTAATTTAAGTGAAGAGAATCTCACTAGTTAACTAGCTCAGATGGTGGTTTTCCAACACCAATGCAGCACTTGGTCTCTGTACCTGGATAAACTTTATGATCTCAGTAAAATGTAATCATTTGCCTTCTAAAAACAACTGCACATTACCTAACACTATTCACAATATATACAATGAAGAGTGGACAAAGCCAAGGTGAGTATTAATGTTACAAACAGAAATGCTTAATATGCTTAACATCACAACAATAATTACTTTGATACATATCCTCTAAAACATGAACCACCACAAATATGAGCATGTTCATAAGAGATTAAAAAAAAAAACAATTGTGTCTGTGTATGTCTGAATGAACTGTGAAGAATGCTACCTCAACAATGACTGTAAATACAATAACTGCACATTGAAAGATAGATATTCTTTTCTTTTTAAGTTACTTGTGACTGATGAATCACAAGACGTTGGGGTTTGGTTCAGTCCTGTAGCATAAGAACTTGCCTTACATTTGAGCTCAATTTCTTCTCAGTTTCAACTAAAAATCAATTAACTCATTTCCTACTTTTACTTTTGCTTGTTTTACTTTGTTTTTCCCTTTAATAAACAATTATTTTTCCTTAACATTCTAAGTCTGATAGCCTATACTGTCCACTGTTAAATCACAAAGTGTAACTATAGATAGAAAGATAAATATTTTTATAGAATGAAGTATATTTGTAAAACAAAACCTGTCAATCATATAAAGTACTCATTCAAGGTAAGACTGTCCTCATACATGAATTCTGACATTTTGTATGCAAAAGTAGCAATAGCTAAGAGGGACTACTCAAGCACACAGACTTGTGATTCATCAGTCACAAGTAACTATCCACCTCATTGTAAGTAACTATCCAATTCATTGCTTTGCCAGAGAGGTTATGCAAGGATGTGGGGATGGGATGTGAGCACTTCCAATAAACTGATGCATTTATAAGTAAAATACATTTTGTTGTAAACATTTTTCATATTAAACACATCAATCATATAACGCAAGAACTAAAGTTAATAAAGTCAAATAGTTGAAAGTCTGCTTTTGTTAAGTTTGTTGAAACCAGTAGAGCACATAGTGATAGAATAGGTCATAACCAAATGTCTAGGTACTGCTGGAAGCTGAACAAACATGGTGTAAAATAAATACCCTTGACCTATCACAAAAAATGCACAGAGCTCAACAAACCATGAAGTATGACAAGGATGCTAATTACAAAGGATGATTACTTCTTATAAGATTGATTGAAGAGTGAACAAGGGTGATAATTAGAAGGATAAAGAGGTGTATTAAAATCTTTCATCGGTAAAACTTGTCCTGCTGCTACTGATCCAATGAGTATAACCCCATCCCCTTGTGCATTGTATCCCCAAGGTGAAATGTGGCAATTGTAAAAGTTGAGACAGCATCTCCACATGCCTACATTGGTGATGACCTCTGAAACCCAGAGAAGTTGATATAACCTTGATCTCATGCACAGTTCTTACTAGATCAGCCTCTTCTTTTAAAAAAATCTGAATTGGCCTGACAGATGAAATGCCTCTTCAGCACAATATTGTTTTTGGAGACACACTGCCCACTCATGTTCCCACAAGAAGTATCTAAAGTCATGCCTCTTAGGTGTCTAATTCTTGTGGGGCTGTGATGTATGGCTCCCACAAAACAGAGAAGAGGTCATCTGCATTGGACTTCAAGGCTTGAATGGGATATGAAGCAATAGTACGATCCTGTGTAGTAGCCATCTGGGTCTTGGTGACAAACTCAGGAGCAAAGAACAATCCCTCTGAAGACTAACCTCTGGTATGTTTGGCAATGCCAGAGAGCATGTGCAACTCCTCATACCTTGAAGACACACAAGGTAGCAGGAAACCAGTCTTCATTATAAGTTGCAGCACATATACATCTTGCAGAGGTTCACATGGGTGAGACTTCAGAGGGTTAAGGACAGGTCTTATCATGGCTACCGGGTCATTCCATGAGAAAGAATGTTTTCAAAATGATGGAAGAATCTCCTGAGATCCCTCAAAGCAGTCACTTGTGAGAAGGACGCTCTGCAATCTTGACACTAACTGACAACTCCTGGAGCAATATGTTGATGAAAACGTCTGAAATCAAAGAAACAGACAAGCTCAGTGGGGTGACATTTCTCACCACACCCATGAAAGATTCTGTCCTTTTGTTGGTAGAGACTGAGGACTGAGGAACAGGAGACAGTTACAGTAGTGACTCCAAAAAGACTCGACTTCCGACTCAATGCAAGAAGGTGGGGGGTTCCTGTGGATGTGTACTTGGAGCAACTGCACAGCCACAGGCACCTCCAGGTTGGCAGGAGTTTGGGATGGACTACCAGCAGCTGAGGAAGATGGTCTAGGGTACCAATTCTACTATCCCATAGAGGAAAAATCAACTTCATTGGAGAGGGTGGAGGCTCGGAGCTTTGCTAGGACGTATCTGATCATGCAAAATACAAGGAAGGCATGTGACAAGGCTATCTTAACAGTGATGCACGATGTTCAGCATCCAGGCTGCCAGGTGTGGTTGTGTTGAGCAAACACACTGGGAGTTTATGGTTCAAGCTCAATGAACTTAGAAACACTAGTGATATGGCCCAAAACTGCCAAAGGGCCTTGCAGATTTTCCGCATCGAGTAATCACTCCAATTGCAGACAGGCATGCTTTGCCCTCCTGAGGGTGTGTTTGATGTTTTCATTCCTGGAGTGAACCCTAGGATTATCTCAACTTTGTTGGCCTCAGACTACACTATAATTCTTCCCTGGATCCTGAGATTGGCCACTATGTTGTTGCCCATCTATCGCATCTCTGAATATTTGTTTCCTGATCTTCAACTCCACTTCATTTGGGGGGGGGGGGGGGGGGGGTGGGGGGCTTGTTACTAGAAAGGGGAATTGGTAACCAGCATCACCTTCTTTACTCAAGGCTTTCCTTATCTCTTTCCACACCATCCAAAATGTCTGTAAACAAATAAGTGACCACTCCTGAGAAGTAAGAAAAATGTTTGGAGGTTGAGGCACAAAGGTTCAGCATCAGTGTCCCAGTTGTGTTGGCAACTTCTTGGCCAACCTTTGCTTAAACAAGTTTGGGTCAAGGACCATTAGGTCCTTGACATCTCAAGAAGAAAGCAGAGTTGAGAGGCCTTTGGGACAAGAGGTACAATATCATAACGTGCAGGATGGAAGTTTTGCAGAGAAAAAATAAATCAATGTCCTAACCTTAGCCAACTTAGCTGAAAACTTCACCTCCTAAGCCAAAAGTGATCCATCACTTGGTAACTGACAAGAACTTGCAGGAACCTCTCCACTGTATCTGTCACAGTAAGGGCATTTTAATCAGTAACAGAGTAAAGATAGTTTTCCTGTGATGTCACAGCAGATGAGCACCTGATAAGCTGCCACTTTGTTTTAGGTCAAGTATTGTAAACAAAGGAAATGTCAAATTTCGTTGTTATTCTAACGAATTATGAACCAAATCACGAAAAATAACAAGCAAGGACAGTCACAAACAGAAGGCTGATTTCATTGAGTCATTTTTGTGTGTCTTGACAGCTGAAAATTACCCCTGTTTATCCTGGAAATCCACAGTGCTCTCCTTCTTTCATGAATCTCTTAAGTTTTATCTACCCGATTTCTCACAACAGCAGGAAATGAGTAATGCGATTTTCTATCTCTGTTTGACCTATTGTGGCACCCAAACAGACTGCAAGTGTTTACCATATTTAAAGGATTAATAGGTTCATCATTGCAAAGTTCTGACAAAACCTTCTTGTCATGATTGCGTAAGTCACCTTTGCTCAATGCAGCTGCCCTACAACATGGCCGACTTCCATGTTTACATCCGGACCTCACTCTGGATTTAAAACTATCTAAGGATACAATCTTTCTGGTGATACTCTCAGTGAATTAAGATTTCCTAAAAGACTGAGTCAAGGAACCCTGAATTCAGTAAACTTGCAGAGCCTATGTTATGGAAAGTTTAAAGGTTTTGGGGGTAGCCACTAGACCTCCATCATGAGCTTAATGTCAGTAAAGGTGTCCTTTAAAGCACTAAAAGAGGAAGTTTAAAGGCCCACCTGAAATCAAATGAATAATCTCTAGAACACAATTTGATTACAGAAATCTCCTCCTTAGGTCAATTTGGTTGTGCAAGTATCTAAGTCTTGCAGACCAGTCTATTACTGGAAAAATGAAGCTTTCTCTTGCATGGGCCTGGCTGCTTCCTCATTGTTCTCACATGTTAGTTCAACTCAGACTCTCTGTAGAGTGACTGGGATAGGAGGAGAAAGAGGTGTCATAGGAAAGAACTCCTTGACCTCTGAGGGTATAAGGGGTCTAGGAAACCACTGAAAACAGTGAACTCTTCCCATTCAAATGACTGGGAGTGCCTGTTCTGGACAAGAACATCATTGCTGGAAGATAAAGAGAGACAGTATAGAAAAGCTTCCAAGGCCTCCATCACCAGGATATAAACCTTATCTTGAATCATGCTGCTAATAAATGTCTTCCCTTTCAGGATGGATGGAGGTGGAGACAGTCACAATCATATACAAAGTCTGACTTGGCAGCAACATCAGCCTTGTCACACTGGTGGAGTGGTTGGAACAAAAATCCTTGAAATTACAATGACCCCTTGAAGAAGTCCCCTTAATAATGATGCTTGGCATCTGAAGTATGTAAGTTTCTGCTTTAACCACTCTGGTTGAGGGAACCTCTTAGGATGGTCTATGATAGCTGGTATTAGGAAGGGGAATATATTTGAGCCTGGAAGGATTATCAGCATATCCATTGACAGATACTGAAGGTGATATAGCAGGAATGTTGACAGCAGGATTTGCAGCAGGAGTGGAAGGGCAAAATCAACCACAAAGGGCAGCAGGAAAACACATTCACAAAGCAATAGCAGCAGCTGTGGACAGGATAGAAGTATGGCTATTGCAGCAAGTCATGGGCAGTACTACTGTAGGAACAATGGCAGCAACTGACACAGCAAGCAAAGGGTAAATGGCAGTAATGATAGGTAAAGCAGGAGCAGGCAGCACAAAAGGTATCACATGCATAGCACGTGAAGTTTAAACTACATATAGGTATCATTGAAGGAGGCAAAAGGAATAAAGATGCTGCAAGCACCTGCACAGCATGTATGGGAGGCAGAGCAAACACTTTTAAAGCATTGATCAAACTGCTGTCATTGTATAAGTAAGAGGTTCCAGAGCACAGTGCCAGTGGAAAAACCAACACCTCTAGCATCAAGTAGGCAGAAGATTTTTGTTAAAACAGGAGGCAATACTAGCAAATTTGGTATAACAGTTGTATTCAGCTAGCCAACCAGTTACACAAACAGGCTGTGTCAAAGGAATGGTCCAGTAACTGGGGGAAGTGGGCAGAATAGGTGTTGGGTGAGCAAGCGATAGGTCAACTGAGCTGACAGGCTAAGCAGGAGGCAACGATATCAGTTGAAAACTGTTGCTCCTTGACTAAGATGAGGAAGATCCAGATGTCAAGAATTCCAATACAATCCAAACACTTCAGATACAGAAAGCCGATCCTTCTCTGGCTAGTTCATCATACTGTTGTTTTAGTGAGTCTACTGGTTGGCAGACTTCAACGTAATGCAACAGTTGAGGGTCTGCATCTTGTGAAGGCTTGAAAATACCCTACCAGGTGAACTCTGACAAATTCATTTATGCATACATACAATGAGCTAAACAACCATTCTAGTGCACAACAATACAAGGCCAAGAGACAAACACAAATACACATAAGATAGCAACTTCAGCAACCACAGCAAATACTAGTAAATTATACAGCTGAAAAACAAGCAAACATGACAGATACCAATTACCAACAAAAGTTATTCAAAAGAAAAATGCCAGTATTTCATTGCACTGAAACAAGAAGTACTGAATCAGTTTACCTCTTATGTTAACTACCAACCAGCTTGCTCAGTAGTTAAGCAACAAAAAATGCTGTTACAAGAAAAATAAAAATCTTCTTACATAAATATGATCAGAAACATTTGTAATTACCTGTACTTAATTACTAACTAGTAACAATGGAAATGCAATTTTCAACAGAATGCATGAGCAATTTGAAATGTGCACAAGAAGCCAGCAAAACTACTATCTTCTAGTGATCACTTACTAATCATTCTTTTGGTAAAAGGGATAAAAAAGTAAAAAAAAAATGTAAATAATAATCAAGAGGATAAATCATACAGAATGTCATGGATAGTTACTCACAACTGATGGATTACAGGTATGTGCTCATGCATGAACACTCCTTAGTTACTCTCATTCTTTTGTCTACTTGATGAATGTAAATACATACTATGTGATAAATAAGTTTACTAGCTATGGGTAATTCTAGATTTAGTATCTGTCTCTGACAGTAATGTGTTGACAATTCAATTTTTGGTTGCATAACTTCACTCCATGAATGAAAGAAAAATTTTCTAATAAAGTAACCATCTGATAAACCTTTTTCATTTGCTATTTCATCTACCTTTTAATGTTGAAGTTACTTACTTCACTTTCTAAATAATGTCTCTAATAATAATATTTGTGTACAGTGCATGTACTGAATTAAAAAACAAAAATTGGATCCCTTTTTAGTCAAGTTCCTAAATGAATTCAAATTTCTTGAGAATAGTGCATATAAAACTCTGGTCTCCCTTGAAAACCTCTAATAACAATGAACAATATACAAAAATATATTTCCAAAAAGTCATAGGATACATTCAAGAGAGCTTCTGTCTCCCTTCACATAACAAGGATCATCTTTTCTTGAATTAAAATCATCCATCAATATACAAGCTTACAATCAAATAATACTTTCTGGAATGTATCCCAACCTTCAAAATACATCTTTCCTGAAAACCTAATCCACTTCAACCTCTGGGGGGTTTGAATGACCTGGATCACCTACAGACTCGTCGTGGATTTCATCATTACGTACGCTTAGCATACTGGTTAAGGTTTGGGCAACATTCTTGGCATCCTCTTGTTCATTTCTTTCTTGTGAAATAACTGGTAAATCTGGAAGCACTCCAGTATCGACATAATGACCAATAGTATTGACACGATCATTAAACACATTTGCTCTATCCGCATAAACATGATGACCAGCTCCCTGTATTACCTGCAATTTAACAATAATTTGGTTACTTCATTCACATGTATTGTTTTAATCTGAGCACAGTGCTCACCCCCATATTCACGGGGGATGCATACCAGAACCCCCCACGAATAGCTAGACTCCGCAAATTGTTGAAACCCCTATAAAAATGCTTAAAACTGCCTATTTTGTTAGTAAAACTCAAGAAAAACCCACTAAAAATGTTTATACCCGTTTTTTTCAATAGCTTTATCACAAAAAAAGTGCATTTTATGATGAAATTGATAAAAAAACACTAATTTGTGGATGTTTTTCATAGAATAGGCAAATTTTCTACAAATAATGGGTACAGTAGTACCTCGAGATACAAAATTAATCCGTTCTGAGGTGCCCTTCGTATCATGAGGTTTTCGTATCTTGGACCACATTTTACATTTTACATGTCCGCACGTTACGAATTCATGCATTATTTTGTGATAATATTTTCTCTGTGTTGCTTTGATCATTTTACAATGTGTTATATACCAAAATGATTGCAATTTAGTGTACAATACAACGAAAAAAAATTAACTTGTTAGCTTTAACCGTTTTGCTCACAGCACGATTTGAATACAATTATATATGAAATTTTGTTTTCGCGCAATCACATATCCCATTATTTATATATGATAATGATATTTTTTTTTTCATTTCTGATGGTTGCATACTAAACTTCAGGCAATGACCAAAAAATTAGCCACAAATGAACTCTTAATCTTGAAAACTAAGCGCGCTGTGATTTTTTGAAAAAAATATTTTTCTGCTTCGGCGCTCACTCCGAGACCAACCCCCCCCCCCCCCGCCATACGGGAGACGATTTTTAAAATACCCCTTCGGCGTTAAAGGGTTAAAGAGGTCAAAAGCTATTTTACATACATAATCTCGGATTAAGGTCCAAATAGAAGGGTGTACTGATAAAATGTGAGTAAATATTATAATTAGTACGCCTGTCGAATCTATTACAAATAAGTAATAGAAATATATTCTATAAATAAATAAAATTCTATACCCAATAAAGAAAAATATTAAATAAAAAACCACTAACATTTGGAAAGTCCTATTTTCCTATACGTACTCTCCTCTCAATCACTTTCTATTTACAACATAGTACTAAAGCCAAAATTGTAATCATACTAAAGATGACAGCTTATTACGTACCTGAACATCAACATAAGAATTAGGCCTCATGTACTTCATTTGGAAGCCTGGATCTCTATCAACCCAAGACCTTGAACCATAAATCAATGTAATGGGCACCTCCTTTCTTAAGGAATCCATTCGCTGAATCATGGGATATTTTGCCCAACCAAAGCCAGCCATTAGAGTATGGAAAGCTGATTCTCCGCTGAAAATAAAAAAAAATATTTAGTATGATATTGTTAATATACAATAAAGTTTTGTACATACTTACCCGGCAGATATATACTTAGCTATAGTCTCCAACGTCCCGACAGAATTCAAAACTCGCGGCACACGCGACAGGTAGGTCAGGTGATCAGCCCATCCCCGCCGCTGGGTGGCGGGACTAGGAACCATTCCCGTTTGTAATCAGATTTTCTCTTCCACCTGTCTCCTGAGGGGAGGCTGGGCGGGCCATTAATCGTGAACCAGCCCGATCTGAAATAGAGGCATTAACCTTATGTAAGACCGACTGGACGTGCCCCGACAAGGAAAGTTGAAATGAATAATTGGGATCCTGTGTAGCTCCCAGCAAGGCTTCCAAGCAGGAAGGAGTGTAAGATGACCGAGCCTGAGTCCTACTCTCCAAATTGTTGAAACCACAAATGAGATCGACAACTTCTGAAAAGGAAGACAAAAACTCTTAAATGTCTCCCTCCTCCTGCTCTGGCAACAGAGACCAACGACGAGAAGGGTGTGCAGGCTCAACTAAAACGCCTTCTTTGTTCAAATTAATGGAAGAACCAGCAGCCAAACAGCCCAAAACACCAACTAACCTCGTCTGGGCTGGATCCAAGACCCGACTCCTGCGATGAACCAACCACAACACCAGGAACATTACTATGCACTCTCCCAACAGATAACTCCTTAACATGGCTGCAAATGGGCACAGGCATGGCAGACGTACGAACGTGAGCTGGAGAGGATTCTCGAACACTCGAGAATGAATGAGAACCCCTCGAGTCAAACTCCTGGAAGTACCAGGGAGAGGGGCAGGCAAGCACTCCTGCTGCACCAACTCCCCGCTCACAACCTTTGACCTCCTGACATCCTTACAGCGACAAATAGGCCCTGGACATAGAGAAGTGGGAGTGCCTGCAACATGTGCACGAATGGGGGAGGTTGCAACATGCTCACGATTCGATGCAGAGGACGAAGCAGCCACTGCAGAGTGCACAGGGGAAGATACACTAACACTTTCCAGAACACCAACACTCTCAGGAACACGGGCATGTTGCTCCTCATTCGCAGGTGAAGAAAGGGCAAAGTCCTTAGCCTTCCAACGCTTGATACGCTGACGTGTCGGAGATGGGGGAGAAGGAGAGGAAGACAGCACTGGCTCCTTACGCAATCTCTTCGCAGGAGGCGAGGGCGATGCAACACATTTGCTTCCAGTCCTCCCAGCCAACATGGCGGCAAACTTATCTTCCAAAACAGAGTCCAATCTCTTAAGAACCACCTAGCATAAAGCCTCAGATGGATCAGCAAGAGAAGGCTCCGACAACATGGAAGGGAGATGCAGCGAACCGGACGGCAGAGATGACATCATGGCAGTGAACGATGATGACACAGATGAGCGAGGCAGTACAGTGGAGACGACTGGGAGTGACGCCGTCGATGGAAGGGACGTCATAAGTGGCGATGACGTCACGGCTTCCCCTCGATCCGAACGGGAAGCAGACGCCACTGGCAGAGGGATACAAAATGACTGACCCTGTGACGTCACTAGAGTGGCTGACGCCACGGCTTCCCTCTGACTCACAGAAGCGTCAACTGTCACTGGCAGAGCAATACAATATGATTGACCTCAGCTACCTACGAAGACGAGGCCAGGAGGAGGGGGGAAGACCTGGACAGCATGAGGGGGGGGATAGTGAGCATCCATGAAGTGCGTCAGCAAACCCTTCAAGGACAGAGAACCCTGTAGCCCCATCGACTTCCAAAGCACCACCATCTTGGACGCCTCCGACTCTGCAATAAAAGCCAATGATGAAAAAACCTCCTCCCTCTCAGGAATCTAATTAACTCCCAAAGAAGAAGCAGCGACATTACAAAAATCAGCCTAAGGGCCTCCCGATACTTCCAACGATGAATCAATGGAAGAAAAGGAAGGGGACAAAGGCACAACACTACTATGGGGTATGACCGCAACAGGAGACGGGGCATTGGGAAGAGGAGAAGAAAAACCTTCCCACGAAGGAAGAGTAGAAACCCTACGATGCTCCCTCTGGCTATAAAACAATTTCCACTGCTCTTTAGGCCATGCACGGCATTCCATGCAATAATTTGTTATTTTACAAACATTAGAGCGACACCTACTGCATGTGATGTGGGGATCGGTCGCAACCGAAGCCAAAAAACGAGAACATGGAAAACCTGAAGTTCCGGGGCACATACGTTGACAAGGCCGAGAAGGAGCAGAAAATGCCATAATAACAGCACACACACACAGACACACTCTAAACACAACTGAAACAGGCAATGAACCGGGTAAAGGCCGAGAGAGGTCAATCAAAACTCTTGCCCAGGTGGTTAGGAAAAGACTGACACGGTGGCGTAGGTGCGTGTTCCTTGACCACTCTTCACCCGATATATGCACGCATTGCCAGATCTCACAAGATTCCTTGCTTTCATTTGCGATTTAACCGGATCCAGCGAGGTACTAGAAATTATCCTATTGCTAAGACCGAAGGTTTGTTCGCTTATGAACAACCAAAAGATTTGCCAACCAGTTTCTACTTAACCCTCTTACGCCGACTGGATGTATTTTACGTCGACTTACAAAAGTTTATTTTAAAATTCACGGAAAAATACTTATAGGCCTACCAGCCTAAAACTTTTGAATCACCCGCCTTAGGGGATGCTGGGAGTTCACGGATCAAGGTGTTGTTTTGTTTACAATCGTTACGCAGGCACGCAAGCGCGAATTTCTTTCTTGCCGCACTAAAAAGTATCTGTGACACATCTCGGAAATTATTTCGTCCTGATTTTTGTACCATAGTAAATTAGCCGTTACATGAAGTATTATATATGAAAATGTGCGCATTTTTATGTAGAATACAACAATAAAATACTCATGATTGTAGCTTTTATCAGTTTTGAGATATTTTCATATAAATAACGATAAGTGCCAAAATTTCAATCTTTGGTCAACTTTGACTCTACCGAAATGGTCAAAAAACGCAATTGTAAGCTAAAACTCTTATATTTTAGTAATATTCAATCATTTACCTTAATTTTGCAACTAATTGGAAGTCTCTAGCACAATATTTCGATTTATGGTGAATTTATGAAAAAAACTTTTTCCTTACGTCTGCGTGGTAACTCTTCCGAAAAAAATCATACATGTGATTGTGGTAATGTTTGCACCATTTTAAAATTAGCCGTTATATAAAGTTTTATATATGGAAATGTGTGCAATTTCATGCACAATACAACTAAAAACAACCCATGGTAGTAGCTTTTATCAGTTTTGAGATATTTTCATATAAATAACGATAATTGCCAAAATTTCAACCTTCGGTCAACTTTGACTCTACCGAAATGGTTGAAAAACGCAATTGTAAGCTAAAACGCTTATATTCTAGTAATATTCAAGCATTTACCTTCATTTTGCAACAAATTGGAAGTCTCTAGCACAATATTTTGATTTATGGTGAATTTATGAAAAAAAGAACATTTTTTTTACATCCGCGCAGTAACTCTTCCGAAAAAATCATACGTGCGATTGTGGTAATGTTTGCACCATTTTAAATTAGCCGTTACATAAAGTTTTTATATATGAAAATGTGTGCAATTTCACTTAGAATACAACAAAAAATAATTGAAGGTTGTAGCTTTTCTCATTTTGAAATATTTGCATATAAATCACAATAAATAGAAAAAAAACCACGTTTGGTCAACTTTGACTCTACCGAAATGGTCGAAAAACGCAATTGTAAGCTAAAACTCTTACAGCCTAGTAATATTCAGTCATTTATCTTCATCTTGAAACAAATTCGAAGTCTCTAGCAAAATATTTAGATTTATGGTAAATTTTTAAAAAAATCTTTCCTTCCCTTCGCGCGCGGATTCTCCGCCACAAATCTCCGAAATGCGTACATCCCATTCTCGGAATATTTGCTCCGTTTCATATTAGGCATTTCATAGAGTTTTATATATGAAAATGTGCGCAATTTCATGTAGAATAAAACGAAAAATATTTGAAAGTTGTAGCTTTTCTTATTTCCGAAATAATTGCATATAAAAAATATATATATAAAAAAATTTGACATTCGGTCAACTTTAACTCGTCAGATATGGTCGAAAACTGCAATTGTAAGCTAATACTCTTACAGTATAGTAATATTCAATTATTTGTCTTCATTTTGAAAGAAATTGGAAGTCTCTAGGACAATATTTAGATTTATGGTGAATTTTTGAAAAAAATATTTGTTTACTTCCGCGCGTTACGAATTCATGCATTATTTTGTGATAATATTTTCTCTGTGTTGCTTTTATCGTTTTACAATGTGTTATATACCAAAATGATTGCAATTTAGTGTACATTACAAAAAAAAAAAGTAACTTGTTACCTTTAACCGTTTTGCGCACAGCGCGATTTGAATACAATTATATATGAAATTTGGTTTTTGCGCTATCATATATCGCATTATTTACATATGATAATGATAATTTTTTTCATTTCTGATGGTTGCATACTAAACTTCAACCAATGACAAAAAAAGGAGCCAAAAATGAACTCTTAATCTTGAAAACTAAGCGCGCTGTGATTTTTTGAAAAAAATATTTTTTCCGCTTCCGCGCTCACTTTGAAACACCTCCGGCACACGGGAGACAATTTTTTTTTACCGCTTCAGCGTAAGAGGGTTAAATTTTTACAAATTTTGCCTAGAAATTCAAGTGTACTAAAATGGTATGTTACAAACGTAAATTAAATTAAACTATTCACTGCTCTACTGGCTCCAAGTTTCAGAGAATGGCATATTAATAAAAGAACAATTGTTTTTCCTTTTGTTTTATACATGTAACCTTCATGAAACAAAAATGCAAAATAAGTTCTTTCATCTTTCCTTATCCTACAGTTTTTAATATCTTAATGTTTTTACACAAAAAACATCAATGTAAAAAAAGAAGACAAATATACATAAAAATTAGCATAGTAGACCAGGAATGGCCACATCTCCCATTAGCGACACTTAACAGTTAACTTCATTAGGTGCACTGGTTCCACTGCCTTCTAATGAAAATTGTAATTTATAAATGAAACTGAAGAGTGAGCTCCTCTAATTCTTATCACAGATGGCTGGAAAGCTAATGCATTCAACCATTATCTGCTTCCTGAATGTCAGTCTTCAATATCCCTAACATTTTTATTACTTGCATGATCAGCTCTATCTGATGCTTTTGTTTCTTGACCATCTTGAATGCTTGGATGCCAGATAGTGCAATAAAGAAATGTTACCAACAGGAACAATTAAAATCCTCAGTGAAAAATTGGCACTTGCAAAATTTTAAGGAATGGGAAATATGAAGGCTATACAGTATAAATGTACACTTGACTACTCAATACATAAAGAGGTAGTTAACAAGCCTTGTGGAAAATGGATCAGCCAACAATGGCTGATGGAACTGAAGGAGGTACTTACTCTCTTCTGCAAGGAAATCAAAGACTTGAATGGTATTCCTAAATGTTTTGAATTGTATCTATCAATAAATGTCAGTATTATACACCATTGGACTTTTGCTGTAATCCTCAATTGTGAGTAGCAATCAATAATTTATTACATAAAAAATTAGAAATTCACATTAAACAGATTTAACAAGTCTACAATACTTTTGTGTGTACAGTAGACCCTTGACTCACGAACGCATTGACCCACGTACAACTCGATCCCCGACCAAAATTATAGGTAAAATTTCACCTTGACTTACGAACTAACTTTGAGATACGAACAAAAAAAAATGCGGAAAATAAAAATTCTGTTTGGGTCATGAACTAATTTTGAGACATGAACATTTGAAAAATGCTGGAAATTTCTGGAAAATAACAATTCACTTTGTTTCACAAACTAATTTTTAGACACAAACATTTGAAAAATGCGCGAAATCGCCCAGCACACGTGAGAGCGTTTTGAGTTGCCATGGGACCAGCCATCCTCCAGCCGCCCACGCACGGCGTCACCCACGCATCGCTCTTTGTCTCATCTCATTGTGTACAAGACGTTCGTCAATTCGCTTAGCATTTTTTGCGCTAAAACTTGTGATTTTCTTCATAATGGCCCTAAGAAAGTGAAGAGTGGTGGTGAAAGTAAGAAAGTGAAGAGTGATGGTGAGAAGAGGGTGCAGAGGAAGATAACCATTGAAATAAAGAAAGAAATTATAGAAAAGTTTGAACGTGGTGTTCGCGTGACCGATATCGCAAGTGAGTACAAGATGGCCAAGTCGACAATTTCGACAATTTTGAAAAACAAGGATGCCATTAAAGAAGCAAATGTTGCGAAGGGAGTGACAGTACTAACCAAGATGAGATCGCAAACCCTCGAAGAGGCAGAAAAAATAATTTTGAAGTGGGTACATGAGAAACAGATGGCAGGTGATAGTGTAAACGAGCCGATCATCTGCGAGAAAGCTCGCAAGTGTATCAGAGTTTGCTGAAGGAAACTCCTTCTACTAGTGCCACGCCAGATGATTTTAAGGCTAGTAAAGGGTGGTTTGATAACTTCAAGAAGAGAACTGGAATTCACTCTGTAATTAGGCATGGTGAGGCTGCTAGCGCAGACAAGGCTGCTGCTGAGGCATTCGTGACTGAGTTTGCCGAGTTCGTGGAGGCCGAAGGATACGTCGCTCAACAGATTTTCAATTGTGATGAAACGGGCCTCTTCTGGAAGAAGATGCCCAACAGGACATTTATCACCCAAGAAGAGAAGGCGCTCCCAGGCCACAAGCCAATGAAGGATAGGCTTACGCTTTTGTTATGCTCAAACGCAAGTGGCGACTTGAAACTAAAGCCGCTACTTGTCTACCATTCAAATAACCCGCGTGCCTTTAAGCAGCACAACGTAAATAAGGCCAGACTGCCTGTAATGTGGAGGGCCAATACAAAAGCATGGGTGACACGGAACTTGTTTATGGAGTGGATTGATGAAGTGTTTGCGCCGACCGTGAGTCAGTACCTAACAGAGAACAAGCTACCCCTGCGGTGCCTTCTGATCATGGATAATGCCCCGGCACACCCTTCGTACTTGGCTGACTGCAGTGAACATGACTTCATTCAGTTCAAGTTCCTTCCACCCAACACGACCTCTGTTCTCCAGCCCATGGACCAACAAGTCATTAGCAATTTTAAGAAATTATATACGAAGGCGCTCTTCTCCAGATGCTTCCGTGTAACTGAAGAGACAAAATTAACCTTAAAAGAATTTTGGAAGAAGCACTTTAATGTTTTTCACTGCATAACCCTCATTGATAACGCATGGACTGAAGTTACGTACCGCACATTAAATTCTGCGTGGCAGAAACTTTGGCCCCAGTGCGTAACTGTCCGTGACTTTGAGGGCTTCGATGCAGAGATTGTGCAAGAAATTGTGTCCATGGGCAACAGTATGGGTCTACAAGTCAACGACGAAGATGTTGAAGAATTGGTCGCTGAACATTCAGAAGATTTGACTGCGGACGAACTTGTTCAACTCCACAAAGAGCAGCAGGAGCAACTTGCTCGGGAGCAATCAACTGACGAAGAGGAGGCTGGGGAGGAAGTTACAGATGTCAGCAGTGATGTGATAAAAGCTGCATTGGAAAAGTGGAATGATGTCCAGTGCTTCCTTGAATTGTATCATCCGGACAAAATTGTTACGAACAGGATCGTGAATATGCTCAATGAAAATTTAATGAGCCATTTCAGAAAAGTTATGCAAGGAAGGAAAAGGCAACAGACATTGGATAAGTTTGTGATTAAACGTTCACCAAAAAAACCTAGAAGGAGTTGAATCTCCGGAACGAGATCTCCCCGACCTGGATGGGGGAGGGTTCCTTCCTTACGCACAATAACCTCCTCCCCACCCACCACCCTCCTCTTCTCTTGTCCGTCAAGCCAGAAGTCTCGCCAGTCATAGTAAGTGTTCACTTTACAAACGTTTTTATAGTGTTAGTTTACCATTTTAAATTATATTATTAGATATATTAAGGTTTTTTACACTGACTTTTACATTATCTGTGTAAAATAAGGCAAAAATATACATAATATATATTGGTTCGTAGGGGTCGAGAACCAATTAATATTATTCCCATTAAACCTTATGGGGAAATTAGCTCCGAGTCACGAACAATTTCGAACACGACCAAGGTCTAGGAACGGATTGTGTTCGTGAGTCAAGGGTTCTACTGTATATAACATCTATTCCACAATTATACAATACAGTACAGATCAATTAAAGTAAGGCATTTTATTTACATCACAAAATCAATTCCAAAGTAAAAAGTGAGCGAGGAGTTTTGTACTATTATAAAATTATGGAAAAAGTATGTTAGAAATAACAAAATTAATTACACTTACGTTGGATCTTGAGCATTACAGTGATACAAGTAATTTGGTATAACTTCTTCAGCATCCTTTACCATCCCAGAAAACTTGTGAATAAGGTCAGGGCGGGCTTTTTGTAAAAGCTTTGGTCCTATGGGTAAAAACCAAGAAGGAAATAAAATAAAAAATGACGGCACTTTCAACTTGCAAAAATATTTTACATTCACAAAATTGTCAGGTAGAATTCCTGAGTGTTGGCAAAAATTATAACAATCAAATTTACTTTAAGGGTCAGCACATAAACATTATGAAGATCTCTAAATGCTAACATTAAGCATCAAAATTGTATACAAGAAAAAAATATCTAGTGAATAAAAATGCTTAATGTTTAAGAGCTTAACTTCTCCCTACTTACTACCATAAAAAAAACTATTAATTGAAAACTTGACAAAAGGAGGTATGTAACCCAGAAAATTTGTGATATCCCATATGAATATGACATTTTTATAATACATAAATAAAATTTTATAGTATATTTGTACTTACCAAGTAATTACATAGCAAATTAATTCCCCACTTGGCAGCAAAAAGATTTCAAATTTCGCAGAAAGCTTTTGAAAGGTGCCGCCTACTAACAGCAATATGTATTCAGTAACTCAGCTTTTGTCTTTGTAAATTTTACCTTGTCATATCTTTCTTTCCTAAAAATATACAGAGCATTGTACTGTAGCTACCAGTCAAGCAGCAGAGAGGTCAAACTGTTGGCTACGGTACTTCCTACCCATTCAGATAATAGTGTTGTAATGACCACATGTAATGAGCTTAAGTTAAATCAGTTACAAGTTAAAAGCATTTTAGTTTAGTACAGTATAAATATAGAACTGCATATAAAAATAAAGTATAAATATAGAACTGCATATAAAAATAAAAGTATAAATGAAAAGTTTATTTACTTTGGAAATAAAAATGAAAATAGTAAACGACAGTTTAAATCAGCTGACCCCCTTCAGTGTCCATCTTATCTGCTATCTGGATTAATGGGGTCCGGTTTAACAAGGGGTGACTGTACTTCAACAATTACATTTAAGACGATTGTTTACCATCAGCTAGCTAGTAGCCTAAATGCAGTAAACATATGAATGCAAAAAATTTTGGCATGAAAGACTAACGTATGTTCCAGCCTTATAACGAAAAAGTAAAATTCAAGAATTACAAAAGGCAATTGTTTATCTTCTGCTAACTAGTAGTCTAAATGAATGCCCAGCAGGGCACCAGCTTAATGAACTTATGTGGCAATAAACAAGAAAAAACTCATCCTGAAAGATTCTTCTTGCAGGCTACGAAATACGCATTTCAGTAGCTGCTTAAGCAAGATATACCACCAAAATTCATAAAACAAAAACCAAATACTAATAAGAATAGAGGCAGTCCCCAGTTATCGGTGGCCTCAGTTATAGGCGATAGGGTTTTATGGCAATGATTTCTGGTTATCAGCACCAATACATACCTAACAAGAGGTGCCACTAACTGGTTATCAGTGCCATAATCCAGTTATCTGTGCCAATAAGCACTGAAATTTACCAATTTTTTTGTTATTGGTGACTTTTGCTTATCATCAAGCCATCAGAATGGAATCCCCACAGATAATCGGGGACTACTTACTAAACTGCTGCCATTACACACTTGATGTTCCCATGGGTGTGGCAGAAAAAAGAACAAGGTGGTTGGCCAAGTCGTTAGTAGTAGTATTGCCATTAGCGGGCGGCACCTTGTATATTACAGTGAGCTTTCAAAGGCTTCCTGCCAATTTTGAATTCTTTTTGCTGCTGAGTGGGGAAATATTTAGCTATGTAATTCCTTGGTAACTAACATATAAAAATAAGTCATAACTGTAGAAAAGCACTACCTCTTTCATGAGAGAGCAAGCGATAAGGGGACCTTCTCCTAAAAATCACAGCAACAAAACATTATTACACATTCAATGCAGCTATGATAGGTTAGCATAGACTGGAGTGGTAAGGATTACAACTGCCTCGTTTCTTACTAGATTTCAAACACTAAAATAATCAGTAATACAGTCAAAACAACCCACTATTTGTAGTTTTAGAATTCGTGGCTTCACCTACTATTTGTGGATTTTGCTGTGAAACTTATCCCCAAAATCATTTGTGGAAAATTCGGTAATTAGCAGATTTTTTCATTAAGCAGTACAGTAGGCGCCTCATATTCATGAGGGATGTGTACCAGACCCCTCCACAAAGAGCTTAAATCCACAAATACTTAAATATCCTCTACAAACACTTTGAACTGCCTCTTTTGATGGTTCAAACACCAGAAACCCCCTCTAAAAATTTTTATACCCAAGTATTTTAATAGTTCTATCACAAAAAAAGTGCATATTAACAAAAATTATATGAAAACACAGTAATCTGTGAATATTTATCAGTGAAAAATATAGCGAATAGGCAAATTTTCCACAAATAATGGGGATATGCAATCTGTATAAAAATCCATGAAGAGGCGAGTCTGTGAATAGTGAGTCGGCGAATACTGGAGGTCAATGTTATTCACTGATTGCTGTATTTTCATGTTATTTTTATAAATAAATACATTTTTGATAGCATAGTTGCTGTCTTGTCCTCAAGGAGTACCCTTTCCATGGTCTATCCAGAGCTCCATGGCAACCAGACTAATGTCAAAGAATTCTCTTAACCCTCTTACGCCGAAGCGGTAAAAAAAAAATTGTCTCCTGTGTGCCGGAGGTGTTTCAGAGTGAGCGCGGAAGCGGAAAAAATATTTTTTTTCAAAAAATCACAGCGCGCTTAGTTTTCAAGATTAAGAGTTCATTTTTGGCTCCTTTTTTTGTCATTGGCTGAAGTTTAGTATGCAACCATCAGAAATGAAAAAAATTATCATTATTACATATAAATAATGCGATATATGATAGCGCAAAAACAAAATTTCATATATAATTGTATTCAAATCGCGCTGTGCGCAAAACGGTTAAAGTTAACAAGTTACTTTTTTTTCGTTGTAATGTACACTAAATTGCGATCATTTTGGTATATAACACATTGTAAAACGATAAAAGCAACACAGAGAAAATATTATCACAAAATAATGCATGAATTCGTAACACGCGGACGTAAACAAATATTTTTTTCAAAAATTCACCATAAATCTAAATATTGTCCTAGAGACTTCCAATTTCTTTCAAAATGAAGACAAATGATTTAATATTACTATACTGTAAGAGTATTAGCTTACAATTGCAGTTTTCGACCATATCTGACGAGTTAAAGTTGACCGAATGTCGAATTTTTTTATATATATATTTTTTATATGCAATTATTTCGGAAATAAGAAAAGCTACAACCTTCAAATATTTTTCGTTTTATTTTACATGAAATTGCGCACATTTTCATATATGAAACTCTAAGAAATGCCTAATATGAAACGGAGCAAATATTCCGAGAATGGGACGTACGCATTTCGGAGATTTGTGGCGGAGAATCCGCGCGCGGAGGGAAGGAAAGATTTTTTTTAAAATTCACCATAAATCTAAATATTTTGCTAGAGACTTCAAATTTGTTTCAAGATGAACATAAATGACTGTATATTACTAGACTGTAAGAGTTTTAGCTTACAATTGCGTTTTTCGACCATTTCGGTAGTCAAATTTGACCGAACGTGGTTTTTTTCCTATTTATCGTGATTTATATGCAAATATTTCAAAAATGAGAAAAGCTACAACCTTCAATTATTTTTGTTGTATTCTACATGAAATTGCGCACATTTTCATATATAAAACTTTATGTAACGGCTAATTTAAAATGGTGCAAACATTACCACAATCGCACATATGATTTTTTCGGAAGAGTTACCGCGAGGATGTAAAGAAAATTTTATTTTTTCATAAATTCCCCATAAATCGAAATATTGTGCTAGAGACTTCCAATTTGTTGCAAAATGAAGGTAAATGCTTGAATATTACTAGAATATAAGCGTTTTAGCTTACAATTGCGTTTTTCGACCATTTCGGTAGAGTCAAAGTTGACCGAAGGTTGAAATTTTGGCAATTATCGTTATTTATATGAAAATATCTCAAAACTGATAAAAGCTACAACCATGGGTTGTTTTTAGTTGTATTGTGCATGAAATTGCGCACATTTTCATATATAAAACTTTATATAACGGCTAATTTTAAAATGGTGCAAACATTACCACAATCGCACGTATGATTTTTTCGGAAGAGTTACCGCGCGGACGTAAAGAAAATGCTATTTTATTCATAAATTCACCATAAATCAAAATATTGTGCTAGAGACTTCCAATTTGTTGCAAAATGAAGGTAAATGATTGAATATTACTAGAATATAAGAGTTTTAGCTTACAATTGCGTTTTTCAACCATTTCGGTAGAGTCAAAGTTGACCAAAATTTGTCAACTTATAATTTTTTATATGAAAATATTTCAAAACTGATAAAAGCTACAACCATGGGTTGTTTTTAGTTGTACTGTGCATGAAATTGCGCACATTTCCATATATAAAACTGTAACGGCTAATTTTAAAATGGTGCAAACATTACCACAATCGCATGTATGATTTTTTTCGGAAGAGTTACCGCGCAGACGTAAGGAAAAAGTTTTTTCATAAATTCACCATAAATCAAAATATTGTGCTAGAGACTTCCAATTAGTTGCAAAATTAAGGTAAATGATTGAATATTACTAAAATATAAGAGTTTTAGCTTACAATTGCGTTTTTCAACCATTTCGGTAGAGTCAAAGTTGACCGAAGGTTGAAATTTTGGCAATTATCGTTATTTATATGAAAATATCTCAAAACTGATAAAAGCTACAATCATGAGTATTTTATTGTTGTATTCTACATAAAAATGCGCACATTTTCATATATAATACTTCATGTAACGGCTAATTTACAATGGTACAAAAATTATGTCAAAGTGACGAAATAATTTCCGAGATGTGTCACAGATACTTTTTAGTGCGGCAAGAAAGAAATTCGCGCTTGCGCGCCTGCGCAACGATTGTAAACAAAACACCTTGATCCGTGAACTCCCAGCAACCCCCAAGGCGCGTGATTCAAAAGTTTTAGGCTGGTAGGCCTATAAGTATTTTTCCGCGAATTTTATAAAAAAACTTTTGTAAGTCGACGTAAAATACGTCCAGTCGGCACACGGGAGACAAAAAATGTTGACGTAAAATACGTCCAGTCGGCGTAAGAGGGTTAACTGGTCTTATGGCAGGTATGTGCCGTAAAGATAAACATTACAACACGTGATAGAGTATAAATGGACTTAGGATAATAGGGCACTTCCTATTAACCTCGGCAAATGCTAATACCCAGTTTTCCTACTACGTCAAAACCGCAAGAACAAGAAGAGGTAATGGGCATACGCACCGTCATATTGTTTACATACGACCAAATTCCAACCAAGACTCCATTCCCTTTCTGGTTGGTCAAGAATCCAGAGCTCAGAAAAGTCAATTCTTTGCTTATTGATCGGCTAAATGCATAGTTTTACGTTCCAATTTAAGCATTTTTTTTATTTATGGTGAGTATATGGTGGGTAGATTGTAGTAGATATTGTCTGTAGCCTATAACCTAGGATTATGTATCCCTAAGGGTATGGAGGAGTTATGGAGTTCCATTTGACAACGTCTGTGAGAGAGAGAGAGAGAGAGAGAGAGAGAGAGAGAGAGAGAGAGAGAGAGAGAGAGAGAGAGAGAGAGAGAGAGAGAGAGAGAGAGGGTGTAATTGCTGTATGGATGGTTAACGACTGTATTGGCTGTTGGTGAGTTCTGGCTGGGTTGTCTGCTGGTAGAGATCAGAGTTCTGTGTTTTTAGTGAGTTTTCAGGCAGTCTTTGGTGAGAGCTGGTGACAGGCAGTAGTGCTGGAACATTTTGGAGAAGGCAGTGATATTCAGCTGAGTTGTGTGTTTTTGTTGTTGTTTGGTGTTGTTAAGTTAGTGTTTTTGCTTAGAGTAGTTGTGCCTGTGATGATGTGATTTTTTTGTGTTGTTTGTGCAGTGGTCTTTTGTTGTGTTGTTGAGTTTTGTTGTTAGGTGTGAGGTTGTGGTTGTGTTTCTTGGTTGGTTGCTGTGTTGTTGGGTTGTGGTTGTGTTGTGGTTGTGTTCCTTGGTTGTTTGCTGTTATTGAGTTGTGGTTGTGTTGTTGTGGTCCTTGGTTGTTGAGTTGTTGGTTGTAGTCCTTGGTTGTTGTTGTTATTGGGTTGTGGGTTGTGGTTCTTGGTTGTTGATGTTGTTGGTATCTCTGTGACCTTGACCGGCAGACAGCACAGCATAGTCCCGGAGTATCTGGAGTGGTTGGGTAAATACACGAGTTTTGAGATTTTTCTGTTTTTTGTGTTTTTTTGATTTGTGTAGCTATAGGTCAATTGTCCTGCGTGTATTTTGTTGTGTAAAGAGGAAAGTGTGACAGAGGGTGAGCTTGGCAGCTGGATTGATTAAGTATATGTGGGGGGGATTTTGCAGCTTGTTTTTGAGCTTGTGATCCTGCCACAAGGGTAACCAAAATATAACTTGGATTAGACAGTAACCTGAATTAAGGTAAGTTTTGGGGACATACAGTAGTACCTCGAGATACGAAAGGCTCTACTTACGAAAAATCCAAGTTACGAAAGCCAATGCGAAAAATTTTACTGCTCTACATACGAAAAGTTTTCAAGATACGAAAGGTTGTTGCTGTAAAGTCCCGAGATTCGCCCAGACCACACAAGAACAATTTTAAAACTCCCGCGCCGCCAACTGAGTAAACTCGCCACCATCCTCCCGCTCTCCCATTGGTTCCTGATGCTAGTCATCCCATAAGGTCCTGCTCTCCTATTGGTCAGCATCTACCCCTTGTGCTTTAAGTATTCTATTGGTAAAAGGTTGCTGTAAATTGAAAAACTTATTCATGCAATACATTTAATAAAGAAAACATTAGGTAAAGATAGAATAAAGAATAGAAATGAATGGTTATTATACTGTTTGGTAGTTTCAGTAGTTGAAGAGAGATAATGAAAATTTATGGCTTACTGTGTAAAAGTGATTGCTTGGTGATCGTTCGATACCGTAAGTGCTGGATGTAAACGACGTTTTTGGACCTTTTTTTTTTTTTGTTTGTTTATTATAGTTAATGGTTACTTAATAATTATTTGAAATGAGTACATGCAATACATTTAATAAAAAAAAATTGTGAATTAGATATCATAAAATATAAAATAAATCAGACTACCAACAAATACGTATTTTTTAGAATTCTTCTTCTGTTTTATTATTACGTTAAGTATACGCATGTTTCATTATAGCTGTCAGCAACTCGGTATCTTCATTAGGTAAAGATAGAATAAAGAATAGAAATGAATGGTTATTATACTGTTTGGTGGTTTCATTAGTTGAAGAGAGATACTAATGACAATTTATGGCTTACTGTGTGCTAGGAAAAATGATTGCTTGGCGCTCGTTCGATACTCTAAGAATGTAACAATCGATCGGAAGGTTTGTTTTTTGTTTGTTTGTGTATTATAGTTAATTATTAATTTATAATTATTTGAAATGAGTACATACTGATTATTTATACATTTTATTGGCATATTCTAAGCTTGGAGCGCCTGCAGATTCGTGTGCCCGAGTATTTCTGCCCGAGCATCGGCGGATGAATACAAACAAGATGGCGGCCGATTGGTTTGGCGCTAGTTTTGAAAACATGTGTAGTGTTGGAAAACCCGAAAACCTAAAAAAACGGTAATGGGGGACCCTATTGGGCGGAAAACCGGGGTTTTTGTTTGGGTGGGGGAAGAACACACGATTTTTGGTTAAAGTAAAAGAAATGAAAACGGTAAGGGGGGACCGATTGGGAAACCGGGGTTTTTTGGTGGGGAGAGAGGCAGACGACGAAAATGAAAAAGGAAAACCACGAAACCCTGGCAGACGGAAACACATGGCCAACTAAACTGTGGAGCTCCTGTTCAACTAAACTGTAGGAGGCTCCTGTTCCAACTAAACTGTAGGAGCTCCTGTTCCAACTAAACTGTAGGAAGATCCTGTTCCAACTAACTGTAGAGCTCCTGTTCCAACAAAAACTGTAGGAGCTCCGGTGATCGTAACCAAACGAACCAACCTAACCAAACTTAGGCCGCGTGCCCTTACCTGGCCGGGGCTTCGCCCCCCTGGACCCCCCATATAGTATATTAAGTGATTGCTACCTAACCAAAGGAACCAACCTAACCATAGTTAGTGTCCACGTCCTTACCTGGCCGGGGGGCTTCGCCCCCTGGACCCCCCCAGTATAGTATATTAACAGTGATTGCTACCTAACCAATGGAACCTACCTAACCAAACTAAGTCTGCATGTCCTTACCGGACCCCCCTGTGTAGTAAGTTACCAATTATAAATATCTAACCAATATAATTTGTCCATACATATGGATGACACCCGTATATCCTTACTGATAACTAAACAAAATGAATATTTCCAAGAATACATTGGTTAAAGTCACGGCCACGTTGTTTGCTCGAACACATGGACTGCGTTCGAACACGTGACTTCTAGCGGACGTGAATGTTCGGATGTGTTGAGCGTGCCTGACTTCGGCATAGCGGAAATAACAATGGCGTGCTTAATTTGGACAAAATAATTAAAATAACGCATTTACATTGATAACGGCTGTGGTTACATAGAAAAAAAACGAACGTACCTAACTAAAAATGACCGTAACGAAACGAACCCACCTAAGCCGAGTTAGAACGGGTGGACTAACACTTTCGTTGGCCTACTTAGAAAAAAAATACAGATAATTGAATCGAGCAAGGTCGTATGATCTGAAAAAAAAAAAAAAAAAAAGTATAAAACCGGACTTACCTTTGTTGGGTTGCAAATCGGGGAGTCGAAATCGGAAATCGGCAGACAAGTCGGACGGGTAGAACTAAAGCTGGAAATCGGAATCGTCAGACAATTCGGACGGTTCGAATGTTTCGCCATGCTTGATCAGGGCGAATGTGCCTTCATCACACTTATTACACTGACCGCTGAAATCGCCAATAAGGCCACTTTTCATTAAAAATATTAACAATGACCTTTCGTCATTACATAATAGCATCAAATCAAGGAAAGGGACCGGATTGAGCGCAGCAAACTCTTCGTGAGTGGGATAGCGCGAGGTCGCGGGAGGGCAGGAGGACGAAGCCATGTTCGGGAAGGACACCAAGAAGCGACTGGGAAGGTCGCATGGCTTCTTGGGTCGGCCTTGGGTCGCGCATCGGGGCACACGAGGGCGTCAGCTGTTTTTTTCGGTCAGCTGTTTCGGATGGAACTACTTACCTTGGCGGAGGGATTGTCGGCCCGGACAGAAGGGGTTACGAGGCCTGCCCAACGAATATGCAGACTACCCCTAAGCTTTTAGCTCTTAGGTTTAGATGTCAGAATCATAGACTAGGCTACAGTAGCAACCGCTAACATAGGCTAGGCTTATTGCTAAGGGACATATGCTAAAGTCCTAATATATGCAGTAAAAATGGGGTTGAACATTACATGCAGTTGAATATTACTCAAGTATGTACAGTATTTTGCCTTTTTGGAGTTATATTTCTTCCGTCGTAACCCTAGAACATGTGTTTTTAGGCCTGGAAATATAATTTACTGGGGTGTTTTTGGAGGGCTTGGAACGGATTAGCCATTTTACATGTAAAATATGTTCCAAGTTACGAAAAACTCATAATACGAAGGCCGTCTCGGAACGGATTAATTTTGTATCTCGATGTACCACTGTATCCTGTTAGGCTATAGCTAGGCCTAGGCAGGACCCTAAGTTTACACAAAAGACCTTAGGATTAGATAAAAGGCTACAGACATTTTCCCCTTAGATAAAAGGCTACAGACATTTTCCCCATTTATATAACCTGTATATTTAAGCGCTGTCTTAATACCATAGGGCGTAGGCTATCATGTGCATACCCTTAATAGGGAATTAAATTATCTACATTGATTTGAAAAATAACATAGGCTAGGTGATAAGCTAGCCTAGCTTTAGCAGACTAAAAGCAATTAATCAGAATAGACAATAACCAACATAAAGAAATAGCCTAACTATAAAGTTTCACATTAGTAATTTGTTATTTTATATAGACCAAAAACGGTACACAGACCAAATGAACTGAGGTAGTAGCCTCTTGAAAGCTTTAAATTACACCTGGTTAATCCCAGAGCTTTTAGGTTAATTAATCAGGATTAGACAATCATGTATACTAGGTGATAGCCTAGCTATAAAATTTCACAAAAGTGAGTTTCACATTAGAAAGTTACTGTTTTATATAGTAGACCAAATAGCCTAGGGCTAGATATAAACATGAAGTTTTCATAATAAAACTAATATTGTAATACTTACCTGAAGACCTAAATTAGCCCTGGTCACTGACCAGCCTGAACTATATATCCCCACAGATTTACCCACAAAGTGGGTAATTTTAGCTGTCTGCACTACCAATGCTGCAGGTAAAATCTAATCAAATGAGTTACCTCTGTTACCGTTGGCAACGCTGCTGCAAATACTGGCCACCAGAGGCCTACCTCCTCAATTGAGTCATTCACTATTAAATACAAGTGGGGAGGAGGGTGGGAATCATTCAAGTGTTCAGGTAAATATTACAATATTACTTTTATGATGAAAACTTCATACTGCAATACACTCCCTGAACACCTGAATTAGCCAAACGGACAAAATTTAACGGAGGTGGGATCAATCTAATCCACCTTGACCTGTCCATGGAGCATACGCAGGTAACTCATTATCAATCTACCATGTGTAAATGTATGTGTCCTCACCTAGTTATCTAACTCTGTAGGTGAGGATGCTTGCAGAGAAAGTACCCCAACATTAGTGTTGATTCTAAGATACTGTCTGTGTCAGAGGTGCTTCCCATGTGGTATTCCATACCTCTTATGTATGGAGGTAAAAGCAAATTTCCTCACCTAGTTGACCAACTCTATAGGTGAGGATGCCTGCGGAGGAAGTATCCTAACGTCAGTGTTGAGTCCAAGGTACCACCTGAGTCTGAGGAACCTCCCCTGTGGTATTTTATACCCCTCATGTATGGAGGGGAAATTGTGAACCTCCCATGTGGTTATCCAGCCTCTCATGTATGGAGAAGCTGAGTGTGTAGGACTTTCGAGTTCTCTACTGCTCACTGACAAAGATGACTGTGCTGAAGAAGTATAAGTTATTTCAACATGACCATCAGGATCTGTCTAACCTCAAGGACCTAATAGAACAATACACTCCGTCTAAGCCCGACCAACATAGACTCTTAAGTTCATTTCGACTACCACTTACTACCTAAACTTTTAACACCCTAATGATACCAAGCTAATTATAAAATCAAGTTGGCCACAACAACAGGACCCAGCAAGTAACCTTTCTCTGAAGAAACTGAAAATCCCTAACGCAGACTGTCGTGAAAAGCCACGCCAATTCTCATGTAGCTGCCCAAGATCGCCAATATTGAAAAATTACTCCAGAAAGCTGAAGGAGTAGCCATCAGCAATACTATATGCCATTGGATGCAAAGAACAGCTCAAAGGCTCCAAAAGCGATGAAGAGCCATCCAACGCTTGACTAATATCCTCTTGCAAGAAGAAACTAATTGCATTTTTGGAAATGGAACAAGATGGACACCTAAGGGCAAACAAACAAGGTTCTCGGACAAGGTAAAAGTTCCTCAGTACGTGACAAACTTTGAGAGCTCAAACCGGACACAGCAGCACTTGAGATATGTAACCTGCTATACAATCATCCAACAATGCTGCTGCAACTCTACTATGACGATGGTGACACAAAATTGACCGTTGAGGAGACATCTTGCTCTCTAAAATACTGTTGCAGTGCAAGAGGCGCCCTCAACAGAACCCTCTTATTAATGTCTAGAGAGTGAGGAGGCAGATGATGTAAAGAAGTCCCTCCTCTTCTTGACAAGAACGTAGTACAGCCAGCCGAAATGTAAGTCTGGTATGCCAACACCATCGAAACCGAAGTGATGAGGTTGTCAAACAGTTCAGGATCGAAAGGAGTATACCCACCATGTTTGAGAAACCACCATCAACTCAGACAACATCCACACAGAGTGGAGGCAAGGCCTCCGACTGGCTGCAAAAGGTGTCTTCCAAATACAAGCCTCACGATATGTAACCCCTACCACACAAATCAACAAAGGCACCCAAGAGAGAAAAGCCTCAACAGGTTCATTGAGTGAACTCTGACACCGGCAGAATGGTTACCTGCTACCCCATAAAAACCCCTTCCGATTAGGAAGCAAGTTTGAATCCAGCCTACCCGACCCCATAAGTGATGCTAACTTAGAGTTGTCCTCCCCCAAGCCTGCCCGACTCGGCCAAAACCAGATCAGCTTACTTGATGTTTGAGAGACTACAGGTTTAGTGTAATACAATGTATCAAACATTGCTTGAACTAAAAGACTTGAGATAATGGCAGAAATAAAACCTTTTGCCTTGGTCAGCCCAGTTTCGGAAAACTCCACCAGGGAATGGGCAACACTACAGCTCCTTTCTGAAGGGAACAAACCTTTTTTATACAGGGAGGGGTTCCGTTCTTGAGACGCGTTGTAACCCGAAAATCGTCGTAAGCCGGAACATCACCAAAAATCCTAAGAAAACCTTACTTTTAATGCTTTGAGTGCATTAAAAATGATGTAAACTGCATTCTTATTGCATTTTGCATCAAAAAAACCTTCAAATATTGATTATTTTGCATTTTGGCGTCATATTTCTTCTGCCAGATGAGCGTTGTAGGCGTTGTAACCCTGGAACATACATCGTAACGCTGGAAATAATTTCTGATGAATATAATTGAAAAGCCCCTTAACCTCGGAAAGTCGTAAGCCCAACCCATCGTAACCCGGGGACTGCCTGTAGTTCCACAGCAATTTAGGACCCATATGAGAAGAATTTCAGAGGCAACAACCTCGACAGAATTTTGTGTTAGGATCCACCTCTTTAGTATTACATATACAGTAGTCCGAGATTCGCCCGATAACAATTTTGAAACTTGCGCCGCACGCCGCCATCTTAGTGCTAGTAGACTCGCCACCATCCTCCTGCTCTCCCATTGGTTCCTGATGCTAGCCAAGCCATGAGATCCTTCTCTCTGATTGGACAGCATCCCTCCCATCATGCATCTTCTATACGTACGCGCTGGCGTCCCTTAACTCGGCCACTCCGCACCCGAAACTTTACCGTACGCAATCGGCATTCGTTCACTCCAACGATTTCGTTTAGTAACGTAAATTCGTTAGTGATTTCGTTGCAGTACATATTATCGTGTTGTGCGAAGACTGTATTATTACGTATTTGTGTAACTTTACGTAAATTAACGTAGTCATGGGTCCCAAGAAAGTTGAAATTCACGGAAAGAAGCGCATGCTGTCTCTGGAGACAAAGATGGAGATCATAAAGAAGTACGAAGCTGGTATGCGATTGAATGTGATCGCAAAGGAATACGGCCATAATCCGTCGACAATAGGCACCATCCTTAAACAGAAGGATGCCATCAAAGCAACTACACCATCGAAGGGCATCACTATTTTGTGCCAGCAAGGAGGAGCCATGTGCACGACGAGATGGAACGGCTGCTCCTCATCTGGATAAAAGACAAAGAAATCGCTGGCGATACAGTAACGGAGACAGCAATCACTCACAAGGCCAGTGCTATTTTCGGCGATTTGATTGCGCAGGCGGAAGACGAGGGAGGGGAAGGGACTTCAACGCCAACCCCAGAGTTCAAGGCTTCGCATGGCTGGTTTGAGAAATTTCGTAAACAGACTGGCATCCATTGCGTGGTGCGTCATGGGGAGGCTGCCAGCTCAGACACGAAAGCGGCCGAAGCATTTAAGAAGACTTTCGACGAGATGATGACCAAGGAAGGCTACAGTTCTCAGCAAGTCTTCAATTGTGATGAGACTGGCCTTTTTTGGAAAAAATGCCTCGTCGGACGTACATCACGGAGGAAGAGAAGAAGCTACCGGGCATAAGCTATGAAAGACAGGCTTACGCTCGCACTTTGTTCAAGCGCCAGTGGGGATTGCAAGGTGAAGCCCCTACTGGTGTATCATTCTGAGACTCCTCGAGCCTTCAAGGCCCACAAAGTGCTGAAGGAGAAGCTTCCAGTGATGTGGAGGGCTAATGCAAAAGCCTGGGTAACGAGGCTTTTGTTCACGGAGTGGGTAAATCTGTGTTTCGGCCCGACTGTGAAGAGTTTTTTTGGAAGAGAAGCGCCTCCCCCTGAAATGTCTGCTGGTGTTGGACAATGCCCCTCCCCACCCTCCTGGCCTCGAGGAAGATATCCTAGCGGAGTATTCCTTCGTTAAGATTCTTTTTCTTCCGCCCAACACCACCCCTCTCCTCCAGCCCATGGACCAGCAAGTGATAGCGAACTTTAAGAAGCTGTACACGAAACATCTTTTCAAGAGATGTTTCGACATCACCGATACCACAAACCTCACCTTGCGTCAATTTTGGAAGGAGCATTTCGACATCGTCATTTGCATCCGACTCATTGACCTAGCTTGGCAGGAGGTTTCGAGGTGAACCTTGAATTCCTCGTGGAGGAAACTCTGGCCTGATGCCGTATCCGCCAGAGACTTCGAGGGATTCGACGTGGGCGAAGCTGGTACTGCAGAGTCGGAAACAGTTGATGATCCCGAAACTGTTTTGGAACCAGATCTTGATGAGATCGTTGCACTCGGCAAGTCCATGGGGCTGGTCGTCGACGAGGACGACATCAACGACCTTCTCGAGGAGCACCAAGAGGAGCTTACGACGGATGACCTGAAGGAGTTGGAGGCCATGCAACTTAAAGTCGTTCAAGAGGAGTTCTCTAGCAGCGGCGAGGAAGAGGAGGAGGAGCCTATGACAACGGCAGAAATTAAGGATATTCTAGGCGCTTTTCATAAAGTGCAATTGTTTAACGAAAAAAGACACCCCGAAAAAGCTCACACAGGTCGTATGCTTGCGCAGTTCGATGACGTTTGCTTGAGTCGTTTCAGGAACATTGTGAAAAGTAGGCAGAAGCAATCTTCCTTGGATTGTTATTTTTTAAAGAGGCCTTCAGCATTAGCAGGAGTAAGCAAAAAGGAAGAACCAAGTGATAAAAAACAAAGTTGAAAGCAAAAAGGAAGAACCAAGTGATGAAAAACAGAACGTTGAAAGCGGTGATGAAGTTGAAATTCTGTAAAAAAAAAAAAAAAAAAAAAAAAGCCTACGTAAAAGTAAAAAAAAAAGTTAAAAATAAAAAAAAAAAAAAAGAAAAAAAAATGTTTACGTAATTTCTAGATTTTTGTAAGTTAAGTGTTACAGTTTTGTTATGGTGTTTCGTAAATTTTAGTTTTATGGTTTTCCTTAAATTTTTTGTGTGTTTTCATAAAGTTAAGTGTACGTACGTACGTACGTTATCTGCCGTTTGTCCTCCTCCTCCTCTGCCGCCACTATCGGAAATAGCCTCACTCGAAAGGTAAGCTTCCACATTTTACGTTACAGTAATAATATTTCTTGTACACTAATATACACTTTATTTACAGGTTTTCGATTTTTATTCTTAATTTAGGTATTGAATGGTCCAAATTGTTGTAGTATTTCATTGTTTATAGGTCAATTTAGCTTTATTATGAAATTTAATGGGGTGTTTTTGGAGGGCTTGGAACGGATTAGCCATTTTACATGTAAAATGTGTTCCAAGATACGAAAAACTCATTACGTATACGAAGGCCGCCTCGGAACGGATTAATTTCGTATCTCGAGGTACCACTGTACCTCTCCCACCTTGCTGGAAGTTGCCATTAAAAGTCTTACAAACTGTTCCTGAACAATTGTTGTGCTATTGTGGTTAAAAGTCTTATGAAAACCCTATGGCAAGCATCCTATGACTTGCTAAAGTGGCACATAAAAGTGCAAATGGAAACATTGGAGGGCTCCAACTAGACACTTCCTAATGTAACTTCATTATTATATCATAACCCTTTCTGTAAGGACCTATTGAGGAGTCTGCTGTGGTTAAAAAATTAACGAACAAGCCCGCCAACAGAATTGAGAGAGTTTTGGTGACCACCATTATTTATATCTGAGTAATTACTTGAATCTGAGTATATATATCATCTGTATGTGAACATTTCATTGATTCCGTATTCTGTAATGGTGGGAATTCCTCTTTTCTATCTGTTTCTATTTTATCTTGCCTTTCTCGCATGTGTCTCTCGCTTGTCGAAATTGTCTCAGACAAATTGATCAGATTTGGGTGGGGCTTTTCTTCATCAAGCGTAAAACATACGCTCTTCTGATTATCCTGTTTCAGGCTAATCTTTCCTTCACTGATGTCTAGTATTATTCCACATCTTTTTATTAAATTAAAGGAAAATTAATACTTTTGCGGGGAAAAA
Source organism: Macrobrachium nipponense (assembly GCF_015104395.2). Classification (NCBI taxonomy): domain Eukaryota; kingdom Metazoa; phylum Arthropoda; class Malacostraca; order Decapoda; family Palaemonidae; genus Macrobrachium; species Macrobrachium nipponense. Next base: position 32,371,204 of record NC_087210.1, read on the forward strand.
TCTGTTTTCTAGAACTAGAAAACTTTCGACAAATTTGTGGGACAAAATGTCTATTTCCAAGTTCACTTTTCCTAGACTTCTAATTTGTTTACCCGGTATTCCTTTTATAACTTTATTTTGACTCTGAATCAGAGTTTGTGAAATGCGTAAATATCTTCTCATTAAACTAAATGAAAATAATACTTGTGCGGGGAAAAATCTGTCTTCTAGAACTAGAAAACTTTCGACAAATTTGTGAGACAAAATGTCTATTTCCAAGTTCACTTTTCCTAGACTTCTAATGTGTTTACCTGCTATTCCTTTTATAATTTTATTCTGACTCTGAATCAGTGTCTGAAATGCCTAAATATCTGGTTAAAGTTGATTTATCTATTATATTCACTGTACTGCCTGAATCTATAAGTATAGTACATCTTTCCACTTATTGGAATCTTCACAATAGGCAAATCTTTTCTGTTTATTTCTTCTTTCATGGGGAAAACTACTTCTTTGCTATTTATATAGGAAAATGCAGATGAAAATTCATTTTCCATACCAGTTATTCCTTCTTTTTCTCTTCTATCATCTTGAAGGGATTTATTTTCTTTTTTCAGTGAAGGGGCTAATTGCCACTGGCTTGAAGTTATGTGGATTTGGACGGCTGTTATTTACTTCTATTACAGTCATACCCCTACATACAAAAAATCCAGGTTACGAAGGTAAAGACAAAGATGTTTTTTGCTTCTGTGTACAAAAATAATTCATGTTGCGAAAGGGTGTATGTACTGTAAAGTCTGAGATTCGCCCCGCCCGCCGAGAACATTTTTAAAATTTGCACGCCACCAACTCAGTAGACTCGCCACCATCCTCCCGCTCTCCCATTGGTTCCTGATGCTAGTCACTGCTGTCCCATCATGCCTTTACATAAAGGCGTTCCTTGACCATTTTTGCGGCAGCATTATCGTATACACCTGGAATTCGTTCGTTCACATAGATTTTGTTTGTTAACGTAAATTCCTGTTAATGATTTTGCTTTCGTTGTACTGTAAGTTACTTTATCGTGTTGTGTGTGAACTTAATTACTTAACGTTATTAGCCATGGGTCCCAAGAATGTTGCTGAAGTTCACGAAAAGAAGAGGATGCTTTCTATGGAGACAAAGATGGGGATAATCAAGAAGTGTTAATGTTTTCTGCCATTTGTTAATGTGTTTCGTAGTTTAGTGTTAATGTTTTCTACCATTTTTAATGTGTTTCGTAAAGTTAAGTGTTAATGGTTTCTGCCATTTGTCCTCCTCTGTCGCCACTTTCGGACATCGCCTCACTCGAAAGGTAAGGTTCCACATTTTACTACATACGTATGTACACGTACGTACGGTATTTCTTGTACCCTGCACATTAATACACTTTAGTTACTGGTATAGTCATGGTTATGCTAGGTACGTTATATTGAATGGTCCAAATTGTTGTATTTCATTGTTTATTGGTCAATTTAGCTTTATTTATAAAATTTACTGTGGTGTTTTTGTAGGGCTTGGAACGAATTAGGCAATTTACATGTAAAATGTAGTTCCAGATACGAAAAAATCAGGTTACAAAGGCCGCTTCGGAACGGATTAATTTCGTAACCTGAGGCACTACAGTACTTCCTTATAGGTTCCCTTATTATTGAACCAACAACTTTTAGTTAAATCCCCAACCTTCTTGCAAATTGCACAGCTTCTAGGCTTTCTACACTCATTAGTGGAATGATTTGTATACCCACAATTTTCATATGCTGCCTTTCGTCTTGCTATTTGAGCTGAATAGTTTAATTGACTTGAATTATTTGTTTGAAGATTGACCAGGCTTATATGTCATGGGTGGACCATTCCTTGAATAATTCTGTCTTCCTTTGTTTAGGATTAAATTTTCTGTTATATTTCCCTTGAAAAGGAGTGGATCTATTCCCTGCTTGTCTGGCATTATCATTCATTCTATTTAAACGGTATGGAGGAGTAATTTTAGTTTATATTTGACAACATCTACAAAGGTTGTGTGAGAGAGAGAGAGAGAGAGAGAGAGAGATTGGTGGAAGAATGAATGGGAGTGGTTAGATGGCGGTCGGAAGCATGTCTGTTGTGGCGCTCTGTAGGTAGTCAATGGAAGTCTGTTACGAGAGTTGTAAACAGTGAGGCGTCTGGTCAAGTCAGTGTTGGTTTTGGCAGCAGTTTTCCTTTGGTGTGTCGTTGTTTGGGTGTTATTTGATAGATTTTGGGGTTGTGAAGTTGTTGTGCGTGTGTCTGTCTGGTTGTGGTGAGGTTAAGAAGGTTGGTGGTGCATTTTCGGTGTCTGTTAGTGGTGGTTGGGGCAGGGTTGGTTTTTGGCGGGGGGTTGTTGTACTGCTGTAAGTCGTGGTTGTCGTGTTTTTTTTCAGGCGATTGGTGTTCATCTGCATTTAGTCGTTGGGTTATTGATTTTTGTTTTTGTGGGGTTGTGGGTCCCGGGTGGTTGATTTGTGTTTGGTTGTCGGCGGTGGTTGTGTGTTGGCTACCCTATAGCCTATATCCAGTGGACGACAGCACAGCCTAGTCCTAGGTATCAGAAGCCAGCGGTGAGTACCTGTTTGTGTTTTTTGTTCGGTATGTAGGTATTGGGGCATTGTCCAGCTGTGTTTTTTAGTGTTAAGTGGAAAGTGTGATTGAGGGTGGGTTTGATAGCCAGACAGGTTAAGTTTATGTGGGGAGGTTACTTGTTTTTGTGATCCCGCCACATTATTTTTTGGCGCCCGGACAGGGACTGTTGGTGTGGCAGCTGCAGGACAATTGGTCTAGGCTAGTGTGTATGAGTGGTGAGAAAGTTTGAGATGGAAGGATTGAGTGAGGTGGAGAGGCTGAAGGAGGAGTTGAGGTTGGAGAGGGAAGTAAGAGGACAATTAGAAGTGGATAATGAGAGGTTGAGGGTAGAGTGTGAGGAGCTGAAGAGCGAGTTAGAGGAAATGAGAGGAATGCTAAGGAGTGCAAAAGTGGAAATGAAAGAAGAAGTGAAAGGAGCAGAAGAGAGAATGGTTGAGAAAATGGATGAAAAATTCTTAGGGATGATGAATGCAGTGCAGGAGATGATGAAGGGGTTCATGGGAGAGGGAGCTGTAGGGGGTAGGCCTACTGGGTCTTGTGATAGGCCAGAAGTGGTAAAGACAGTGGAAGAGCGAGGTGATGAAACTACGAGTGACGAAGGTGACTTGTTTGTGGTAGGTAAAGGGAAGAAGGGAAAGAGACAGGATAAGGATAAACCTGAGGACAAGAATAAGAAGGGGGCTGAGGAAAAGAAGACGATTAAGGGAAAGAAGGTTATTAAGGATGACGGACAGGATGAGACTAGGACTGAATACATTGGGGAAAGGGCTAGAGTGATTTGGATAGCGGTGAGTGGAACAGGTGGGTAGAAAGAAGGGTAAGAAGAGCGTAATGAGGAGCATGGATGTTAGTATGGAAGTTGATTCACTGTATTCGGACGAGGTTAAGAGGGATCAGAATGGTGGTAGCGAAAGTGAGAGTGAGCGGGAAGTACGAAAGGCTGTATATATGAGAGAGATACCTAGATGTGCACAATACGAGGAATATGGTAGTAGGGCCATAGGGGATTTTTTTAAGGAATATGAGAGGTATTGTGAGGCAAAGTATGGGGATAATAAGAGAGTCTGGGCAAGAGAGTTGGGTGGCTTTTTGACGGGATTTTTGTTGAACATGTATGGGGTAATGATGAGTGTAGGGAATGTGCCGTATGAGAGTGTGAAAGCCAGGATTGTGAACAGGCGAAGAGGATAAGGAGTAGTGTTAGATATAGGAGAAAACATGGTTTTGATGAGGCAAGAATGAATGTTGGTGAGTCGTTGTCGATGTATGTGTGCAGGTTGGAAACATTGGCCAGGAAAAGTTTGGGGACGAAGGGATAAATGAGTGTAAAGAGTTAGTGAGGAAGTTGTTGGCGACTGTGCCTGAGAGTGTGTATGAGTTTGTAAATCTGAAACGTAAGGAGAAAATGCGATGGACGAATGAAAGGTTGTCGTGGAACGACATTTTGGAAATAGTAGAGGATTATGAGTTGGATAGGTGTATGAAAGAGAGTAGAAGTGTTAGTATTAGGACTGAAGTGGCTGATGTTATACCAGAGTTTAAGAGCTATAGGGAGGCAGTTTTGGAAGGGCCAAGGCGAATGGCAGAGCGAATGGTTGATAGGAGCGTTTAGAGCCAGTAACGTAAGTATGGTTAGCCCTAAGAGAGATCGGAGTGCAAGCGTTGGAAGATTAGGGTCGGTTAGTCGTGAACGAGAGCAGCAATGTTACAGATGTGGAAAGCTAGGGCACAGGAAGAATGAATGTCGGTGGGCGTTGGGAGCTTGCTTCGGGTGTGGGCAAACAGGGCATTTGGTGAGCGAGTGTAAGAAAGATAGGGATGTTAAGTGTTACAGGTGTGGGCAAGTAGGGCATATAGCAAGTGGATGTCGAGGTACTCGTGTGACTGAGGTTTGCGTAATTGCGGAAGAATGGGCATTATGCTAGGATGTGTAAGGAACAGCGGGCAAAATGTGTTGAATGTGGAATGGAAGGTCATGTGGCAAGTGTGTGTAGGCGAAAGAGGATGAGTCAGGTTGGGAGTTCGGGAACTAGTACAAAGGGGATTCAGTTGGGTGGGTCCTCTGGTGTGCGGTCAGTAAGAGTGATGCATGTGCGTGAAGGATTGTTGCTTTATGAAAAAGGGTTTGGAGGAAGAGCTCATGAATGTATGAGTGTAAAAGTGAGGTGCAAAGGGGTGTGTTTGGTTGCTTTGATTGATACTGGGTGCAGTGTCAGTGTTCTTTTTAAGAATGGATGTGACAAGTTGCGGAGTGAGTGTGAAATTAGGAAATGTAAAGGGCAGGTACGAGGAATAGGAAATTTGGGTATGCCTGTGGTGGGAATGTTGTGTGAAAATGTAGAAATCAAAGGGGTAGTGATGGATGAAGGTGACTTTTGTGTGATCGAGGGAAGGAGTGATAAGTATGATATGTATTTAGGATACAGGTTCCTGAAGAAGTGTGGGATGGTGGTCCATCCGAGCAGGAATATGATTGAGTTGCATAGGAAGGGGAATGTACATGGAGAGTTGTACTTGGATGGGGATGGAGGAGTAAGCAGTAAAATATGGAAGGGAGTGCCGTTGGTTGCGAAAGAGAGTGTAAAAGTGCCGCGAGAAGTTGGAGAAGTTGTTAGTGTGAAAGTTGCGTGGCCCGATAGTCTTGGGATTGTCAAAGGTGACAAGTGTGCATATGTGGTTGAGGGTGTGGATGCGAACAAGTTGGTAAGAGCGAGTGTGCATGTGTACGACGGGATTTTGGATATGGAGAATCCTCGGGTTTTTGTGGCCTCATTGCCGAGTGTTAGGAAAAAGCGAGTGCGGGGTATACGTGAAGGTGATTGTGTGGGGTTGTTGTATACGTTGGTGGATGTGGACGACGAAAGATATGTTAGGGTGCGGCAGGTGATGACAGGTAGCATGAAAGAAAGTGATGAGTGGAAGTATGATGAGTTGAGAGAAAGAATTGGGGTGGATGAAAATGTTGGTGATGACGAGAGGGAGCGGTTGATGCAGATGTTGTGGGATAGGCGGGGTGCATTGAGTCGGGTGATGAGGATTTCAGGGATCTAAGCTCCCAGAGTTCAAGATAGTTTTGAATGACGATACCCCCATATATCAGCGTCCCCGACACTTTTCTGCGCCTATGCCCGAGAGATTGAGGAACAGTGTGAGGAAACTTGAGAGAGTGGGAGTGATCGAGAGGAGCGAGAGTGCTTGGAATAGTCCCATAGTCCCAGTACGCAAGACAGATGGGAGTTTGAGGATGTGTGTTGATTACAGGAAGGTGAATGAAGTGACTGTGAAGGAGCGATTCCCGATGAATGTGGTGTACTGATTGTGTGTATAAGATGCATGGGATGAGAGTGTTCACAAAATTGGATTTGGTAAGGGGCTATTACCAGATGCCTCTTGAGGAAGGGAGCAGGCATGTTACGGCTTTTTCGAGTGGTAGCTGCCACTATCAATTCAAGAGGTTAAGCTTTGGATTGGCTAATGCGTCCTGCTGCCTTCCAGAGGGCGATGAATGTAGTTTTGGCTGGTTTTGATAGAAGGAAGGTGACTGTGTTTATAGATGATGTTTTGATTGCAAGTGAAACTGTTGAGGAGAATGTGGAACTGCTTGAGAAGGTGTTAGAACGGTTGGAAGAGGTTGGAGTGAAAGTGAAGCTGGAGAAGTGTACGTGGTTGGCTGGGGAAGTGGAATTTCTTGGTCATAAGGTGAGTGCAAGTGGTGTAAGGAAGAGTGAAAAGTTTGTGGAAAAAGTAAAGGAGTTTCCACGTCCCCGGACCGTGCGGGAGTTAAAGGGTTTTTTGGGTTTGATTGAGTTCGGGAGGAAGTTCGTTAGGGATTGTTCGGGTATAGGGAAGCCGTTGACTGAATGGACCGGGAAGAAAAATTGTACTAAAACTGAGGTGGGATGAGCGAATGGTGGGAGCATTTGAGAGATTGAAAGAGGAGGCTGCTAGGGACGTCACCTTGGCTTTTCCGGACTACAGTGAGGATGCCAGTAAGCTTGAGTTGTATGCTGATGCTAGTAAGTTTAGTATGGGAGGATGCTTGGTGCAGATGCAAGAGGTGAATGGGGAGGGACAATTGAGAGTGATTGCGTATGTGAGTAAAGCTTTTAATAAAGCAGAGCTTAAGTATTCGGTGGTTGAGAGGAGCTTGCGGCAATAAGGTTTTGTGTGAAAGCGTTGAAAGTGTTTTTGTATGGGGGTAAAATTTGTCATAAGGACAGATCATCGGCCGTTAGTTTATATGATCAAGAAGGAAAGTGTGAATGCTAGGATTGCGAGGACAATTGAGGATTTGAGTGAGTTTGATTTTAGCTTAGAATATGTGCCGGGGAGTAAAAATGTGATTGCTGATACGATGTCTAGGATGCATGGTAAGGACAGTGGTGTTGTGAAAAGTGACTGGGATCTGAATATGGTACCTGAGGGGTTGGTTGTAAAAGAGAGGTTGAAGGGAATGACAGAATGTGTGAATGTTTGTTTTCAGCATTGAAAAACTTGGAAGGTAAGGGTCTGGTTGAAGAGGTACCCGGTAGTGTGAATGAGTTGCAGTGAAGTTGATGAGTGATGTGCAGAAGGAAGTGGCATGTGCGGAGGAACAAGGTGGGCAGGGAGAAGTGTTGTATGAATTGTTGTCAGCAGTAGCCGAGTTGTTTGGAATAAAAGTGTTGTTGTATTTTGGATGGGACAGACCGGTTGAATATCGAGGAAGGGTGAGTACTGGTAATGAACGTGGGGTTTTGATGATTCAGTGCGGGGAACGTGGTTGTAATTGGTTGGTTACAAAAAGGGACTGTGAAGGGATCTGAGTCAGAATTGTGGAAATGGGGAGTTAGCTGAGGATGAATGTGATGAGGAGGATTGTGATGTGGATAACCAGGTGAACGTGGTAGTGAATGTGTGTATGCATGGGACTCGAGGGAAAATGGTGACGTTTGTCCAAGTAAATGATAGTGAGTATTGTAGTTTGGTTGACACAGGGGCACAAGTTTCCTTGGTGAGTGGGTCAGTGGTGAGTGAACTTGAGAGATGTGATTGGGAAGTGAAAAGGCAGTCTACAAGTGTGAGAATACATGGGTTAGGACAAGGAAGTGTTTTAGTATGGGAAGAGGTACGGTTAAAGGTTAGGTTGGGAGATCTTGAGGTAATGCATAACTTTATAGTTATAGGAGAAAATGATATGCCATCTTGTTTTTTATTAGGGATAGATTTTTTGAGGATCCACGATATAGACGTAGATGTAGGAAATGGAATTCTTAGAAAGGGGGGCAGGCAAGTAGCTAGGATTCAAGATGGTAATGTGTTTGTAGCAAACTTTGTGGGTATGATTGATATTGCTAGGAGTGAGAATGATCTGTTGAGTGAGGAAGAGATTGAGGAAATGCAAAATAATGCCTGGAGATAAGTGTGTTGCGACAATGTGTTTTGGGAGGAGTGCGTGTGGAAGACTGGCCATGTGAGTTGGATGTATATAAGAGGGTTGCTAAACGTTTGTGGTGTGCAAAAACATAGTGTACTTTTTGCATCAGGAAGGGGTGTATGACAAGGAAGTGTATGTGCCAGTGTTTTTTCTGTTGAGTCAGCTGTGAGTATGTGTTTGTTGGTGCATGATCGGTTTGGGCATATGGGAAAAAATAAGTTGTGGGAATGCATGAGAGAGAGATTGTATGCTCCTGGGTTGAGTAAGATTTGTGTGGATGTGGCTGTCACGTGTGAAGACTGTCAGAGGGGAAAGTATCAGAGTGTGCATGCAAGTCCACCTGTGTTGCGATTGCAGATGAAAGAGCCGTTTGAAATGCTTGTGATTGATTGTGTTTCTTTGCCCAGGACTGCGAGAGGACACGTGGGGATGATTGTGATGGTGGATCACATGAGTAAATTTGCTTATGTGGTTTCCATCAAAGATAAGAGGAGTGAAACTGTTGCACGAATGGTGGGTCAAGTGATGTTGCCCATGTGTGTGTGTAAGCCGGCAAAAATGTTGAGTGATAATGGACCTGAGTTTGTGGGATGGGAATTTGAAGAAATGTTGAAGGAATGGGGTATTGTGCATGTGTATTCTACTCCGTATATGCCCAGTGCGAATGGGTTGGCTGAAAGGACTGTTAGGACGATGACTGAGATTTTGCGAATGATGAGTAAGAGCGACAAGGATTGGGATATGTATGTAGGACGTGCAGTTTGGGTATATAATGCCACACTGCAGAAGAGTATAGGTATGTCTCCTTGTAAATATGTGTTGAATTTTGAAAGGATTGTCAGACCGCGGTTGGGTCTGTCAGAAGGTGATCGGGATTTGTGGAAGAAAACGAGTGAAAAGTTTGAGAGTTTTAAGATTGGGGATAAGGTGTTGAAAGAGGTGGTTGAGATGGGAAGAATGAATGTGAATAAAGTAAGGGAGAAATTTGAAGGGCCTTTTGAGATTTTGGAAGTGGGACCGAGTGGATTGAGTTATGTTTTGGGGAAATTGCGAGTAGGTGGGGGACTGGATGAGGTTAGGGCACACCATAACCAGCTCCGTAAGTGGAGGAAGTACCACACTATGTTCGGGAGAATGCGATGAGTGAGTGGTTGAGGGTGAATAAGTATGAGCCGACTGTTGGTGAACAAATTGGTCTGGGAGATCGACAGTTGGTGTTGGTTGAGTATGGAAGAAAACAGAAGAGTGTGGAGAGAGGAAGTGGAAGGGAAAAGCGTGAACGGCATGGTAAAGGGGTTGGTGGTAGGGTGCAAACGGTTGATAAAGCGTGTGCTACGGATGACTTTGGGGGAATGAATGATACTTGTGGTGTATGTGGGTTTGAGTTGACAGGGACAAGTAAGACTTCAGTGAGAAGGAAACTGAATATGAGGTGGAGGAGGTGGTTGATAGGATGGATAAGTCTTTGCAGGAGTTTGACAGAAGTATGGATGAACTGAGTGGTTTGGTGGCCGAAATAGGGGAGATGTTGGAACCAGAGTTGGAAGACATCGGTGAAGTAGTGAATGGAATTTGGGAGGATGGTAGTGAGGGAGATAATGGGAGTTTGAAAGAAAGTGGTTTGGAAGAAGTGAATGGCAATGTAACTGAAAGAGTGTATGATGGTCCTCAAACAAGATCCAGGGGACCTGCATCTGAGCATCCTTGGGTGTTGCGAAAGGCAATTTAGTGTGGATGTTGTGAGTGTAAGGAGATGTTGTCAAATGTAATGGGGGAGGTAATATGGAGGAGTAATTTTAGTTTATATTTGACAACATCTACAAAGGTTGTGTGAGAGAGAGAGAGAGAGAGAGAGTTGAGATTGGTGGAAGAATGAATGGGAGTGGTTAGATGGCGGTCGGAAGCATGTCTGTTGTGGCGCTCTGTAGGTAGTCAATGGAAGTCTGTTACGAGAGTTGTAAACAGTGAGGCGTCTGGTCAAGTCAGTGTTGGTTTTGGCAGCAGTTTTCCTTTGGTGTGTCGTTGTTTGGGTGTTATTTGATAGATTTTGGGGTTGTGAAGTTGTTGTGCGTGTGTCTGTCTGGTTGTGGTGAGGTTAAGAAGGTTGGTGGTGCATTTTCGGTGTCTGTTAGTGGTGGTTGGGGCAGGGTTGGTTTTGGCGGGTTGTTTGTACTGCTGTAAGTCGTGTGGTTGTCGTGTTTTTTCAGGCGATTGTGTTCATCTGCATTTAGTCGTTGGGTTATTGAGTTTTTGTGGGGTTGTGGGTCCGGGTGGTTGATTTGTGTTTGGTTGTCGGCGGTGGTTGTGTGTTGGCTACCCTATAGCCTATATCCAGTGGACGACAGCACAGCCTAGTCCTAGGTATCAGAAGCCAGCGGTGAGTACCTGTGTGTTTTTTGTTCGGTATGTAGGTATTGGGGCATTGTCCTGCTGTGTTTTTAGTGTTAAGTGGAAAGTGTGATTGAGGGTGGGTTTGATAGCCAGACAGGTTAAGTTTATGTGGGGAGGTTACTTGTTTTTGTGATCCCGCCACAACGGTTATTATTTCTACCTTTCCTTTCATTTTGTTTTTCTATTACCTCTACAAAATTCCTTGGAAAAATCTATCTCTGCCTTCTGTACTTCTTGTTTCATTGTTTTTAATGTTTGAAGGCTATTATTCTTGGGATCAATGTTAATTTTTCAAAAGGCCTTTTTTTCCTTTTCTCCTAGAGCATTATATACAGTTCCATGTGCCAAGTAGTTTAAGACATATCTTACATAAACTAATCCCCTTTCATGATTGCCAAACTGTGTCTTATCTCCAATGCTAATGTTTGTGGACTTCAAGTCTTCTATTATTTTGTCTATGGCATTTTCAACATTTCTGTAGAGTTCTGCCATGGATTCATATTGGGGATTTAGGAACTTAGTAATATTATATAATGTATCTTCTTTACTCACTGGTTCCAAGAACATCAAACAAATTGTTTTGAATTTATCATATTTAGTCAATTTGCTAAAACTACCAGAATTCAAAGTTTTATGTGCATCACTGTGTGCTGAACTAACGAAAAGCAAGGCTTCATTAATTTTAGCTCTTTCATCTGTTATTCCCCCTGAAGATATGCGGCTGTCAGCATCAGCTAGCCAGTGATTAACTGTATATGCTTCTAGTTTACCTTTGTCTGGATGGGAAGCTTCAACTTATCCACAGAAACGTGTGGCTGGTGTTTTTACAGCTGCTTGATTTATTCTTCTGTTTAGGAACCTGTTAGTACTATTATCAATTATATTATTAGTATTATTGGCACTGCTATGATTATTGTTATTTCTGTTATTAGGGTTAATATTTCCCTCAATTATCAAGGTTTGTGAAATTGGAACTGGGATTCTACTGCGTTTGTCTGGTGTTGGTCTTAAATTGTATGAGTTATCTCTGACAGTGGCTAGTAATTCGTTAAAGGCTTTATGCATTTCCCCCCCACAAAATTATTCACATATGCTACTCATTACACAACAGCATAAAAAAAAATCATATGCAAAATTGGGCACAAAAGTATAACCAACAGTTAGTCAAACAAAATGATACACAACACAATATTCAAAGAAAAAATCATCCGCCTCGCTTAGATGATCTCAATCCCAATGAGAAAGTGGGTTTTTTGCCACCAAACACCACTCCAATTCTTCAACCTATGGACCAAGGTTCGATTGCTGCATTTAAGGCAAACTATCTCTGAACCACCTTTGCCCAAGCCATATCTGCTATAGATGCCGACCCAGAACTAACCCTGTGAGAATTTTGGAAAGAAAATAATATTCTTCAGTGTATTAAGAATCTGTCTACCGCCTGGGAAGCTGTGACGGAGAAGTGTATGAATGGCATTTGGAAAAAGTGTGTTAAACGTTATGTGAATTCTTTTGCTGGATTTGAGAGTGAACAAGAACTTCAATTGATACAGGAAAAAATAGAGAAACTGACAAAAGTTTTCCCTGGAGTGTGAAATGGAAGATATTGAGGAGTTGCCAGACCAAGATTCTGAAGAACTTTCAAATGAAGAGCTGATGGAATTGGAAGAAGAAAGAGTGGCGGAAGAAGAAAGAAGAGAAGCAGAGGAAGAAGTTGCCAGAAAGGAAATTCACCGCTAAGGGATTATCAGAAGGTTTAACCCAACTGAATAAACTCCTTGTGCATTTTGAAGAAATGGACCCAAACACTGAAAGGTTTGCAAAGATTGAACGGATGGTACACAAAGTGTTTCGTCCATATCGTGAAATTTATGATGAAAAAAAAAAACAAGCAATCCAGACAAAGCTCACCATGTTTATAAAACGAACAACTCCCACCACACCAAGCGCTGCCCCAGCTGATGATGCCAACGACCCACAACCAAGCACCAGTGATGCCAGCAGTCAATAAGTTTTTAATTTTGATTTACTAGTTTTCAATTGTATTTTTGTATGTAACATACATATGTTTTTTTGCATCTGTAATTTATATTTTTGTATGTTTTCCACATTAAACCAATTGTACTGTAGCAAGCAGTGCTTGAATCAAACCTGACAAACGCAGTACAAAGAAACAGTATGATGTGTAGAGAAACGGGTTTGACTTGAACTTCACAAAAGTACGTAACGTATGACACAATGTGATGTGTAGAGAGATGGCACAAATGGTATAAAAATTTAAAGAAATCATAACAACTATGAAATATGATAGTGTCTAAAGAAAAATAAAAAGATTGCAAAATTAATTAACTAAAGCAGCCTGATGTCGCTCAATTAGGTAAGTAATGCTGATGTCTGATTCCCATTTTATGTCCAATTTTTTTTCTTCTATGATATCATAGTCAGAATGCATTGAACATCCAAAATTGGCTAATAAATTACTAAATTACACCATATATGCAGTAGTATATTGTTGGCTAGGCTACTGTATTCATAAATATACGTACGATATATGTACGTACATGATAACATCATCACCATATATATACACGGGACTAACTTGTTAAATGTTATTCAATTTCTCTTTGTACTGAATTATTACAAGCAAATGTGCATTGAACCTAGAGAATTTGCTGAAATTAATAATGACAATGCCATATATGTATAAAGTATGCTGTGTAGTGTAGGCCAGGCTACCCTAGATGTAAAGTTGGTACTGATTACCTTAGGGTAGGCTAGGTTCTAATATTCTTTCGGTATATTAACATTGGGTGACTTACATCCAAATCGATTTACGACAGGTTGGTCGGAACCAATTGCGGTCGAAAGTCGACAACTACCTGTATGTGCTTGGGGTATTATAACCCTCTTACGCCGAAGCGGTAAAAAAAAAAATTGTCTCCCGTGTGCCGGAGGTGTTTCAGAGTGAGCGCGGAGGCGGAAAAAATATTTTTTTCAAAAAATCACAGCGCGCTTAGTTTTCAAGATTAAGAGTTCATTTTCGGCTCCTTTTTTAGTCATTGGCTGAAGTTTAGTATGCAACCATCAGAAATGAAAAAAATTATCATTATCATATATAAATAATGCGATATATGATAGCGCAAAAACGATGTTTCATATATAATTGTATTCAAATCGTGGTGCGCAAAATGGTTAAAGGTAACAAGTTACTTTTTTTTCGTTGTAATGTACATTAAATTGCAATCATTTTGGTATATAACACATTGTAAAACGATAAAAGCAACACAGACCGAATGTCAAATTTTTTTATATATATAAATTTATATGCAATTATTTCGGAAATAAGAAAAGCTACAACCTTCAAATATTTTTCGTTTTATTCTACATAAAATTGCGCACATTTTCATATATAAAACTCTATGAAATGCCTAATATTAAACAGAGCAAATATTCCGAGAATGGTACGTACGCATTTCGGAGATTTGTGGCGGAGAATCCGCGCACGGAGGGAAGGAAAGATTTTTTTTTAAATTCACCATAAATCTAAATATTTTGCAAGACACTTCGAATTTGTTTCAAGATGAAGATAAATGACTGAATATTACTAGACTGTAAGAGTTTTAGCTTACAATTGCGTTTTTCGACCATTTTGGTAGAGTCAAAGTTGACTGAACGTGGTTTTTTTTCTATTTATCGTGATTTATATGCAAATATTTCAAAAATGAGAAAAGCTACAACCTTCAATTATTTTTTTTTTGTATTCTACATGAAATTGCGCACATTTTCATATATAAAACTTTATGTAACGGCTAATTTAAAATGGTGCAAACATTACCACAATCGCACGTATGATTTTCTGGGCTCAGCTCGTGTCGGCCTATGAAAGGATCCTTAATATCATTCTTTCTAGGTAAAATTAATCTAAAATTACCAGAGAAAAACAAAATTAAGAAAATGTCAGTAAAACTGACTCGCTCACTCTTTAAAAGAAGTGTCGGTATGAGAATAGGGGCGAGTGGGAACACTACCACGAGACATTCACCAATTATACCTTCCAATCAAAATCCCCACTAGAGAGAGCTGATACCAACGGGCGATGCGGCTGCTACTACTACTACTAGGGACGCCACGGACAGCAGCGCCCCTAGCGGTCATCCTTAATTATTAGCGCTAAGCGTCGTACGCATTTTTTGCTTGTGTGCTATTATCTTGGATTTACCTCCTTCTCCATTATGGAACGTGCTGCCATCGCAACGGCTAAGTTAAGTGCCTCATAAGTAGTGTTTTACCGTATTTTAGTCTTCCAGGAACCAGTATTTTCCTTCTAATAGGTCATATACGGTTTCCCGGTCGACTCGTGGCGGCGCCATGCTGCCTCATGTTAAGAATTCCCGGTCTTCCATACTGGGACTTCTTATACTTATGGGCTTACTATATCACGTTCATCGTTTTTTACATCGCCTTTTTAGCTAGGTTAGCCCATTTACCAATTCTCTTAGTTTGGTATTTAGGGCTATTCTGTGTTTCTGGCCCAGCATCCCGGCTCTTGCTCTTCATCGGCTATCGCTGGCTCCGAGTAGGCTTCTGTTCCTCGGAACAGTTTGCCTCCTCCTGGGCTTCTTTTTCTTTTACTAAAAGTGTCTTTTCCATCTTTACGATGTAATTTTAGGTTCTATTTAGGGTGTTAGGCTAGCCTAGGTGCATGTTCCCATGTATTGGTACAGCCTGGTTCACGTGGCCCTTCCGGTTGTGTTGCTATCGCGGCTTAGGCCACTTGCAGTCACGTGTCCATCGCACCTTACCCTTCCCCTTCCCTCCCTACCAGTATAGGGAGGGGTTCTGGGGAACCCCTTGGTTGCCATGACAACCTCAGTTGCCTTCCTCCCTCCTTCTCTGAGGAGGCCAGGGGTTCTTCCCAGCTGGGGTATAGGGCGACCACTTGTTTCGGGTACCGGGTCACCGAACGGGTAGTTGTTGGGACGGGGAGGAGTAGGCCACCCCCCCCTCTCTCTCTCCCGCCGTGTTACGCCGGGAACCCTCCCCCCCAGTTGCTCAGTCCCACCTTTCCCCCACTATAACGAACGGAGCCTTCCGCCGCAGCCGGGGCACCTTTGGTTATAGTTCGCTGGCTCCGCCAGCGGGCGGGGTGGTCACTACTAGTGGTCTATTGCTTGCCTACTATATCCTTCCCTTTTTTCCCCGCTACCGGAAGAGAGCTTGCTTCTTACCCGGGCACTCTTCTAGTAGACGGGGGGGAAAGGTTTGATATTTATTTCGTTATTTTTAAGGATATACCCTAAATTTACGGTGAATTTCTAGAATTATAATTGTATGTATACCATCTCCGCCGTTTTCCGTCGTGGTTTCATTTTTCACCACCACATCTGGTTGGATTCTTTCTCTTGTCTCCGGCGTAGCCTTGGACAAACTCCAACCATCTTGTTACCACACGTATTATGGCGGGGCTCTGGTTTAATCTAACTTTCTCGCTCCGGCATGCAGCGGAGCAATTGTTAGGCTGTAAGTGTTCTCCTGATACTTATGTATCTTTCCACTTACAGGCTACCAACTGTCAGGTCCTTGGGTGCAATGCGACTTTATACGACCCCTGCGCCCACGATGAGTGCAGATCTCACGCCCCGTGTGCCACGCTTACAACGACATGATCGTCTGGCACCCGGTAAGGCCTGCGCCATCTGTTACGACATGGTCAGTCAGCTAGTGGGAGGGGGTAAGTCGATTGTAGACTTTTTTATCGTATTACTAACAACACTTAGTCATAAGCTTGTTACCCCCGCCCCCGCCACTAGAAGCTTCATTTCGCCTTCTCTTTCAGGCTGCCGGTGTGAGGAAAGTCGCCCTAGCAACCCTGAAGGCTTGGGTGGGCGGCTTCGGGAAGAACGCCGCCAAGGGCCAGCCATACATCTTGGACAAGAAGCTGGCCGTTCAGATCTTCCCCGGTGGCAAGTCAACAGGATGTTGACCCCATATCTGCAGCCCCTCTCATAGCCTCCATCCAGCAAGAGATGCAGCAGTCGTTCGGGGCCGTGGCCACGCAGGAGACGGTCCCAGACGTCGCAACCTTGGACCTTAATATTGAGCCTATGGAGGTAGGTGCCGAGGATTTGTTGGTTGAGGTAGGTGTGTCGGGTGCCCAAGGTCTTTCCTTGGGCGCTCCTGGATCTTCTCCTGTCCCTTCTTCTACTGCTTCTTTCCAAGGCTTTTTTGGGATCTGAGATCCCTGCCCGCTCTCCCGCTCTCTCTGTACCCCCAAAGGTGAAGGGACAGAGAGAACCGAAGACCCTTGTTAAGACGACTTCTAAAAAGTCGTCGTCGTCTTCTTCAGCTAAGAAGTCTTCGACTTCCTATGCTGACGCGGTGAAGGCTAAGCCGAGCTCTTCCTATTCAAAGAGCTCTAGAAGCAAGGCTTCTAAGGAGAAGCTCGCGCTCCTGCTGAGCCAATGCCTTCTCCGGCCTCAACCGCATCCCACTCCGGCAACGCCGGTTGGAGTAGCGGGACCTAGCACCTTTGATCCCACTGCTTTCTCAGCAGTGGTGATGCAACAGGTAGGAGAGATGGTTGGCTCACAGGTCTCCGCCCTCGGAACCAAGTTCGAACAGATGTTCGCACAACTGTCGAGCACTTTGACTCAGTCGGGCCAGTCCATCCAAGATCTCTCTAACAGAGTTAGAGAGAACGAGGACCGAGTAGCTGGGCTTGCTCAGGCTCCTCATCCAGTCTCCCCAGTAGCAAGTGCTGGTATTCTCCAGCTACCACCTTATGAGTCGCTACCAGCCTTCTCCATGGAGTGTGGAACTCGAAGGATTGAGGACTTCGAGTTTTATCCTCTGGGATTGACGCAGCCTTTCATTGGATATGCTAGGCTGACTGTAGCGGCCCTCACTAGGGAGGACAAGATCTCCAGAGAGAACGTGCTCTATAGTAGAGAGCACGCTCAACGCGAATGGGTTCACTGCCTTGAGGACTGGGAGTGTACCAACACTAAGCTCCAGGCTTTCAAGAGTCCTTTTACTATTTCTGGGCTCAGCTCGTGTCGGCCTATGAAAGTAATCCTTAATATCATCTTTCTAGGTAAAATTATCCTAAAATTACCAGAGAAAAAACAAAATTAAGAAAATGTCAGTTAGACTGACTCGCTCACTCTTAAAAAGAAGTGTCGGTATGATATAGGGGCGAGTGTGGAACACTACCACGAGACAAACACCAATTAGAACTTCCCTATCAGAATCCCCTAAGAGAGAGCCGATACCAACGGGCGATGCAGCCTCTACTACTACTACTAGAGGACGCCACGGACAGCAGCGCCCCTAGCGGTCATCCTTAAATTTTAGCGCCAGCGTCTAGACGCAGATTTTACTTGTGCTATATTTCTCAGGATTTATCTCGTATTCTACGATGGAACGTTCAGCAATTGCCACGGCTAAGTTAAGTAACTCATAAGTAATATTTTATCACAGTTTTTATCTTCCAGGGTACCAGTATTTTCCTTTTTTATAGGTCATATACGGTTCCCCGGTTGTCTCGTGGCGGCCATGCTGCCTCGTAAGAATTCCCGGTCTTCCATACTGGGACTTCTTATACTTATGGGCTTACTTTATCACGTTCATTGTTTTACATCGAGTTTTAGCTAGTTAGCCCTCTTACCATTCTCTTAGCTTGGTATTTAGGGCTATTATTATTTTATTCTGGCCCAGCATCCCGGCTCTTGCTCTACATCGGCTATCGCTGGCTCCGAGTAGGCTCCTGTTTCTTGGAATAGTTTGCCTCCTCCTGGGCTTCTTTCTCTTTTACTAAAAGTGTCTCTTCCACCTTTCGATGTATTTTATTATTATTATTTAGGGTGTTAGGCTAGCCTAGGTGCTTGTTCCATGTATTGGTACAGCTTGGTTCACGTGGCCCTACCACGGTTGTGTTGATCGCGGCCTAGGCCACTGGTGGTCACGTGTTCCATAGCACCTTACCCTGCCCCTTCCCTCCCTCTCTGATGTAGGGAGGAGCTGGGGGACCCCTTGGTTGTCATAACAACCTCATAGCCTTCTCTCACATTCCGGAGGTGCCGGGGGGTTCCGCCAGCAGGGGGTATAGGGCGACCACTATGAGGTACCGGGTCTCCATACGGGTAGTTGGTGAGGTGGGGAGGAGTAGGCCATCCCTTCCCCCTTTCCTCGCTCCCGCCGCGTTTCACCGGGACCTCCTTCCCCCCCCTACCCATTACTCAGCCCCTACCTTACCTACGATATGAAAGGAGCCTTCCGTCGCAGCCGGGGCCCCTTTGGTTATAGGATACTGGCTCCGCTAGCGGGCAGGGTGGGTGCTATGGATGGTCGATTGCTTGCCTACTATATCCTTATATCTCTCCCCCGCTACCGGAAGGGAGCTTACCCTTACCTACGCACTCTTCTAGTAGACGGGGGGAGAGAAGTTGGTTGTTATGTTATTACTATACTATGTTAAGGATATACCCTAATTTAAGATATTTTACAATGAATTTTGTATTATAATTTTTATGTTAATCAACCATCCCCGCCATTATCCGTTGTGGTTTCCATTACCACCACTCCTAGTTGGTTGATTCTTGTGCCTCCGCCACTGGCGGAGCCATAGCCTTTCTTCCACATGGTTACCACACGTATTTTAGCAGGGCTCTGGTTTATCTAACTTTATCGCTCCGGCACCAGCGGAGCATATGTTAGGCTGTAAGTGTTTACTTTGTACTCATGTACGTTTTCACTTACAGGCTACCAACTGCCAGGTCCTCGCTTGTAATGCGTCGCTGCACGACCCTTGCGACACGACAGTGCAGGTCTCACGGCCCCATGTGCCACCTTGTTCAACGAGTCTATCGTCTGGCATCCCGAGGCCTGCACTATATGCTACGACCTGGTCGATCAGCTGGTTGGTGGGGTAAGACCATTATGAGGTTTTTTATCAATTTACTAACACTTTTAGTTCGTAAGATTGTTAACCCTGCCCGCAATTGGTAGCTAATTCAGCCTTTCTTTCAGGCTAGCGGTGTGAGGGAAGTCGCCCTCGCCACCCTGAAAGCGTGGGTGGGCGGCTTTGGGAAGAACGCCGCCAAGGGCCAGCCCTACATATTGGATAGGAAGCTGGCCATCCAGATCTTCCCTGCGGGCAAGTCGACGGGCTACGTCGACCCCTTGTCCGCCGCCCCCGTGATAGCCGCCATCCAGCAGGAACTCCAGCAGTCGTTGGGAGTCGTAGCCGCCCAGGAGTCAGTTCCGGACGTCGCCGGCCTGGACCTGAATCTCGAGCCGATGGCGGTAGTGAGTGAGGATTTGTTGGTTGAGGTAGGTTTGTCGGGCGCCCAAGGTCTTTCCTTGGGCGCTCCTGGATCTTCTCCTGTCCCTTCTTCTTCCGCCTCTTTCCAAGGCTTTCCGGGATCCGAGATCCCTAGCCGCACTCCCGCTCTCTCTGTACCTCCTAAGGAGAAAGAGAGAACCGAACGACATTGTCTAAGACGTCTTCTAGGAAGTCGTCTTCGTCTTCTTCGGCTAGGAAGTCATCGACTTCTTACGCCGACGCGGTGAAGGCTAAGCCAAGCTCTTCCCAGTCGAAGAGCTCCAGAGGCAAGGCTTCGAAGGAGAAAGCTCGCGCTACCTCCGAGTCGTTGCCTTCTCCCGCCTCCGCTGCCCCCTCTCCGGCTATGCCGGCAGGGGTGGCAAGCACCAGCTCCTGCGTTCCTTCTCCTGTCTCACCAGGAGTGATGGAGCAGGTAGGAGTGATGAATTGGTTCCCAATCTCAGCTTTGGGAACACGTTTTGAGCAGATGTTCCCGCACAATTGTCGAGCAGTCTGTCTCCAAACTGGACAGACGGTCCAGGAACTCGAATAGAGTAAGAGAGAATGAGGATCGGATGGTTGGGCTATCCCAGGCTCCTCCCCCAGTATCCCCTGCTTCTAGCACGGGGATTCTCCAACTCCCGTCTTACGACTCCTTGCCAGCTTTCTCTATGGAGAATCCATGGAGAGTAGCGGCCTACGCTCCCTTTAAGGACGGGATGATTTCGATCCCGGAGTTTGGCACTCGAAGGATTGAGGACTTCGAGTTCTATCCTCCGGGGCTGTCACAGCCTTTCATCGGGTATGCTAGGCTGACGCCAACGGCTCTTACAAGGGAGGACAAGATCTCGAAGGAGTCAGTCCTCTACAGTCGATCACGCCCAACGGGAATGGGTTCACTGCCTTGAGGGACTGGGAGTGTACTAATACTAAACTCCAGGCCTATAAGAGCCCCTTCACTATTTTCGCCACGGAAGAGGAGGTCTCTCTTCCGTTCGCCACGAAATTGGTGAGAAGGCTCTTCAGGCAGTCCTCAAGGATGAGCCCGTTCCACAGTTGAGAGAGTCGGAGTCCACTTCTCCACTCTTTCCCGCCTTCGGAGAGTTATGGGAAAACCTGCCAGCTACTTTCACGCAGGGTAAACTCAAGCCGGACTGCGCTATGGACCAGTTCGGTGAGAAGTTACCTAGGCTGCCGGACTCCCTAATCCAGGCAGAGTTCGATGCGCGAACTAGGTTTGGCAGGTCCCTTAACTCACTCATCGTCACGGAAAATGGCGGCGCTATCTTACGCGAACGAACCGCTATTCAAAATCCTAGCAAAATCGCAATTTCAGACGGTTCTGTTAGACGCTTTTGACTTCTTCCAAGCCAGGAAGAACTGTCGAAAGCATGTTCTTCAAGAGTGCACCATTAGGCACGAGCCTAATAGACTCTTGACTGCCAGCATGTGGGGAGCGGATCTCTTCCCAGAGTCAACAGTGAACGAAGTCCACCACGAAGCTGCTAGACTCAACCAGAGCCTTAGAGCTAGGTGGGGTATTTCCTCTAAGAGGAAACAGGAATCCGTTCCCACTGCTGGCAAGAAACCAAAGAAGGCTGGTAGGAGGTTTCAGCCATATAAAAAAACTCCAGCATCAGCAGCAGTTTGTGCAGGCAGTCCCAGTCACCCAACAAGACAACCTGCTACATCTAAGCAAACTCAGCCTTTCCTCCTGGTGCCCCAGCAATCGCAACCTTCGACTTCCTACGCTATCTCGCCTGCCTTTAACCCTGCTTATGAGGCTCAAGGCTACTCTCGAACCGAGAGGTAGGGCGAGAGGTTACTTTCGTCACCGTGGCGCAGGAAGGGGCACAAGGAGTAAGCAGTTCAGAGGAGGCGTGGTGGCCAACCCGCCCATCAGCAATGAGGCTCCCCAGGTAGGAGGGAGGCTGTCCTCTTCCGCCACAGGTGGGGGTTCAGCAATTGGGCACAGAGCATAGTGTCCAAAGGATTAGGCTGGAGCTGGATCCAAGATCCTCCTCCAATCAAATCATTCCATCAGGTACCATCAAAGGAATTGATAGATTACGCGGAAGAACTCCTTCAGAAAGGAGCTATTGCGAGAGTCAAACATCTAAAATTTCAAGGTCGCTTATTCAGCGTGCCAAGAAAGGCTCAACAAAAAGAAGGGTAATCTTAGACTTGTCAAAGCTAAACTCTTTCATTCGCTGCGACAAGTTCAAGATGCTTACCCTCTCGCAAGTAAGGACCTTACTTCCGCGTGGAGCCGTCACATGCTCCATCGATCTTACAGACGCATACTATCATATCCCTATAGCCAGGCACTTCCGCCCATTCCTAGGATTCAGGCTAGGAAGTCATACCATTTCTACATTCAAAGTTGATTGCCCTTCGGTCTGAATGTAGCCCCCAGGGTATTCACAAAGATAGCAGAAGTGGTTGTACAACAATTGAGAGCTCAGGGAATCATGGTAGCGGCATACCTCGACGATTGGTTAATCTGGGCACCAACAGTCGAGGAATGTCTCAAAGCTACCAAAAAGGTAGTTCACTTTCTGGAACATCTGGGGTTCCAGATAAACAAAACGAAATCCAGACTTGTCCGGAATCTCGTTTTCAGTGGCTAGGAATCCAATGGGATTTGTCCTCCACAATCTATCAATTCCAGTAGCCAAACGGAAGGAAATAGCAAAATCTGTCAGGCAATTTCTCAAGTGCAAACAAACGTCAAGAAGAAACCAGGAGAGAATCCTAGGGTCTCTTCAGTTTGCTTCGGTAACAGATATCCTTCTGAAAGCAAGGCTGAAAGATATAAATCGAATTTGGCGGTCAAAAGCAAACTCCAAATATCGAGACAGGTTGTCAGTAATCCACAGATCCTCCGCAACCAACTACGGCCTTGGTCAAAAGTAAAGAACTTAGCCAAGAAAGTACCCCTTCAATATCCCCTCCCAATGTAACCATTCACACGGACGCATCCCTGTCCGGGTGGGGGGATACTCTCAGTTCAAACAGGTTCAGGGGACTTGGTCAGTTCAATTTCGCCAGCTTCACATAAATGTGTTGGAAGCAATGGCAGTATTTCTTACTCTGAAGAGACTGCTTCCCCCGCCAAAAAGTCTCATCTAAGGCTAGTTTTGGACAGTGCAGTGGTAGTTCATTGCATCAACAGAGGAGGGTCCAAATCCAAGCATGTGAACCATGTCATGATAGCCATCTTTGCATTAGCAAGCAAACACAAATGGCATCTGTCTGCCACTCATCTGGCAGGAGTAAGAAATGTGATAGCAGACGCCCTGTCCCGGTCAGTCCCTCTGGGAATCAGAGTGGTCTCTGGACGTCGGGTCATTCCAGTGGGTAAGCCGGAGAGTCCCAGGTCTCCAAGTGGACCTCTTCGCCTCACAAGCAAACCACAAGCTCCCTTGCTATTGGCCCCCAACCTGGACCCTCTGCTTATGCCACGGACGCCCTGTCGTTGGAGTGGAATCAATGGAGGAGAATTTATGTTTTTCCTCCAGTGAATCTTCTCTTGAAAGTCCTAGACAAACTAAGGTCTTTCAAAGGGATAGTAGCTCTGATTGCACCGAACTGGCCCAAGAGCAACTGGTATCCGCTTCTTTTGGAATTGGGTCTCCGACCTCAACGGATCCCCAACCCCAAACTATCACAATCAGTACAAATGAGGACTGTGTTCGCTTCCTCAGGAACTCTCCAGACCCTAACTTTTATGGACTTCATGAGTTTGCGGCTAATAAAGATGCTGACATTGATCCACAGAATATTCTCTTCCTAGCAATCAGATAAAAGGGAGTCAACCATTAGACAATATGACTCAGCTGTTAAGAAATTAGCATCTTTCTTGAGAGAATCGAACACTACAACCATGACAGTTAATTTGGCGAAGATATCAATTTTTCAGATCTTTATTTGAAAAAGGTTTAGCAGCTAGCACGATTACCACTCATAAGTCGGCTTTGAAGAAAATCTTTAAAGTAGGTTTTCAGATAGATTTGACTGAATCTTATTTCACATCTATCCCTAAAGCCTGTGCTAGACTTAGACCTTCTCAGAGGCCTACTCAGTTTCATTGGTTCTTAAATGGATTTTGTTCTCAAAACACTAGCTTCAGATACTGACAACTCATCTTGTACATTCAATAATGCTCCTGAGGAAGACATTATTCTTATTAAGCCTAGCCTCAGGAGCGAGAATTTCAGAACTGTCGGCTCTATCCAGGGATGCGGGTCATGTGAATTCCTCCCATCAGGAGAAGTTCTACTTGCTCCGGATCGTAGCTTTTTAGCTAAAATGAAGATCCTCTTGCAAGGTGGGCTCCTTGGAAGGTTATCCCACTTCCACAGGATCCTTCTCTCTGCCCAGTATCAACTCTTAGAGCCTTTCTATCTCGTACTTCTGCTAGATCCTCGGGTGCTCTCTTCATGAGAGAAAAAGGTGGTACTTTGTCAGTTAAAGGTATTAGACAGCAAATCCTTTACTTCATTAAGCAAGCCAACCCTGAGTCATTCCCAAAAGCACATGATATCAGGGGAGTAGCCACCTCTATTAATTATTTCCAACATATGAACTTTGAGGATCTTAGAAAGTATACTGGATGGAAATTCCCGACAGTCTTTAAACGACATTATTTAAAGTCCTTGGAATCTTTAAAGTTTTCAGCAGTAGCAGCGGGAAACAGTTTAGTTTCCCTGATACTGCTTAGTAGTTAGTAGATTATCCAGGTCTCCTTTCTACCTACTTCAACCAACATGCCTCAACCTATCACCAGGCTACTCATCATCATAGCCTTAGCCGTTGTATGTTGTAGTGGTTTGTCCCTTATTTTTTTTTTTTTTTTGCTAGGGACATCCCACCCTTGTACTGATATGTACTTCAGTGGTCCTGTACCCTTATTTTTATGCTAGGATAGCCACAATATGTTTGTATAAATTCTCCAATTGGATTTGTGATAACTAACTTCAGTCACAATGTGTTTGTATATATTTGAATTACTTGTATTAATTGTATTAATGATGGAATTGAGTGTACCTACCCTTATTTTTTATGCTAGGGTAGGACATGTATATATAATTGTACTTGTATGTTCTAATTTAAGTAAAATTCAAACATTTCCTTATTTTACATGCATATTTATTATTTTTGTTACTACCATTTAAGTACTTTAAGTTTACTAACATTCTGTTATTGATTACTGTAATAAGTTAGTTTAAGTACTTAATTTGTAATACTGGATTTGATTTACTATATTATATCCATCATTTTAATATGTTTTTTCATTTTTCCCTTTTCCATCTTGTCTGTTTCTCTGGTACTCTTTCATAGGCCGACACGAGCTGAGCCCAGAAAGGGATTTTGACGAAGGAAAAATCTATTTCTGGGTGATTGGCTCGTGTCGCCCTATGAAACCCCATCCTTTTTATGATTTGTGTCCCCCCCTTGCAGGACAAGATGTATTTTTGTTTTATTTAAGGATGACCGCTAGGGGCGCTGCTGTCCGTGGCGTCCTCAGTAGTAGTAGTAGAGGCTGCATCGCCCGTTGGTATCGGCTCTCTCTTAGGGGGGATTCTGATAGGGAAGTTCTAATTGGTGTTTGTCTCGTGGTAGTGTTCCACACTCGCCCCTATATCATACCGACACTTCTTTTTAAGAGTGAGCGAGTCAGTCTAACTGACATTTTCTTAATTTTGTTTTTTTCTCTGGTAATTTTAGGATAATTTTACCTAGAAAGATGTTATTAAGGATTACTTTCATAGGGCGACACGAGCCAATCACCCAGAAATAGATTTTTCCTTCGTCAAAACCCTCCCTTTTTTGCGACGGAGGAGGAGGCTTCTCTTCCGTTCGCTACAAAATAGTGGAAGCGACTCTTCAGGCAGTCCTCAAGGATGAGCCCATGCCACAGCTGAGGGAAGCGGAGTCTACTTCTCCGCTCTTTCCAGCTTTCGGAGAATTGTGGGAGAACTTGCCTGCCACTTTCACGCTTGGTAAGCTCAAACCGGACTGTGCAATGGACCAGTTTGGCGAAAAGCTCCCAAGGCTGCCTGATTCCTTGATCCAGGCAGAGTTCGACGCTCGAACTAGGTTTTGGCAGATCCCTCAATTCTCTGATTATCACGAGATGGCTGCTCTTTTGTATGGCACAGAACCTTTATTTAAGATTCTGGCCAAGTCCCAGCTTCAAACGGTTCAGACGGATGCTTTCGACTTCTTCCAAGCTAGGAGGAATTGCCGAAAGCACGTTCTGCAGGAATGCACTATTAGGCACGAACCTAATAGACTCCTGGCTTCCAGCATGTGGGGAGCGGACCTCTTCCCAGAGTCCGCTGTAAATGAGGTGCACCACGAGGCTGCTAGGCTCAACCAGAGCCTTAGAGCTAGATGGGGTATCTCCTCTAGAGGAAACAAGAATCCGCCCCCGCTGCTGGTAAGAAACTAAAGAAGTCTGGTAAAAGGTTCCAGCCTTACCAAAAACACCAGCAACAGCAGCAATTCGTTCAGGCCGTCCCGGTTACCCAACAGGGACAACCTTCAACCTCGAAGCAGACCCAGCCCATCCTCCTGTTGTCTCCTCAGTCACAACCCTCGACCTCCTACGCACTCTCGCCGGCCTTCAACCCTATGTATGAAGGTCAGGCTTACCCTCCCTTTAATAGGCAATCGAGAGGTAGCAGAGCGAGAGGCCACTTTCGCCAGCGTGGCACAGGAAGGGCGGCAAGGAGTAGGCAGTTCAGAGGAGGGCGTGGAGGTCAACCCGCCCATCAACAATGAGGCTCCCCAGGTAGGAGGGAGGCTGTTCCTCTTCCGTCACAGGTGGGGGTTCAGCAATTGGGCACAGAGCATAGTGCCCAAGGGATTGGGTTGGAGTTGGATCAAAGATCCCCCTCCAATCAAATCATTCCATCAAGTACCATCAAAGGAATTGACAGATTATGCGGAGGAACTCCTTCAGAAAGGAGCTATTGCGAGAGTCAAGCATCTAAAATTTCAAGGTCGCTTATTCAGCGTGCCAAAGAAAGGCTCAACAAAAAGAAGGGTAATCTTAGACTTGTCAAGGCTAAACTCTTTCATTCGTTGCGACAAGTTCAAAATGCTTACCATCTCGCAGGTAAGGACCTTACTTCCTTGTGGAGCCGTCACATGCTCCATCGATCTTACAGATGCATACTATCATATCCCTATAGCCAGACACTTCCGCCCATTCCTAGGATTCAGACTAGGAAATCAGACATTCTCATTCAAAGTGATCCTTCGGTCTGAATGTAGCCCCAGGGTATTCACGAAAATAGCAGAAGTAGTGGTGCAACAATTGAGAACTCAGGGAATAATGATAGCAGCATACCTCGACGATTGGTTGATCTGGGCACCAACAGTCGAGGAATGTCTCAAAGCCACGAAAAAGGTAGTTCAATTTCTGGAACATCTGGGGTTCCAGATAAACAAAACGAAATCCAGACTTACTCCGGAGTCTCGTTTTCAGTGGCTAGGAATCCAATGGGATTTGTCTTCCCACAATCTGTCAATTCCAGTGGCCAAACGGAAAGAGATAGCCAAGTCTGTCAGACAATTTCTCAAATGCAAGCAAACATCAAGGAGAAGCCAGGAAAGAATCCTAGGTTCTCTTCAGTTTGCTTCAGTGACAGATATCCTCCTGAAAGCAAGGCTGAAAAGATATAAATCGAGTTTGGCGATCGAGAGCAAACGCCAAATCTCGAGACAAGTTGTCAGTAATTCCACAGATCCTTCGCAATCAACTCCGTCCATGGACAAAAGTAAAGAACCTGGCCAAGCGAGTACCCCTTCAATATCCCTTCCAGTGTTAACCATTCACACGGATGCCTCCCTGTCCGGGTGGGGGGGATATTCTCAATTCAAACAAGTTCAGGGGACTTGGTCAGTTCAATTCCGCCAGCTCCACATAAACGTTCTGGAAGCAATGGCAGTATTTCTTACCCTGAAGAGACTTCTTCCCCTGGAAAAGTCTCATTTAAGACTAGTTTTGGACAGTGCAGTGGTAGTTCATTGCATCAACAAGGGAGGGTCCAAATCCAAACATGTGAACCATGTCATGATAGCCATCTTTGCACTAGCAAACAAACACAAATGGCATCTGTCCGCCACACTCACCTGGCGGGGGTAAGAAATGTGATAGCAGACGCCTTGTCCCGGTCGGTCCCTCTGGAATCAGAATGGTCCCTAGACGACAGGTCATTCCAGTGGATATGCCGGAGAGTCCCAGGTCTCCAAGTAGATCTCTTCGCCTCACAAGCGAACCACAAGCTCCCTTGCTATGTGGCCCCCAACCTGGACCCTCTGGCTTATGCCACGGACGCCCTGTCGTTAGATTGGAATCAGTGGAGAAAAATTTATGTCTTTCCTCCAGTGAATCTTCTCTTGAAAGTCTTGAGCAAGCTGAGGACTTTCAAGGGACTAGTAGCCCTGATTGCTCCAGACTGGCCCAAGAGCAACTGGTATCCTCTGCTTCTGGAATTGGGTCTCCGACCTCAACGGATTCCCAATCCAATCTGGTCACAATCAGTACAAATGAGGACTGTGTTCGCTTCCTCAGGAATTCTTCAGACCCTAACTTTATGGACTTCATGAAGTTTGCGGCTAATAAAGATGCTAACATTGATCCACAAAACATCCTCTTCCTAGAATCAGATAAGAGAGAGTCAACTATTAGACAATATGACTCAGCTGTTAAAAAATTAGCATCCTTCCTGAAAGAATCAAACACTACAACCATGACAGTTAATTTAGCTATATCCTTTTTCAGATCCTTGTTTGAAAAAGGTTTAGCAGCTAGCACTATTACTACTCATAAAATCGGCTTGAAGAAGATCTTTCAGTTAGGTTTCCAGATAGATCTGACTGAATCTTATTTTACGTCTATCCCTAAAGGCCTACTACAGTCTCATGGTTCTTAAATGATGTCCTCAAACTAGCATCAGATACTGACAACTCGTCTTGTACATTCATAATGCTTCTTAGAAAGACATTATTCTTATTAAGCCTAGCTTCAGGAGCTAGAATTTCAGAACTGTCGGCTCTATCCAGAGATGCGGGTCATGTGGAATTCCTCCCCTCAGGAGAAGTTCTGCTTGCTCCGGATCGTAGCTTTTTGGCTAAAAATGAGGATCCTCTTGCAAGGTGGGCTCCTTGGAAAGTCATCCCACTTCCGCAAGATCCTTCTCTCTGCCCAGTATCAACTTTAAGAGCCTTTCTATCTCGTACATCCTCAAGATCCTCAGGTTCTCTCTTCATGAGAGAAAAAGGTGGTACTTATCAGTAAAAGGTATTAGACAACAGATCCTTTACTTCATTAAACAAGCCAATCCTGATTCATTTCCAAAAGCACATGACATCAGGGGAGTAGCCACCTCAATTAATTACTTTCAACATATGAACTTTGAGGATCTTAAAAAGTATACTGGATGGAAATCTCCGACAGTCTTTAAACGTCACTATCTAAAGTCCTTGGAATCTTTAAAATTTTCTGCAGTAGCAGCGGGAAACATTGTTTCTCCTGATACTGTATAGTAGTCGTAGTATAGATCCAGGTCTCCTCTCTACCTACCTCGTCCAACATGCCTCACCCTATCACCATGCTACTCGGATATTCTAGCCTTAGCCGCTGAGATCATATTAGTGGATTGTCCCTTATTTTTTCGCTAGGGACATCCACACTATGTACTTATAATGTACTTCAGTGTACCTACCCTTATTTTTATGCTAGGGTAGGACACAAGTGTTTGTGTAATTTTGTAAATACGTTATTTAAGTGAATCTATTTTGTTAAATTGCACTGCATTATTGTATTTTGTTTACTATGTTTACTATAATTTAATTTTAAGTACTTTACATTACTAACTTTCTTTTATGTCATTGTTTAAAATAAGTTAGCCTTAAGTACTTAGTTTATATGCTGTAATAACTGATTTACTTATATTATATCCCTCCTTTTTACAACTGATTTTCATTTGTCCTTTTTCCCATCTTGTCTGTTTCTCTGGTACTCTTTCATAGGCCGACACGAGCTGAGCCCAGAAAAGGGATTTTGACGTAGGAAAAATCTATTTCTGGGTGATTGGCTCGTGTCGCCCTATGAAACCCACCCTGTATTGATTGCCCTCCCTGCAGGACAAGATGTTCATAGATTAAGGATGACCGCTAGGGGCGCTGCTGTCCGTGGCGTCCCTAGTAGTAGTAGTAGCGGCCGCATCGCCCGTTGGTATCAGCTCTCTCTAGTGGGGATTTTGATTGGAAGGTCTAATTGGTGAATGTCTCGTGGTAGTGTTCCCACTCGCCCCTATTCTCATACCGACACTTCTTTTAAAGAGTGAGCGAGTCAGTTTTACTGACATTTTCTTAATTTTGTTTTTCTCTGGTAATTTTAGATTAATTTTACCTAGAAAGAATGATATTAAGGATCCTTTCATAGGGCGACACGAGCCAATCACCCAGAAATAGATTTTTCCTACGTCAAAATCCCTTTTTTCGGAAGAGTTACCGCGCGGACGTAAAGAAAATGTTATTTTTTTCATAAATTCACCATAAATCGAAATATTGTGCTAGATACTTCCAATTTGTTGCAAAATGAAGGTAAATGCTTGAATATTACTAAAATATAAGCGTTTTAGCTTACAATTGCGTTTTTCGACCATTTCGGTAAAGTCAAAGTTGACCGAAGGTTGAAATTTTGGCAATTATCGTTATTTATATGAAAATATCTCAAAACTGATAAAAGCTACAACCATGAGTTGTTTTTAGTTGTATTGTTCATGAAATTGCACACATTTCCATATATAAAACTTTATATAACGGCTAATTTTAAAATGGTGCAAACATTACCACAATCGCATGTATGATTTTTTTCGGAAGAGTTACCGTGCGGACGTAACGAAAAAGTTTTTTCATAAATTCACCATAAATCGAAATATTGTGCTAGAGACTTCCAATTAGAAGCAAAATTAAGGTAAATGATTTACGTAATATTACTAAAATATAAGAGTTTTAGCTTACAATTGCGTTTTTCGACCATTTCGGTAGAGTCAAAGTTGACCGAAGGTTGAAATTTTGGCACTTATCGTTATTTATATGAAAATATCTCATTTTATTGTTGTATTCTACATAAAAATGCGCACATTTTCATATATAATACTTCATGTAACGGCTAATTTACAATGGTACAAAAATTATGTCAAAGTGACGAAATAATTTCTGAGATGTGCCACAGATACTTTTTTATGTGGCAAGAAAGAAATTCGCGCTTGCGCGCCTGCGTAACGATTGTAAACAAAACAACACCTTGATCCGTGAACTCCCAGCATCCCCCAAGGCGCGTGATTCAAAAGTTTTAGGCTGGTAGGCCTATAAGTATTTTTCCGCGAATTAAAAAAAAAAACTTTTGTAAGTCGACGTAAAATACGTCCAGTCGGCACACAAGAGACAAAAAATGTCGACGTAAAATACGTCCAGTCGGCGTAAGAGGGTTATAATAGTAAGCTTCTGTTCAAACAATTAGAAAACCAAACTAAATAACAGTTTGACATTAACTCACCTAAGGGACCAGCTGTTCTCACAATAAATAATGGATTAAATGGCTGAAGTATTGCGCCAATTGCTTTTACCCAAAAGGGGAAGTTGTAACGTTCACCAACATCTAAAGGTCGCTCTGGGAAGCCCCATGGATCAGCCAGAATCAAGTGTTCAATTCTGAAATGCAAGTAAATAAAACAGTAAGTATCACATTAAAACAAATACATATATGTATAAAAACCAAAAATATTTGTTTCATCACACCCCATTGTCATATTTGGCTTATTTTCAAGTCTCAAAGATAACAGGACCACCGACTTATCTCTGTAGAGAAAACTTTGATGCTAAGGAGTCATCCCTACCCATCAGTCTCTATATACTATTCCAACATCAACTTTTGTGAACCTTCTTCATCATTAACAATAATGTTCATCTGGACTGATCATTATTAGCATTAGTCTTAGAGTGTCTGTTTTTTTTAATAACCACATTTTCAAAATCAATAATTTAAAATACTTCATTGATAGATCTGTGCATGCTTAAAAGAGCGACAACTAAACCTAACAAGCTTTCTTGGCTTCAACAACCTGAAACATACTGCTATTTTTATTTTGAGATTTCATATTCTCTTGCATGCATACTTCCTTATAATGATCCTTATAATGATGCTATTTTATAATTTTGACTTTTATTACATTGAGGGTATTGATTTTGGTCTGTGCTGTTGACTAGCTAACAACCAGTTGGCTAATAGGTGTTACTGAGTTATCTGAGCACACATTACTCTTCTCACATATTTCTCTGATATCATAGCCACTGTTCATCCTCAAAGAAATGATATTGTTATGTTACAATAAAGTTTTGTACATACTTACCTGGCAGATATATACTTAGCTATAGACTCCGTCGTCCCTGACAGAAATTCAAATTTCGCGGCACACGCTACAGGTAGGTCAGGTGATCTACCCTCCCACCGCTGGGTGGCGGGACTAGGAACCATTCCCGTTTTCTAATCAGATTTTCTCTTCCACCTGTCTCCTGAGGGGAGGCTGGGCGGGCCATTAATCGTATATATCTGCCAGGTAAGTATGTACAAAACTTTATTGTAACATAACAATATCATTTTTGTACATTCAACTTCCCTGTCAAATATATACTTAGCTGATTGGCACCCTTGGTGGAGGGTAAGAGACAGCTAAACTACTTAAATAAACAGGAAACAACACATGTTGTAGGCTAAAAACCTTGGTTCTTACCTGATTTGGCAGAAGACTTCATGGCTACTGTCTAAGAGCCTGCTTTGCCTCAAGAGCCTCAGCGAGGTAGTGACCTATGGCTGAGAGTTCCTGCGGATCTGTCAATGGGGTCTTATCCACTTACGCGACAGAGCCTTAAAGGATCTTTGTCAATGGGTGCTATTCCACTTACATGACAAAACCTCATGCCTCTGGCCATATCAAGGAGCACAAAACCAATCCCGACCACCTGACCCTCTAACCCGGGTTAGAACTATGATTGAAAGAAGTTACCACCAAAACTTCTTTCAAACAACCATAAAACACATCACCACAAATTAAAAACTAACTAAACTATCAAGGATTAGAATCAGCTCCCTTTCCCAGCACCAAATCCGCAGATACGTATGGCCCCAGCAAAAAGCACTTTTCGTACGTAACCCTTACGTCCTTCAAGTAGTGGGATGCAAACACAGAGTTGCATCTCCAGTAAGTGGCAGCCAGAATATCTTTCATAGACATGTTCCTATGGAAAGATAGAGAAGTCGCAATAGCTCTTACCTCATGCGTTTAACTCTAAGCTGCCGCAAAGAATCGTCATCGCACGTCGCATGTGCCTCTGTGATGACGCTTCTCAAAAAGAATGCCAGAGCATTCTTAGATATGGGCCTTCTTGGATCTCTGACTGCACACCAGAGACTCTCTAGACTGCCCTTAAGTTGCTTTTTCCTCTGAAGGTAATATTTAAGAGTCCTGACAGGGCAAAGAGACCTTTCTACTTCTTTCCCCACTAAGGGAGAGAGACCCTTAACCTCAAAACTTCTAGGCCATGGCTTCGAGGGGTTCTCATTTTTGGTCAGGAATAAAGGCTTAAAGGAACAGATAGCAGAGTCCCCTTTAAAACCTACTCTTGAGTCCAGAGCTTGCAACTCGCTAGTCCTCTTTGCAGTGGCGAGAGCCACGAGAAAAATAGACTTCCTCGTCAAGTCCCTGAACGAAGCCTGATGGGAGGCTCGAACTTGTTAGACGTTAGGAATTTAAGCACCACATCTAAATTCCAGCTAGGTGGTTGAGAGGACTTTTTCTTGGAAGTCTCAAAGGATCTGATGAGGTCATGCAGATCTTTATCTTCAGCAATCTTCAGGTCCCTGTTTCTGAAGACAGCAGAGAGCATGCTACGATACCCCTTGATCGTAGATACTGCAAGATGACATTCTTCTCTCAAAAAAAGAAGAAAGTCGGCAATAATGGTCACAGAGGCATGGGAAGAGGACAGCTTCTTCGACCTACACCATCGTTAAAAGACTTCCCACTTCGATTGGTACACCCGTAAGGTTGAAGACCTGCGGGCTCTGGCGATCGTGCTAGCAGCTTTTCGCCAAAACCCTCTCGCTCTGACGAGCCTTTTGATAGTTGAAAGGCAGTCAGGCAGAGAGCGGGGAGGTTTTTGTGAAACCTCTCGAAGTGGGGTTGTCTGAGCAGATCTCTCCTGAGTGGAAGAGATCTGGGGAAGTCCACCGTCCATTCCAGTACCTCTGTGAACCATTCCTGAGCGGGCCAAAAGGGAGCGATCAGGATAAGACTCGTTCCTGCAGAGGACACGAACTTTTTCATTACTTCCCCCACCAGCTTGAATGGGGGAAAGGCGTAAGCATCGATGCCTGACCAGTCCATGAGGAGAGCGTCGACTGCTATTGCTCTCGGGTCTGCTATCGAGGAGCAAAAGTTGTCCAGCCTCTTGTTCTGAAAAGTGGCGAACAGGTCTATATGTGGTCTGCCCCACAGGGCCCACAGCCTTTGGCAAACGTCGAGATTGAGCGTCCATTCCGTTGGGAGGACTTGGTTTCTCCTGCTCAACAGGTCCGCTCTCACATTCCTCTCTCCCTGGACGAATCTGGTTAAGAGCGTGATCTATCTCTCTTCCGCCCAGATAAGCAGGGTTCTTGCAATCTCGTAAAGGGAGGAGTGTGTCCCTCCTTGTTTTTGGATGTAAGCCAGAGCCGTGGTGTTGTCCGAATTGACTTGGACCACCCTGCCTTTGACTTCCGACTCGAAAGACTCGAGAGCCAGAAAGATCGCGAACAGCTCTTTCGCGTTGATGTGCCAGGTCATCTGTTCCGCCTTCCAGGTGCCTGACACTTCCTTCGCCCCTAGTATTGCTCCCCAACCTGACTCTGACGCGTCTGAGAACAACACTAGGTGCGGGTTCGATTTCAGCAGGGACAAGCCTCAGTTCATCTTGAGAAGAGCTAGCCACCAAAAGAGATGCTCCTTTACCTCCTGCAGGATAGGGAAGGAATCCGCTAAGTCTTCTGACTTCTGATCCCACATCCTTTTGAGGTAGAATTGCAGGGGTCTCAAGTGAAGCCTTCCTAGAGAGAAGAACTGCTCCAGCGAGGAAAGGGTCCCCAGCAGACTCAGCCATTCCCTCACGGAGCTTCGCTCTTTCTCTAAGAAGACTTTCACTTTCTCCATGCCCCAATTGAGCCTTTCCTGGGATGGAAAAGCCCAAAAACCCAGAGAATCCATCCGAATCCCCAGATAGACAAGGTTCTGGTTGGGGATCATCTGGGACTTCTCGAGGTTTACCAACAGTCCCAGAGATCGGGTCATTATCAAAGTCGTATTGAGGTCCTTCAGACATTGACGTTCCGACTTGGCTCGTATAAACCAGTCGTCCAGATAGAGTGAGATCCTCACCCCCTTCAAATGTAACCATCTGGCTACATTTTTCATGAGCCCCGTGAAAACTTGCGGGGCCGTCGACAGGCCAAAGCACAAAGCCCTGAACTGGAAGATCTTCTCTTGTATCATGAATCTGAGATACTTCCTTGAGGACAGATGAATCGGTACGAGGAAGTACGCATCCTGAAGGTCCAGGGAAACCATCCAATCTCCTGGACGCAGGGCCGCAAGAATCGAGGAAGTCGTCTCCATGGAGAACTTCCTTTTCTCCACAAAGCGATTCAATGCGCTTACGTCCAGGACAGGTCTCCAACCCCCCGAAGCTTTCAGTACGAGGAAAAGGCGATTGTAGAAGCCTTGGGAGTAGGGATCCTGTACTTGTTCTATAGCCTCCTTCTCTAACATCTGATTCACTAAGAGAAGAAGGGTTCGTCGCAGAACAGGGTCTTTGTACTTTGCCGAAAGTTCTCTCGGCGTCGAAGTCAAGGGCTGTCTTTCCTTGAAGGGGATGAGGTATCCCTTTTGTAGAATAGAGAGGGACCAGTTGTCTACTCCTCTCTGTGCCCAGGCTTCTGAGAAGTTGAGAAGCCTGGCACCTACTGATGTCTGGAGGACTCGGTAGCTACTTGGTCTTCTTAAAGGGCCTGAAAGAGGACCTACCTCGTTTCTCAGGTCCTTTCCTCTTGACGGAGGATCTGAAAGAAGGACCCCTCGAAAGGGCGCTTGAGGAGGGCGACTCTCCTTCCTTACAGCGGAGGCAGCTGGTCTCGCCTTCCCAGCAGATTTTCCGTCAAAGAGTGAGAAATGTCCTTAACCAACTGTGAAGGAAACAATTGGTTCGAAAGAGGGGCGTACAACAAGGAAAACCTCTGTACCGGAGAGACGGATTTGGTAAGAAAAGAGCTAAAAACTGCTCTTTTCTTCAACACTCCTGCTCTGAATAGAGAAGCTAACTCGCCCGATCCGTCTCGGACAGCTTTGTCCACGCAGGACAGCACGCTGTTAAGGACTTCCGGTCCAAGAAAATCAGGATCCACAGTTTTCTTAGCCAACGCCCCAAGGGACCAATCCAAGAAGTTAAACACTTCCAGGACATGGAAGAGTCCCTTGAGGAGATGGTCCATCTCAGACGTTCCCCATGTAGTCTTGGCCGTGGGGAGAGCATGCCTCCTAGATGAATCTACCAAGGTAGAAAAGTCCGCTTCCACAGAGGATGGAAGACCCAGTCCCATTGGTTCTCCAGTCTCGTACCAAATTCCTCTCCTTCCCGAGAGCTTGGAGGGAGGACATGAAAAAACAGTCTTCCCTGCCTCCTCTTTGGACTTCAACCAAGTCCCAACTGATTGGAGTGCTTTCCTCATCGATATAGTCGGGCGTATCTTTATGAAGGAGGAAGTCTTTGCTCTTCTAGTACTGGAGAACAGCGACCGAGGAGAGGGAGGCGCAGCCGGGCTGAGCGAGTCGCCGAACTCCTGAACCAGTAGGGCTGCCAAAGTCTTGTAGTCCGACAGCGTTACCGCTCTAGGAGTCTCGTCCTTCGAGACATCATCAAGTCCTTCTTCTGCAAACTTGCCAGGAGAAGCGCGATTGAAGGAAGGAGAGCACCTAGTAGGCGAAGAGCGCCTGTCTGGTGAAGAGAGCTTGAAATGGGAGGAGCGCTTGCGAGGAAAGGCGCTTCTACTCGAAGAGAAGTGGTCGACAGAAGGCGATTGCTTATCAGCAGAAGAGTGTCTAGAAGGTGTAGAATGCCTGTCCGGCGCCGCACGCCTGGCTGGCGCTTCCAGGCAGGATGGCGCCGAGCGTCTGGTTGGCGCTTCACGGCTTGAAGGCGCATCGCGGCTGGCTGATTCATTGTGGCTGGGAGACGCTTCGCGCCTGGCTGGAGCCTCGCATCTGAGTGGCGCCTCGTGGCTGGGTGGCGCCTCGCGCCTGGCTGGCACTTTGCAGCCGGTCGAAACCAAGCCTACGTCTGGCGCTGTGCGCCTGGTCGGTGTCGAGAACTTCCAAGGAGATGTACGTCTTTGAGGAGAACTGTTTCCTCTAGGAGAAACACGACTGGGAGGAGAAGAGCGAGCCTCAGGCGAACCGTGAAAATCCAGGCGAGAGCGCCTAACAGGAGAGAGGCGCTTGGCGTTTCTCGGAGACAAACTCTGGTCCCGAGAGGAGCTCCTCTTGGTTGGAGGGCGTAGAGATCTCTTGACAGGAAGCGATACATCTTTCCTGCGCGGAGGATCTTTAACAAGAGCGCCCACAAGAGACGAAATCAGCTGCTGCAGACTAAGAAGGATCTTAGTAGTCAAACCCTCTTGATCCTCTTCCAAGGGCAGAGAGAAAGGTCTAGAAGCCAAAGGCTGATCCAAACAAGGCACAGGGCTGACAGGAGCTCTTCTGGCTCTCTTCCTGTCTACCGGAGACTCCTCTGGAAACCTCTCCGGGCTGGAATCCAACATACTGCTGGGAGCCTTCCAGGTCCTCTTCAAGGGGCACGACTCCTCAGCCGAACTCCAACCGCGCCTGGGAGAAGCCGAATCAGATGAAGAAAAACACTGTTTCAGGATGCCTTTACAGCAGCGATCCATGGCAGTCTGGGACAAAGCAACAGATCCTGCCGAAGGGACGCTTGACCGGTGGGGATTCTCCACAACCTCCGTAAGGCTTTCGACATTCCTTCTCCTCTGGGCCTGGGAGCTTGGAATAGGTCTAGGCCTGGGAGCATTGCAGAGCCGATCAGACGCCCCCTCCACTGCACTGGGAACCCTACACTCATCGTACACTGCACTCTTACCTTCCCATGCAAGCATTTGAAGCTCCACCTTTCTTAAGGCGGCCTTCATGTTAGCCATCTTCACAGACGTATCCACAGGTTCGGTGAAGGGCGAAGGAGCTGAAACCGTAGGAGAGGATGCTACAACTACGTTAGGGATAGGAACTACCGTATCCTCGACTGGCTCGTTAGACCGAGACCTACTAGTGCTTCTAGAGGAAGCCTTCCTAATCCTATCCTTCTCTAACTTCCTCAAGTAGGAAGTTAGAGCAGTCCATCCTTCCTCGCTCAGACATTCACACTCCTTACAAGGATTAGTAAAAGAACATTCATTATCCCTACACCTCTTACATACAGTGTGAGGGTCTACTGAACCTTTTGGTAGCCTCACGTTACACCCCTCATTCACACACACTCTAATTACATAAGAAGAGTCTGACATTGTAAGAAAAATCCAAAATCGTAATAAAAAAGTCCACAATAGCGTATGCCAAGCCAACGATCCAGTACTTCACTAAAAAGACAGTCCAGAAGATCAAAGGCGAACGAAAAGCGATAATCAGGTCAGGAGGAACCAACAACAGTGTTTTTGGAACCGGCGACAGAGAAAATCTGATTAGAAAACAGGAATGGTTCCTAGTCCCACCCCCCCGCGGCGGGAGGGTAGATCACCTGACCTACCTGTAGCGTGTGCCGCGAAATTTGAATTTCTGTCGGGGACGACGGAGTCTATAGCTAAGTATATATCTGACAGGGAAGTTGAATGTACAAAATTTACTTTTATGATCCCCCCAGGCTCCATAAGAAAAACCATGTAATGTCAAAGAAATACGGTGTTTCCATTCCGCTGGGCTTGATGATAAGTGAAAATTGCCATTACCCAAATCTCGTTGATTTATGGCGCTGATAACCAGATTTTGGCGCCGATATTCAGTTAATGGCACCTCTGTTAGGTATCTGCACCATAACTCCATTATTGGCGCATTGTGGTGCTGAAAATCGCCAATTTTGCCATAAAATTGGATCACCATAAACCAAGTCCGCCGATAACCGGGGACTGCCTAACAGGTTTTAACATAGGAAAAACCTATTTCTGGTAGTCGCTATGAGTCCTCCCTGTAGTTACATTTTCATGGTGGCCCCAGGGCTCCATAAGACTACCCAATCTTAAAGAATTTTTGGCAAGTTGAAAGAACGAATGAGGTCACTAAAATCTTAGTTATTTGAAAGCTCTAGCCCTCTATGCCTAGACTGAACTTAGCACAGACCTATAGTATCCTTTAATAGTGGTTGACGATAGCTTCCTAGTATTCCACATATAAAGGAAAAGGTCTGCCAACTGCATTTCAGTTGTCTCAGAAGACATGTGATTTTCTTTGCACCATCCTCTGAAAATGGACCATTTTGACTGATAAGTCTGCTAGAAGAGATTCACTGGCTTCTAGCAATAGCATCTCCAGCTTTCCTCAAAAATCCCTACACTCTGAGGAGGCTCCTGTGACCAGATTAGAAAATGTTCCTTGATGTTGATGTGGAAGGATTGTTGATCTGACGTCCATTTCCCTGACTCTTGTCAGGCTCCTAACATAGCTCCCCAACCTAGATCTGATGCGTCGGAGTACAATTCTAGGCTGGGGTTCAAAGGGACAAGGGAGATCCCTGCCTACAGTTTTCCCTCCGACAACCACTAACTGAGCTCTTGTTTTATCTACGTCAAAATCGGGAAAAGATAGTACTGAAGAGGCCTCATGTGAAATCTGCCCAGATTCACAAATTGCTCTACAGAGGCCAAAGTTCCCAGCAAACTCATCCACTGTAGAGCTGTACAACTCTTCATGGTTAGGAACTGGTGGACTGTTTGTAGACATGATACAACTCTCCTCACCGACAGAGAAACCCAAAAACCTTGAATGTCCAGATTCATTCCCATATAAAGAATCTGTTGCAAAGGAGTCACCTAAGATTTTTTGGACTTTATTAAAATACCCAATCGTCGAGTTAGATGGAACATTTTCTCTGGGTCCTTCACGCACTGTTGATGAGACGTGGAACGGAGAAGGCAGTCATCCAAGTACAACGAAATGCTGATTCCCAGAAGATGAAGCAAGCTAATTGCCCAGAAAAGATAGTACCCTTGTGGATACCTGAGGGGCTGTGGATAGGCCAAAGCACAGCACCCAAAACTGGAAAATCTTGCCTCGAAACACAAACTGCAGGAACTTCCTTGAATTTGGGTGAATCAGTACATGAAAGTACAAGCCCTGCATATCCAGGGATACCATCCAGTCCCCCTGGTGCAGAGACATCACTGAGCGGTTCATTTTCATACAAAAAGTGGTCTTTGCAACAAAGGCACTCAAAGCACTGACATCCAGGATGCGCTTCCAGCCCCCCAATGACTTTGGGACTATGAAGAGTCTGTTATGAAACCTTTCTGTCTAAAAATCTTCTACCTCTGCCATCACCCTCTTGCAAATTAACAGTTCTACTTCTAGAGAGGGGACCAAAATCTTCTCAGACCCTATCAAGTCTGCTGCCACAGTGATTGGCGACTTGGAAAAGGGAGGCCTTTCTGAGAAGGGGATGATGTAACCCTACTTTAGTACTTGGACAACCCATGCTTCTGCACCCATCTAACTCCACTCCTCCCCAAAAAAGAGGTGAAGTCTCGCTTCAACAGGGGTGCGAAGGACAGTCAAATCACTTGCTGGACTTGATTAATGACTTCTTTGCTGGTCTAGATGGGGATCGCATGTTAGAACGGGGGGTCTGCTGAGGTCTGGACCTTGCCTCTCGAAAAGGATGTTGCTGTATGGGGAAGGACACCCTAGCACTGGAGGCAGAAGACGAAGATTCCTTAGGTCATTTAGTCGACTAGACCAGCAGGTCGGTTGTTGACTTCTTCTGCAAAGCCAAAAGAATGTCCTTCATGGTCTTGAGGGAAAAGATGTTGCTTGTCCAAGAGAGTGAAGATGAGCTCGCAAAGTGCCTGACTGCCTTATCTAAGCAAGACAGTACCCCTAACCAGTCTGAGGCAAAGACTTCAGGGAGTGCATGGTAGTCTTCAATCTTCCTTGGTAACGTTCCAACCATCCAATCTTTTACTTTAAAAAGGTTCCTAGCCAAGTGGTCCGGCTCTGGTGACGAGAACATAACTTTTGCAGCTGCTAAAGGTGACTGACAAGAGGCATTTACCAAGCCAGAGAAGTCCCCCTGGGAGGAGGCAGAAACTCCCAAGGAAGGAGCTTCCCCAGTGGAGTAAAACGGTGTCTTTCCTTGATCAACTTGGACGAGGGAAATACAAAAGATGCCTTCCCTAGCTCTCTCTTAGAGGCTAACCAATCGTCCACTTCATGGAGTACCATCTTGACTGAAGAAGAGATAGGTAACTTGGGCAAGCCTTCACTGTCGCTACACTTCTTCCTCATGAGAAATGTGGAGGCCAGGAAAGTCGGAGGAGCAGTTCAAAATACTCTGAAAAGTTAGCCAGGGTGTAGCAGAGAAGCAATGAGTAGGCAGAATTAGCAGTCTTATGCGGTCTCTTCTTCAGACGAAACTGAATTTAACAGTCTTCCTTCTTGGTAA
Organism: Macrobrachium nipponense; assembly: GCF_015104395.2. Lineage (NCBI taxonomy): Eukaryota > Metazoa > Arthropoda > Malacostraca > Decapoda > Palaemonidae > Macrobrachium > Macrobrachium nipponense. Next base: position 32,412,753 of record NC_087210.1, read on the forward strand.
AAGTCTTCTTCTGAAGAACCGCCATCAGTTCTTCCAACTGACGACAAAGAGGGGAGAAAGCTGGATCCTCTGCAGGAGAGGGAAACTGATCCGTAGGAGTTGGCACCTGGCGTTCTGATGATGGTGCCAAATGCTCTGCGTCTGGCGCCGAATGTCCAAAAGCAGGCTTTGAGTACACTGGTACTGTTGCTGGTGCTCGAAAGATCATGCAGATTTGAATGCCTCTTAAGGGGTCACAAAGCCACAATACTACACTGACGGCACCTTCTATCAGGTGATGACACATCCGTATCTGAAGACACTCGCACAGCACTGTCCAAGATGCCTTTTCTATGGCACTAAGTTGACACCTGGGAACATACAGCAGGTTCAACAGAGGGAGCAACTCGGTATGTCTTCTCCCCGGTGTGGGGGAGTGGGACAGGGACCTTTGTCTGGGAGAGCTGGCAGGACAAACAGCCACCCCCTCAGATTGCACTGCACTAATACTTCTCACTGCACTTTCACTTGTCACCTTATTAACAAAAGCTCTAACAAATAATGGCAATGAAGGTATCAATAGTACTCAAATCAGCCAAGATTTTGAGAATGTAAACAATATCAAACGCAAATGATGTACATGATGATGTTTATATTCTGTAATACAGTAACAATAATAATTAGTAATACTATAATTAGATACAACAAGCAAAACGCCATTATTTAAGTCATCATTATTATAAATATAGTTGTACTGTTTAATTTTTACAAATAATCACTTTTATTCAAAAACAAAAAGAAATTGGTTTTGTAATTTAGAAGTCATCCTATGCTACAGATACGAGATAAATTTATGAAAATTTGCCATGATTTTTTACATCATCTTATATGCGGAAATATACGGTAGCTAAGGACTCAAAGTTTCAGTCAAACTGATATTCGAGACTGGTAATGACATTAGGATCAAAGGCATGGGAACCTGGTAAAGGAGTCTGTGGCAAAGATGAAGGAGGGTTAAGAATGGGTGAAACAGGAGGAGCAGGAGTGATAGGAAAAGTGTTACCCTCTACCTCTTTAGGTCAAGCAATAGCTTCAAGAGCCACCTTCCTTTTCCTATCTTTATCTACTTTGTCTGAATGAGACCTATAAAAGTTCCACTGATTGTCATCCCACTCTTTACACTCTGAGCGCATTAATTCCTTATAGCGCTCTTGCTATAAATGTTCCACTGATTATCATCCCACTCTTTACACTCTGAGCACATTAATTCCTTAAAGCACTCTTGCTCTCTACACTTGATACACTTGGTATGGGTATCATAAACCAACTTAAATAACCTGGTCCTATATCCTCCAGACCAGTACCGAATTCCAAAAGAACTGGAATCTGACATAATGATGGCAATCAAAATGACTAATCTCAGCTAATATGCTAACAGCAAAAGCTAAGAGCAAAATAAACTGTTCAAGATGAAATACTTTACCAAATCCCATGGAAAATATCCAAAAGATGAAGTAAGGACTGCATACAACTGCCAATATCAACCAGGAGCCGGCAGAAAACAAATTGGGAGGTTCTACTAAATTGTACCTAGACTGCTTAGGTAGGAAACTTTCAGCTATGTAACTGCTCGGTAAGTTACGTACTTGTGTAAAATAGTTTTTTAAGAGGGCGAAAATTTGGGGGTCGCGCAATATGCAGGAGTATATACGATATCTATTTCTTTGTCTGAACCACATAAGGAACAAATGAAAAGTGGCGCAGAAGGAGTGAGGTAGGCATTAACCTAGGCTGTCAGGTAGGCTAATGGAGGAATAGGAGGAGAAGCAACAGGGGAAGTATAGTAGACTGCATATACCCATTTTTCACAAAAAAATTGCCTATTTACAGTATTTTTCACTTAAAAATATTCACAACTTACTGCATTTACATATAATTTTCATGACTAAATACACTTTTTGTGAAAAAATATTTCAATACTCAGGTATAAGCCTTTTAAGAGTTTTTTGTGTTTTAAATATCAAAATAGGCAGTTCTAAGCATTTTTGAGGGGTTTTAATTAATTGCAGATTTCAGCTATTTGTGGGGGAGGTCTGGTACCCATCCTCCACAAATACGGGGGGCCTATTGTAATATATCAGCCTCTAGCATCATCTCATACTTCACAAAATTTCATCATCTCATCAGCTCACACCTTCTTATATCAAGAAAAGCATACTTGTACCTCAACAGCTAGGCTAACCCACACATGGTCATCATGCACAACTGAAACATTTGGTTTCCATAAACTCTTTCCTAAGCAGCCTAATGCTTTTATTTCTATCTCTGCTTGTTGTAGATGACATAATGCAACAACAGAAAAAAAAGTACAATATACTGTACAGGAGAAAATCAGCAAGAAATAGCTAACAATACAGTGGGCCCCGTGTTTGTGTTCTCCAGATTCGCGGATTTCCCTCTGGACCATATCTATCCATTATTTGCAGGAAATTCACCTAATTGCAGGGTTTTTCGACAAAAATAATCACTAATTAGTGAATTTTTATGTTATTTTCATGATGTAAAAATGATTTACTAATTTTCAAATATTACTATTGATTAATAATGTATTAGTAAGTTTAATAAGATTAAATGATATCACATAATAAAAATAATAATTCTCTCTCTCTCTCTCTCTCTCTCTCTCTCTCTCTCTCTCTCTCTCTCTCTCTCTCTCTCTCTTTTCTACAGAGATGTATGTTTTTTGTATGATAAATAAATTATTTATTATTTTCAAATATTAATATTAATGTAATCAGCACTAATATCAATTCATTAAGGAAAATATTATAGTGAAATTAGTAAAATTTAGTTTATAAATTTGAAAAATTATGTAAGAATGAAAGAAATCCTAGTCTTCTCTTTCTAACTCCAGGTACTAGAGCTGTCAAATATATCAAGTAATGTGACAGGAGGGGGAGGAGCTATTGAGTTGTTGCCACTAAATGTTCAAGTAATTTCTCTCTCTCTCTCTCTCTCTCTTACTGAGACGAGAGAATTTTTACAGTACTATATGTTTATTAATACTTTCAAATAACAATAATAAAAATATAACTGTAATTACAAAATTCACATGTGATAGTATTTTAAAGAAATACAATAATCTATCCATTTCACACTTTTAAATAAAAATAACTCTCTCTCTCTCTCTCTCTCTCTCTCTCTCTCTATCTCCTTCATCTCTCTCTCTCTCTCTTTTTTCCACACAAGAATATGTATGTCATAGTGGTAACTCTCTCCCTCTGTTTTCGCTGGGAAGCCGTTAGAGTATATGTACATACAATTAACATTTCTGAGAGAAAAGAGGATAACACACTCTCTTCTCTCTCTCTCTCTCTCTCTCTCATCTTCTCTCATCCGCTCCTCATCTCTCTCTCTCCTCTCTCTTTTACTGAGATGAGAAAAATTTTATGGTACTAGCATGTAATATGTTTATTGATATTTTCAATTAATAATAATAATAATAATAATAATAATAATAATAATAATAATAATAATAATAATAATAATAATAATAAAGGGATTTTGACGAAGGAAAAAATCTATTCTGGGTGGATTTGGCTCGTGTCCTGCCCTATGAAAGGACCCTTAATATCATTCTTTCTAGGTAAAATTAATAATCTAAAATTACCAGAGAAAACAAAATTAAGAAATGTCAGTCAAAACTGACTCGCTCACTCTTAAAAAGAAGTGTCGGTATGGCAATAGGGGCGAGTGGGAACACTACCACGAGACATTCACCAATTAGAACTTCCAATCAGAATCCCCACAAGAGAGAGCTGATACCAAGGGCGATGCGGCCGCTACTACTACTAAAAACTAGAGGACGCCACGGACAACAGCGCCCCTAGCGGACATCCTTAATCTAAACATCTTGTCCTGCAGGGGGGGAGGGGGGACAAACATACAGGGTGGGTTTCATAGGGCGACACGAGCCAATCACCAGAAATAGATTTTTCCTTCGTCAAAATCCCTTTTCTGGCTCAGCTCGTGTCGGCCTATGAAAGAGTACCAGAGAAACAGACAAGATGGGAAAAAAGGACAAATGAAAAGCAGTTGTAAAATGAGGGATATAATAAGTAAATCATTACAGCATAAACTAAGTACTTAAGTCTAACTTATTCTAAAACAGTAACATAAAAGAAAGTTAGTAATGTAAAGTACTTAAAATTACAGTAAACACAGTAAATTATAATAATGCAGTGTAATTTTAACAAAATAGATTTACTTAGATAACTTATTTACAAAACAAAATATAAACACATTGTGTCCTACCCTAGCATAAAAATAAGGGTAGGTCACTGAAGTACATTATCAGTACAAAGTGTGGATGTCCCTAGCAAAAAAATAAGGGACAATCCACTAATATGATTTCAGCGGCTAAGGCTAGGATATCCGAGTAGCATGGCGATAGGGTGAGGCATGTTGGATGAGGTAGGTAGAAAGGAGACCTGGATCTGTACTACAACTACTATACAGTATCAGGAGAAACAATGTTTCCCGCTGCTAACTGCTGAAAATTTTAAAGATTCCAAGGACTTTAGATAATGACGTTTAAAGACTGTCGGAGATTTCCATCCAGTATACTTTTTAAGATCCTCAAAGTTCATATGTTGAAAGTAATTAATTGAGGTGGCTACTCCCCTGATGTCATGTCTTTTTGGGAATGAATCAGGATTGGCTTGTTTTAATGAAGTAAAGGATTTGTTGTCTAATACCTTTTACTGACAAAGTACCACCTTTTTCTCTCATGAAGAGAGAACCTGAGGATCTTGAGGATGTACGAGATAGAAAGGCTCTTAAAGTTGATACTGGGCAAAGAGAAGGGTCTTGCGGAAGTGGGATGACTTTCCAAGGGGCCCACCATGCAAGAGGATCCTCATTTTTGTTTTAGCCAAAAAACTACGATCCGGAGCAAGCAGAACTTCTCCTGAGGGGAGGAATTCCACATGACCGCATCTCTGGATAGAGCCGACAGTTCTGAAATTCTAGCTCCTGAAGCTAGGCTTAATAAGAATAATGTCTTTCTAAGAAGCATTATGAATGTACAAGACTAGTTGTCAGTATCTGAAGCTAGTTTGAGGACATCATTTAACCCCTTCAGCACTGGGACGTACACATGTACGTCTTTTACGGTACAGTAATAAAAGACCGGGACGTACGCGTGTACGTCTTTCATCCCTCCTCGAAAAGCAAAGCGTTTTCTTTAGCTTGGATGGTTTCCAGACACATATTGTGTACGAGAGAGGTGCTGAAGCTCCACCCACAATTCATTCTAACCAATGAGCGTCCGATGGACGTCGTGACGTCATTTTCATATGGGATATTAGGAGGGGTACTGGCCAACATACCAGTGCGCCTCAGGCTATTATCTGAGAAGGATGATTACGATTTTGTCCGTAAACCATGTAGATTTGAATTCCAAATCTTTTTCCCCTTTTGATTGCAGTTATTTTTATGTTTTTTTTTTTTTTTTTCAGTATCATGTCAGATGATAGTGTTTCAGAGTCAGGGTCTGAGTACCTACCAAATCTATCAGATGATGATTATAGTGATAATTTTTTAGAGGTTGACAGTGACAACGAGTGTTTTGGAAGACATTGAACCTCTGTCGATGAAGGCTGGCAGTTCATAACTGATCCATCTTGTGACTTGCGCCCAGACCCACCCCCCCCTGATTCACGGAGGGTGGCAATGGGATTCCTGCTTATACACCAGATTTCATCTGCTTACGTGATGCATTTTTTTTCCTTTTTTGTGGTGATGTAATTGACAAATTGTGTGAATGGATGAATGCTCGGGCAGAGTAGTACTTTCATTCAACAGGAAAGCGTAAGGTGAAAGGACTTCTATGGAGGCCTGTTACTTGTGATGAGATGTGTTTTTTATAGCTTGCAGATGATAATGGGGGTGAATAAACTGCCCCATATGTATATACGTATTGGTCACGAGATGCTGTTGCTTTTTTATCATTATTATTATTATTATTACTATTATTACTGTTTTATTATTATTATTATTATTACCAGCTGCCTAAACATTCATTGATGTATATGCTGTTTCTGTATGAAACCTAGGAATAACTGTTTCAGTAAGAAAACTAGTACTGCTATTACCACTACTACTATTTTACTACTACTTTACTACTTTTTCTGCTACTTTATTTCTATTACTTTACTGCTATTTCTACTACTTTTAACAGTTCCTACTTCTGCAATTACTTTTTCTACTAAATATTCCTATTTTTTCCGATATTCTTACTATATTTTTTGTAATTTTTTGACAATGGGGTAAAAAAATATTCATTGATATCCATACACAACAATGTTTTCACATAAGAATATGAAGGAAAATATGAATAACATAAAATTTAGTGGGAGCAAGTAATGATTGATACTCGCGTCGACAGGGGGTCTCATGCGGTATGCAAGCATTAGCAGCAATGTAGCAGGCCAGTGGCGAAGGGGTTAAGAACCATGAAACTGCAGTAGGCCTTTGAGAAGGTCTAAGTCTAGCACAGGCTTTAGGAATAGACGTGAAATAAGATTCAGTCAGATCTATCTGAAAACCTAACTGAAAGATCTTCTTCAAAGCCGATTTATGAGTAGTAATAGTGCTAGCTGCAAAACCTTTTTCAAACAAGGATCTGAAAAAGGATATAGCTAGATTAACTGTCATGGTTGTAGTGTTTGATTCTTTCAGGAAGGATGCTAATTTTTTAACAGCTGAGTCATATTGTCTAATAGTTGACTCTCTCTTATCTGATTCTAGGAAGAGAATATTTTGTGGGATCAATATTAGCATCTTTATTAAGCCGCAACTTCATGAAGTCCATAAAGTTTCGGGTTCTGAAGAATTCCTGATGGAAGCGACCACACAGTCCTCAATTTTGTACTGAGTTGTGACCAGCTTGGGATTGGGAATTGGGAATCCGTTGAGGTCGTAGACCCAATTCCCAGAAAAGATAGGATACCAGTTGCTGCTTGGGCCAGTCCGGTGCAATCAGGAGCTACTATTTCCCTTGAAAGACCTCAGCTTGCTTAAGAACTTCAAGAGGAGATTCCCACTGGAGGAAAAAAACATAAATTTTTCTCCACTGATCCCAATCCTAGACCGACAGGGCGTCCAGTGGCCATAAGCCCTCAGAGGGTCCAGGTTGGGGGCCACATAGCAAGGGGAGCTTGTGGTTCTCTTGGTGATGCGAAAGAGATCTACTTGGAGACCTGGAACTCTCCGGCATATCCCCACTGGAATGACCCGTCCGTCGTCGTGGGACCATTCCTTGATTCCGTAGGGACTGGACCGGGACAAAGCGTCTGCTATCACATTTCTTACCCCCGCCAGGTGCCAGTTTAGGCGGACAGATGCATTTCAGTTGTTTGTTTGTTTGCTAGGGCAAAGATGGCTAATCATGACATAGGTTCCCACATGCTTGGATTGGACCCTCCCCTGTTGATGCAAGTGAACTACCACTGCACTGTCCCAAACTAGCCTTAGATGGAACTTTTTTCTGGGGGAGGCAGTCTCCTTCAAGGTAAGAAATACTGGCCATTTGCTTCCAGAACGTTTTATGTGGTAGCTGGGCGAAATTTGAACTGACCTGCAATCCCCTGAACCTGTTTTGAACACTGAGAACTATCCCCCCCACCCGGACAGGGACGGCATCCGTGTGAATGGTTTAACCACTGGAAGGGGATATTGAAGGGGTTTACCGCTTGGCTAAGTTCCTTTACTTTTGACCAATGGACGGGGATTGATTGCTAAAGGATCTGTGGAACTTACTGACAACTTGTCTCGAGATTTGGCGTTTGCTCTCGATCGCCAAACTCGATTTTATAATCTTTTTAAGGCCTTGCTTTCAGGAGGATTATCTGTACACCGAAGCAAACTGAAGGGACCCTATGATTCTTTCCTGCTTCTCCTTGATGTTTTTTTGTTTTAGCAATTTGATAAATTGTCTGACAAGGATTTTTTTTGCTATTTTCCTTCCGTTTTTGGCCCTGTGGAAATTGACAGATTGTGGGAAGAACAAATCCCATTTTGGCTTCCCATCCACTGCAAAACGAGACTCCTTTCCGGGTAAAGTCTGGATTTTCGTTTTGTTTGTATCTGGAAACCCCAGAATGATTCCAGAAAGTGAACTACCTTTTTTTCGTGGCTTTGAGACATTCCTCTCGACTGTTGGGTGCCCTAGTATCAACCAACTCGTCGAGGTAATGCTGCTACCATGATTCCCTCGAGTTCTCAATTGCTGCACCAACCCCTTCTGCCTATTTTCGTGAATACCCTGGGGGCTAACATTCAAGACCGAAGGGCATCACTTTGAATGAGAAATGTCCTGATTTCCTAGCCTGAATCCTAGGAATGGGCGGAAGTGTCCTGGCTATAGGGAATGATGATAGTTATGCGTCCTGTTAAGATCGATGGAGCCATGTGACGGCTCCCCCGCGTACGAAGTAAGGTCCTTAACTTAGCGAGAGGGTAAGCATCTTGAACTTGGTCGCAACGAATTAACGGAAAGAGTTTAGCTTTGACAAGTCTAAGATTACCCTTCTTTTTGTTGAGCCTTTTCTTTGGCCAACGCTGAATAATCGACCTTGAAATTTTTAGATTGCTTTGACTCTCGCAATAGCTCCTTTCTGAAGGAGTTCCTCCGCATAATCCTTGTCATTCCTTTGATGGTACTTTGGCGGTAAATGATTTGTATTGGCGGAGGAATCTTTGTGAATCCAGAAAAAGCTTGCCAACCCGAATCCTTTGGACACTATGCTCTGTTGCCCAATCTGTGCTGAACCCCCAACCTGTGGACGGGAACGATGAACCAGCCTCCCTCCTATCCTGGGGAGCCTCATTGTTGATGGGTCCCCCTTGTTGACCACCACTTCCCATCGCCCTCCTCTGAAACTGCGTTTGCTCCTTTGGGTGCGCCCTCCCGACTGCGCCAACGCTGGCGAAAGTAGCCTCTTCGCCCTTACCTCTCGCTTGTCTATTAAACAGGGAGGGTAGGCCTGACCTTTCATACCGTAGGGTTGGAAGGCCGGCGAAGAGTGCGTAGGATGGGGGTTGGGGGGGGGGGTGGTCGAATGGTTGTGACTGAGGAGACAGCAGGGAAGGATGGGCTGGTTATCCTTGCATAGAAGTAGCAGGTTGTCCCCTTTTGGGTTAGGGTAAACCGGGACGGCCTGAACAAAGTTGCTGCTTGTTGCTGGTGTTTTCTGGTAAGGCTGGAAACCATTTTACCATACTTCTTTGGTTTCTTACCAGCAGTGGGGACGGATTCTTGCTTCCTCTTTAGAATGAAATACCCCCCTAACTACTCTTAAGGCTCGTGGTTGAGCCTAAGGGCCCGTCCTCGTGGTGTACTTCATTTGTTACGCGGACTCTGGGGAAGAGATCCTCTCCCCACATGCTAAAGAAGTCCAGGAGTTCATATTATGGCTGCGTGCCTAATAGTGCAACTCCTGGCAGAACGTGCTTTCGGCAATTCCCTCCTAGCTTGGAAGAAGTCGAAAGCATCCGTGCTGAACCGTTCTGAATCTGGGATTTGGCCTCAAGATTTTAAACAAAAGGTTCCGTGCCATAACCGAGAGGAGCAGCCATTCTCTGTTATGATCCAGCGAATTGTCGGGACCTGCCAAACCTAGTTCGCCGGCGTCGAACTCCGCCTGAAATCAAGGAATCAGGCAGCCTTGGGGAGCTTTTCGCCGAACTGGTCCATGGCGGCAGTCCGGTTTGAGCTTAACCAAATCGTGAACGTGGCTGGACTAAGTTTCTCCCACAATTCTCCAAAAGCTGGGAAGGGCGTAGGAAAGTGAGAACCCCTCCGCCTCCCTTAGCTGTGGCATGGGCTCATCCTTGAGGACTGCCCTGAAGAAGTCGTCCTCTACTATTTTTGTAGCGAACGGAAGAAAGAATCCTCCTCATTCCGTCGCAAAAATAGTGAAAGGACTCATTATAAGCCTGGAGCTTGGTGTTTGTACACTCCCAGTTCCCTCAGGGCAGTGAAGACCCATTCACGTTGATCATGATCCCTACTGTAGATAAGCATTTCTCCCTAGAGATTTCTGTCTTTCCCTAGTTAAAGCGCCGCTACTGGTTCCAGCCTAGCATAGCCCAATGAAACAGGCTGCGTCAAACCCGGAGGATAAAACTCGAAGTCCCTCAATCCTTCGAGTTCCACAAACTCCTGGGCATAGAGATCATACCATCCTTAAACGGAGCGTAAGCGTCTACTCTCCCATGGGTTCTCCATAGAGAAAGCTAGGTAGTGGAATCATATGGTGGAAGCTGGAGAATATACCAGCACTTGTTACTGGGGAGGGAACTGGAAGGGGGACCCTGAGAGAGCCCAGCTTACCTCGGGTCCTCATTCTCCTCTAACTCTGTTAGAGAGATCTTGGAATGGTACTGGCCCGATTGAGACCAGGATGTGCCCTCGCGTTGTTTGCGAACATCTGCTCAAGAACTTTGTCCCGAACAGGGCGGAGACTTGAGAGGCCTACCTCAAACTCACCCACCTGTTCATCAGCCACTTGCTGAAAGAAGCCAGTGGGATCAAAGGTAGTCCTGGGTCCCCTACTAAGCCTCCAACCGGCGTTACCAGGTAGTGGGTATGCGGTGGAGGCCGGAGAAGGCCATTGGCTCTGGTGGGTATCGCGAGACCTTCTCCTTAGAAGACTTGGCTTCTAGAGCTCTTCGGAGTAAGAAGGAGCTCGGCTTTGGCCTTCCCACCGCGTCAAGTCAAATAAGAAGTCGAAGACTTCTTAGCTGAAGAAGACGAAGACGACTTCTTAGAAGTCGTCTTAACTAGGGTCTTCGGTTCTCTCTGTCCCTTCACCACTTTGGGGGTAAGAGAGTAGACGGGAGAGCGGGTATGGGATCTCAGATCCCCCAAAAAGCCACTTGGAAAGAAGCACTTGAAAGGAGGACAGGAGAAGATCCAGGGACGCCGCCCAAGGGAAAGAACTTGGGCGCCCGAGACACCCTACCTCACCAACAAATCCCTCCGCACCTACCGCCATAGGCTCAATGTTAGGGTCCGAGGGTAGCGACGTCCGGGACCGACTCCTGTGTGGTCTACGACCCCGAAAGACTGCTGCATCTCTTGCTGGATTGGAGGCTATGAAGTGGGGCTGCGGATAAGGGGTCAAACATACCCTTTTGTTGACTTTGTCCCCCGGGGAAGATCTGAACGGCCCCAGCTTCTTGTCTAAAATGTAAGGCTGGCCTTTGGGCGGCGTTCTTTCCGAAGCCGCCTACCCACAGGCTTTCAGGGTTTGTCTAAAGGGTGCCCGGACCTCCCTCACACAAGCGAGCCCTGAAAGGAAAAGGTCGAAATGAAGCCTTCTAAATGGTGCGGGACGGGGTTTAACAAACTTATGGTCTAAGAGTTGTTAGTAAAATGAATAAAAAAAACAAGTCTATAATCGACTTACCCCCTCCACCAGCTGACTGACTAGGTCGTATCAGATGGGGCGCAGGCTTCCGGGTGCCTAGCACGATCATATCGTTGTACTGGCTTGTGGTCCACATGGAGCGTTGAGACCTGCACTCATCGTGGCCGCAGGGGGTCGTACAACGTCGCGGTTGCATCCCCAGGACCTGACAGTTGGTAGCCTGTAAGTGGGAAATATACATGTTAGTTCAGGTAGAACACTTACTAGCCTAACAGTTTGCTCCGCTGGTGCCGGAGCGAGAAAGTTAGATTAAACCAAGCCCCGCCCCCCATAATACGTGTGGTAGTAAAAATTGGTTTGGTTGTCCCTAGCTACCGGCGGAGACAAGAGATAAAGAAATCCAACCAGGTGTGGTGGTAAAATGAAACCCACGACGGATAATGGCTGGGGCTGGTATCACCTATGAATAATAAAATTATCACAATCATCGTAAAATTAGGGTATATCCTTAAAAAACAATAACAATAATTATCAAACCATCCCCACCCCGTTCTACTGAGAAAGAGTGCCCGGGTAAGAAGCAAGCTCCCTTACCGGTATCGGGGGGTGGAGAGATGCAAGGATATCGTAGGCAATCAAACCGACCACTAGTAGTTTGACCACCCTGCCCGCCCGCTTGGCGTAGCCCGTTAAATCTATAACCAAAGGTGCCCCGCCTGGCTGCGGCGGAAATGGCTCCGTTCGTTATAGAAAGGGAAGGTTGCTGAGCACTGGGGAAGGGGGGGGAGGGTCTCGGCGTAACACGGCGGGTAAGAGAGAGGGTGGGGGGGGTTGGCCTACTCCTCCTCCGTCCCCAACAACTACCCGCCCTCGGAGACCCGGTACCCTATGAGTGGTCCGCCCACTATACCCCCCCGCTGGTAGGGAACCCACCCTGGCCTCCTCAGAGAGAGAGGGAGGAAGGCAACTGAGGTTTGTCATGGCAACCAAGGGGTCCCCCAGCTCCTCCCTATACCTGGTAGGGAGGGAAGGGGAAGGGGAAGTTGCGAACTGGAACCTGACAACGGCCTGCCAAACGCCCGCAAGTTGGCCTAGAGCCACTAAGCAACACAACCGTGGAAGGACACGTGAACCGCAGGCTGTAACCAAATACATGGGACACTGCACCTAGGCTAGCCTAAACCCACCCTAAATATAACTTAAATTTTTACATCGTAAAGATGGAAAAGACACTTTTAGTAGAAGAAAAAGAAGCCCAGAGGAGGCAAACTTGTTCCGAGGAACAAAGAATCCTACTCGGAGCCAGCGATAGCCGATTGAAGAGCCAAGAGCCGGGATGCTGGGTGCTGGTGTGTGTGTCGTGTGAATAGCCCTAAATACCTCAAACTAAGAAGAAATGGTAAAAGGGAAGGCTAACCTAGCCTAAAAACTCTGATGTAAAAAAAAGACGATGAACGTGATATAGTTAAGCCCTATAAGTATAAGAAGTCCCTCTCATTAGGTGGACCGGGAAATTCTTAACGCGGCAGCATGGGCGCCGCCTACGAGACAACCCGGGAAACCGTATATGACCTATTATAAGGAAAATACTGGTTTTCCGGAAGACTAAAACAATACCAGTAAAACAACATTACTTTATGAGGCACTTAACTTAGCCGGGTTGCGATGGCAGAACGTTCCATGATAGATGGTGATATAAATTCCTCGTGAAATAGCACTAATCAAACAAGAAAAGTTGCGTCCGAACGCTGGCGTCTAATAATTAAGGATGTCCCGCTATGGGGCGCTTTTTGTTGTCCGTGGCGTCCCTCTAGTAGTAGTTAGTTAGGCGGCCCGCATCCCCGCCCGTTGGTATTCAGCTCTCTCTTGTGGGGATTCTGATTGGAATTTCTAATTGGTGAATTTGTCCGTGGTAGTGTTCCCACTCGCCCCTATTGCCATACCGACCTCTTCTTTTTAAGAGTGATCGCGTCAGTTTTACTGACCGTTTTCTTAATTTTGTTTTTCTCTGGTAATTTTAGATTTTTTTAATTTTACCTAGAATAATGATATTAAGGTCCGTTTCATAGGTCCTCGACATCTAGCTGAGCCCCCCGAAAAATCAATAATAAGTATAGCTACTGCGTCAACATCGAGAACAGAGCACTGGGGCAATATCCTGAAACCCGCCATGAAGGACGAGTGCTAAACAGTGCATGGGAATGGACTAATAAAACATGTAGACGAAGACCCTGCAAATATACAGGAGACAGGAGAATGAGCAGACAGAACAGAGGACTGGCCACAACAAACCAATGCACGGACAATTACATGGAGAGCCAGACTAAAGAAACTTCGCCAGCGATGGACACATTGGCAATGGCTACAAGAGGGGCGTAAGCTTAAAGAAAGGAAACCTTAAGGAATAAATAACATCGGCATCAAGATCAATGGCCCTAAGAACCAGATATGTTTTCTAAAATACTATAGAGACGGAAATAACGATCTCTCCCATTATGTAGGAAGTGCGAATAACGAAAAATGAAACCAAAATGCCACATAGCAAGCGAATGCCCGGTCACTCCGCACAGAACCATTACAAAAAAGGGAGGCCATGATTCAGGTGGCAAAAAGCCCTCCACTTGGAGGCCTGTGCAAGAAACATCAGCTACCCTTGGCAGTAACAAGTGGTACTAGCACCAACCTGGAGAGAGAGAGAGAGAGAGAGTGAGAGAGAGAGAGAGAGAGATAGAGATAAGAGAGAGAGAGAGAAATTAATAAAGTAATTGAATAATAATAAATAACTAAAAATAATAATAAGTAATAATAATAATAATTAATTAATAATCTAATCATAAAGTCAATAAAGCAAAGTATCACTGCATTGATGTCCGCAATACCATTGGGTGAACAAACCCAGAGTTGAAGAGAAAAGAGGGAAAAAAGGGAAACAATTGGATAAGGTATCAAGATCTGAAAATAGAAATAAGAAGGATTATGGGTGTATAATGGCCAGTGGTAAATCGTACCATAATCATAGGAGTCACTAGGCCACGATCCCAAGGAAATCCCTGAAAACAAGGAATCTAGAAAAAACTAGAGCTGAAGTAGCTTTCCCAACAGACTGATTGCAGAAGAGTGGGTATCCTAGAAACGGTCACCACATAGTAAGAAAATGTTGATGGACTCCTAAGGAGGCCAGTATGCAACCATGAACCCCACACTTAAATAAATACCACCCATTCGAAGTGGGAGGACTGTGATAGATCACACAACACACACCAAAAAAAAAAAAAAAAAAAAAAAAACAAAGAAAAAAAAAAAAAAAAAAAAAAAAAATAATAATAATATGGGATCAAAGCTACTCAGAATGTGCACAACATCAAAACCACTATATGAGATTGGGACACAAATACCTGGGAAAATAATGGAAGGGTGGGGATATAAAGAACAACAAGAGATGAAGGACACAATCAAGAAAGAATATATGGCAGTGACTCAAGGTGATATTCAGGTCGGAAAACTCAACATGCTGGAATAAATAAATAAAAGCCATAAACACCATGGGCAGTGCCAGTAATCAGATACAGCCCACAGGAATAGTTTGAATGGATGAAGGCACAACTCCGCCAACAGACCCGGAAAACTAGGATAAACATATGACAATTACACAAAGGCCCTACAACCAAAGAGCCAAATATGGATAAGACTAAAATACATAACCCAAAGGCAAGGGGTAGGGGAGAACACCTACTAAGACGAAAAGGTATTGCATCAACATCGAGAAACAGAGCACTCAAGGGCAATATCTGAAAACCAGTGAAGATGAGTGGCTCAAGAGTGCCATGGTAAGAAGGGATTGATAAAAAGTCGAAAACAAGACCCCAGAAATATATTCAGCCAGAAGGTACAACGAATGAATGGACAAACAGAACGGAGGAATGGCTACAACAAACCAATGCCATGGGACCAATACTTAACTTGCGACAGACTAACAGAACTATCCAGCAATGAAAGGAGTGTGCAATACAAAAAATCGAGACCATAAACCACATAGCTAAGCGCAATGTCCGGTGCCTTGCACGAAACCCAGTACAAAACAAAGGAGGCATGATTTCAGTTGCAAAAGCCCCCCCAATGGAACCTGGTGCAAGAAACACAGCCTACCTCTTGCAGTAATAAGTTGGTACTAGGCACCAACCTGAAGGAGTGATAGAAAATGATCAGGCCAAATATCCTACTGGGACTATGGCAGTCGAACAGAAGTTAGGTTGTAACATGCCAAATAGACCCTGACCCATGACGTTGACATTGTACAAAATCAAGAAGGAAAGTGTCAACTCATTGATGTTGCAATACCATGGGAACACCAGATTTGAAGAGAAACGAAAGGGAAAACAAATGGATAAGTATCGAAGACCTGAAAATAGAAATATGAAAGATTATAGATATGCCAGTGGAAATTGTACCCATAACTCACATGAACTCTTGGCACGATCCCAAGATCCCACTGAAAAGGAATCTTGGAAAAACCTAGGGAGCTAGATATAGCTCCAGGACTCATGCTGGAAGAGTGTGGATCCTCTAGGAAATGGCGCAAATAGTAAGAAAAGAAGTGATTGTACTCCCTAATGGAGGCAGGATGCAACCTGGAACCCCACTCTATAAATTAACACCCAGTTTGGGAAATTAGGGGGAGGAGTGAAAGAGACAAAAAAAATAAATAAATAAATAAAAAAAATAATAATGAATAGTAATTACGAAATTTTTGTATGGGGTCGTTTTTATTTAGGAGATAAAAATGAATAACCTTTCAATTTCACTTAGGTAAGGGATAACTCCTCTCCTACTTAGTTAATGAAAGAATTTTTTATGGTAGATGTATGTGCTTATTAATAATTTTTCGAAATACTAATAAATAATAATAATAATAATAATAATAATAATAATAATAATAATAAGTAATAATAAGTAAATTAATAATAATAACTATGGAAATATTGTTATGATACAACTAAAAGTTTTTATGCATACTTACCTGGGCAGTTATATTATAGCTTATTCCTCTTGACTGCACTGGCATGAATTTCCAAAACTCTGGCTCGGGCGCAACCGCTAGTACACTGGTAGTTCAGGTGATGGCCACCCCTACCCCCCGTTCCCGTGGCTCTGGGTTACTTGGGGAAAGCTATTCCCCGTTTTCCTCCTCAGATTTTCTCTGAACCCTTGTCTCCTGAGGGGAGGATGGGTGGAAAACTTTAATTATATATACCTGGCCATGGTAAGATATGCATAAAACTATTGTATCATAACAATATCATTTTTATGCATGACACTTACCTGGCAGGTAATATATCTCGCTGACTGACACATTTGGAGGTGGGTCCATAGACCAGCAACATCGTCATAATTCAAAAATTAAACTAATTTTTAAAATTAATTTTATTAGTTCCTTACCTGCTAAGGTAGCTGACTTCGTAAGGTGGTCCTGCCTCTTAGCCTGCTAACCTTAGTAGCTTCTCAACTAGGATGTGACCTGTTTTGTTGAGAAAGCTAACAACAAGGGTACCTGACAACTGGACATGACCCAATCTGCTGACAGAAAGAACCCTAGCCCTCATTTACCACGGGCGATTCATGCCTAGGAAAGTTTAGTTCACCTGAACCACACACACAATACAATAATAAACAACTACACCAAAAAAACTGGAGGCTGGTATTAACCTTCTCAGACAACCATGAAAAAGCACTATAACCTAATTAAAATAAAACCTAGCAATGTTATTATAGGTTTATGGGGTGGAAACTCCTTTGCCCAGTACTGGTACCTGATGATAAGGTACGGGCCTAACGTTTTGACAATTATCAAAAGTTTGGTCTTCACGTCTCTAGGTAATGAAGAGGCCAACGACACAGAGTTTTGTCCTCCAAAAACGTCGACTCTATAATGTCCTTGAGGGCTAAAGTTTTTTCTGAATGCTAAGGACGTAGCTACTGCTCTCACCTCATGAGCTTTAACCTTAATCAAGCCGAAGCATTCTTCCTGACAAAGTAAATGAGCTTCTTTAATGACTTCTCTTACAAAGAAAGCCATCGCTTTTTTAGACATAGGTCTAGTAGGATCTTTAACAGAGCACCACAGAGAAACATGAAGTCCCCCTAATGCTTCTTGTTCTTTCTACGTAAAACCGTAAGGCTCTTACTGGGCAAAGACCCTTTCTTGTTCTTGACCTACTAGATCAGCCAGTCCTTCAATCTCAAAAGATCTTGGCCACGGATGCGAAGGATTCTCATTCTTTGCTAAGAACTCCTGTTGAAAAGACAAACTGCTTTGTGTGCTTCCAACCTACTTGCTTGTCAATAGCTTGCAGCTCGCTAATCCTTTTAGCTGTAGCTAAGGCTACTAAGAAAATAGTCTTCTTCGTAGCTCTCGCAAAGACGCACTGCCCATAGGTTCAAAACCTATCCGTTTCCAAGAACTTGAGAACGACATACCAAATTCCAAGAAGGAGTTCTGCAAGTCGATCCTCTTTGTATTAAAAGATCTGAGAAGATCTCTAGTCTGCGTCGTTGGACAGATCTAAACCTCTGTGTCTAAACACTGCAGACAACTACATTTATAACCTTAATTGTCTGATTAGCAAACCCAGTTTCCTTCTTCAGATACAGAAGGAAATCGCAAATTTGTGTCACAGAGTACTGGATGAAGAAATCTTCCGATTCTTACACCATTTACGGAAGTTCTCCCACTTCGTACGGTACAACTTTGATAGTTGATGGCCTTCGTGCTCTTGCAACTGCCTTCGCTGCTTCTCTAGCAAAACCCCCGTCGCTCTGACAAGTCTTTCGATAGTGTAACGCAGTCAGACCCAGAGCGAGGGTGTTCTTGTGGAACCTGTCAAAGTGGGGTTGTTTGAGAAGATCTACTCTCGTGGGTAGACTTCTCGAAGAATCCACTGTCCATTCCAGTACCTCTGTGAACCACGTTTGGGCCGGCCAGTATGGGGCTATCAGAGTCAGCCTTGTTCCTCGACTTTCTCTGAATTCTTCATTACCCTTCCCAAAATCTTGAACGGGGGAATGCGTACGCATCTAGACCCGTCCAATCTAGTAGGAAGGCCATCGACTGCGACTGCAAGAGGGTCCGTGATTGGAGAACAATAGTTCGTAACCTCTTCGTCGCTGCAGTAGCGAAAAGATCCACTACTGGTGTGCCCCAGAGCTTCCACAGTCTCTGGCATACTTGAAGATGCAACATCCACTCCGTGAAAAGCACGTCCGTCCCTGCTCAACAGGTCCGCTCTGACGTTCTTCTCTCCTTGAATGAACCTGGTGAGCAGGGTGACGTTTTCTCTCTCCGACCACAGAAGAATCTCCTTCGCCAAGTTGCAAAGGGACAACGAGTGGGTTGTTCCTCCTTGTTTTCGTATATATGCCAGAGCTGTGGTATTGTCGCGTTGATCTGCACCACTTTGCCGCTGATCCACGGTCTGAACGCTTTCAGAGCCAAGAAGATCGCCATCAGTTCCTTCCTGTTTTATGTGCCATGCCTTCTCTTCTTCGTTCCAAAGGCCTGACTCCTCCCGAGGGCCCAGCGTCGCTCCCCAGCCTGCGTCTGACGCGTCGGAAAATAATATCCGGTCTGGGTTCCTCTGCTGGAGTGACGTACCCTCTGACAACCTCCCCGGAACTAGCCACCACTTTAATTCCTCCTTTATCTTTGAAGGAATTGGAAACCGGAAGGAATCTGGTTGCGATCTTCTTGGCCAGACTTCGTTCAGAAAGACTGTAAGGGCCTCATGTGAAGTCTCCCTAGGGAAATGAACGCTCTAACGAAGAGAGTGTCCCCAGCAGGCTCATCCACTCTCTCGCCGAGCATTGGTCTTTCAATAGGAATTCTTGCACTTTCCGCAGGCACATGGTCTGCCTTTCGGGTGACGGAAAAGCCCGAAAAGTCACTGAGGATATCAGAATCCCCAAATAAACTAGCTCCTGAGAGGGGATCAACCGTGACTTTTTCAGGTTTACCATCAGACCCCAGCTGCTGAGTTTAAATCCAATGTGATGTTCCTGTCCTCCAGACATTGCTGTTTTGATTGTGCTCTTATGAGCCAATCGTCGAGGTAGAGAGAGACTCTGACTCCTAACAAATGAAGCCACTTCGCCACATTCGACATCATTCTTGTAAAAATTTGAGGAGCCGTGCACAGACCGAAGCAAAGGGCTTTGAATTGATAAATCCTGTCCTGGATCACGAATCTCAAATATTTCCTGGACCTTGGATGAATCGCATATGGAAGTACGCATCCTGAAGGTCCAGCGTTACCATCCAGTCCCCTGGTCGTACCGCTGCCAGTTACTGAATCGTTCGTCTCCATCGTAAACTTGGTCTTTTCTACGAACAAGTTTAGCTGACTTACGTCCAGTACTGGCCTCCAACCTCCTGATGACTTCGGTACTAGAAACAGACGGTTGTAAAAACCTGGGGATTCGTGATCCAGAACCGTTCTATGGCCCCCTTTTCTAACATGCTGACAACTTGATGCCAAAGAGCCTCTCTCTTCTCTAAATCGATGATGAGCCCTAGGGCTCTCGGAGCTGTAGCGGAGTGGTGGTTCTTGAGAAAGGGGATCTTGTATCCTTCCTTCGCTACCTTTACGACCAAAGGATCCGCTCCTTTGCTTTGCCAGACTTCCCAGAAGTCTAAAAGTCTGGCCCCCACACAACAAAAGTCTGGAGGACTTCTGACTCATTGTTTGGTTGAGGTTTTCGAACCTCTTTTGGCTGGAACTCTTTTCCCTCTAAATGCTGGTTCGGTGGGAAAAAGTCCTACCCCCAAAGAAAGGGCTGCTGTGATGTTCTTGTATCCTTCGATTGAGTCTTCTTCATTACATTAGAAGGTAAATACTTCCTTACAGAAGACGTTAGTAGATCCTGAGTAGCCTTCTGAGTGAGGAGAGCGAGATGTCCTTAATGATATCCTGAGGGAAGAGCTGTCCTGAAAGAGGAGAGAACATCAACTCCGACTTTTGCGCGTTCGAGACTCCTTTAGCAGCGAACGAGCACAAAAGATGTCTTTTCTTCAAAACGCCTGCTGTAAAAAGTGAAGCCAATTCATTAGCTCCATCTCTCAAGGCTTTATCCATACAGGACATGATACTTCTTGGTAACTCGGATTCTGACGAATCTTCCATCTCCGAAGTCCGCGCCAGGGCCCCCAATGACCAGTCAAGAAAATTAAAAACCTCAAAAGTCCGATAGATACCTTTGAGTAAATGGTCGAACTCTGACGAAGTCCACCACTTTGGCTGAATGTAAAGCATGTCTACGAGCTGTCCACTATGTTGGAAAAATCTCCCTGGGAGGAGGCAGGAACTCCCAGGCCAAGACTTTCCCCCGTAGCGTACCAAACACCAGACTTAGAAGCCAACTTGGCCGGAGGAAACGCAAAAGAAGTCTTCCCCGACTCTCTCTTCTCCTTCAACCACTCATTTACACGTTGAAGGGCTTTCTTGGCCGAAATAGACAAAGTCATTTTCAAAAAAGACGATTTCTTGGTTGTCTTTGTCTTCGAAAATTGAGACAAAGGCGATGGCGGGCCTGAAGGTTGAAAATCTCCTTCAAACAAAGAAAGGAGGCCTTCTCTTTTAGTCTCTTGTAGTCCAAGGAAGGAGCTTCCACATTCTTGTCCTCTTCCGCACTCTCCACAAATTCTTCCTCCTGCGAAGAAAATATCTTGAAAACCAAGATCCTGATGACTCTCCAAAGCGGGATCCTTATGCAGAGCCTGCTTAGAGAGCGAATGCAGAGCTGTCTCCTTGTAAAACTCCTCTCTTCCTTGTCGAGAAAAAGTTTCCACTTGCTGCCGCCTGCGTCCTGCGTCCTCCTGAACGTATGCGTTCACCATGCGTCCATAACTCTTCCTTCTTGCGTCCTGCGTCCTGCACCTGCTTCGTCCTTCTTAAGGGATGCACTGCGTCCTGGCTTGCGCTGCACGTCCGTGTCCTCTTGGAGGACTTAACGGGAGAGACGAGTCCTTACGTCTAACCGAAGGTTGTTCGGGTCTTCTCCCATGATTGGACAATCACTGCTAATCTCTCCTGCATGTCCCGCAGAACTTCCTTCGTCTCCGCTTCCTTACGAGACTCCTGATGATGAGGAGATCGGGAGGACGCACCCGGGCTAACACGGAGAGGCTAGCGAACCTGCGGTCTACGCAGTGGAGTTCCTCTAAGCGGAGAAACACCTCTCACCGCACGCTAGTTACTTCCAACTGACGAGAAAATCCTCCTTCCTTTTGATAGGGATAACTTCTTCATCCTCCGATGAAAAAATCTCAGGCTACTCCACCCTTCTTTGTCAACAGCCCTTTCATCCTGTGATGAGGACGGAAAGTATGACCTCTTGAGTGGACGCGATACTCCGCGAAACGCCTCACTCCTTCCTGACGCCGAACTATCCGATGAATAACGGCACTTCCCAGTATCGCCTTTTCCATGGCGTACTGCTGCAGCCTGGGAAGCAACAGGACTGCCTGAAGGGACGACTGATCGCGAGTAAACCCCTCTCGCCTCCCTTCGACTGTCGACATGCCTTCTCCCTTGGGTCTGGGAGCTTGACAGAGGTCTCGGTCTAGGAGCACGAGAGGGACGATCAGGCGCCCCCTCCACAACACTGTCACTAAACACTTCCACTTTGTCTGTTAATCGTTTAAATTTGATCTCCCATGGACGCAAGGGCAGCGAACACTTTCACAATTTGTGGATCAGTAGTATCCTCAGATACAGCAACGGGCACAGAGAAACCTGAGGGAAGGTGCTACGTCTACATGTGAATGAGCTGGGAGAAGACACATGCAAAGATTCATTCATAGGCTTACTCGAAGGACCCCGATCTCTCACTTCCTAGAGACAGATCTTCTAACCCGATCTTTTTTCTAATCTCTCAACATACTTCATAAGAGCCTTCCACTCTTTCTCATTCAGACATGACATTCATTGCACCTATTGTCCCACGTACATACAAACTCCCGACACTTCTTACAAATAGTATGTGGATCTACCGATGATTTCGGCAGTCTCACCTTACACCCTTCTTTCACACAAACTCTAAACATACTTCCTGAATCAGACATACTAAATCAAAATCCAAACCAAATGCGATTGCCACGCTAACTTCGTGAATATGATACCAATATCCAAAAAGTCAGTCAACGAGCAGGAAATTCTATCAGAGAAACCAAAACGATGTTGCCGGTTCGGCTGGGCAGAGAAAATCTGAGGAAAACGGGAATAGTTCCAAGTCCACCAGCGCACGGAACGGGGTGCCATCACCTGAACTACCATGTACTAGCGGTTGCCGCGAGTTTTGAAATTCTGCCAGTGCGTCAAGAGGATAAGCTATATATATACCTGCCAGGTAAGTGTCATGCATAAAAAATAATAATAATAATAATATAACTGTAATTTCAAATGAATATTGAAAATTCTTCCCTTCGTCTTTCTTTGTATCCATTTCCCAACCTTCACTCAACTCCAGAGAAGCTTGGAACTCGGGAAGCTGTCAAATATATCAAGTAATATGACAGGGGAGGTGTGATGGTAATTTCTTCCTAGCAAAGAAAGTTAAAGGAAAGGAGAACGCATTTTCGAGAAGTTCGGCAGCAAGGAGGCGTTAGCGTATTGTGTTGGAGGTGCCTGTTATCATGATGGTTCTAGAATCGGCAGGAGTGTAGTGGAACTCGTCTGGCGCCGTCGTCACGTGAGAAATGCCGCGATTTCTGATGCAATACCTCGTCTAGATTCATCTAAGAGTTTCTAGAAATCTCGGGAGTCTGTGACGCTCGCCGTAGGCTCCGCCCCCAGAGTGTCGTAGGTCGAAGTTGGAGAGAGAGAGAGGTCGTAAAAGAGAGACTCCAGTTAGTCACAGAGAGATATCCTCAGTAAGAGCCACAGATCAGATTATCAGTGAGAGATAAGAGAGAAAGGAACCGACGAAGGATCAGGAAAAAAGTTGCTCGAGAGTTGGTTGGATACTGGTCTAGTTGTCTGCAGGTGTGGTCTACCGTGTTATCTCGACGTCGAGCAGACTTCAGAGAAGAAAAGGTCCTGCTACAGGTTTTGGGGAATTCCTGCCTTACAAGAAGATTAGTTTCTGAATTACGGAGTCCAGAGGACGTCTGCAATCACAGTTTTCCTTTTGAGAAGCCATCGCTTCGAATTGCAAATTGACTAGCAAGTATTTGAATTGCCTCACTGTTCCCCCAGTTCATGCAGTGTAAGATTCTACCTTTTTATGTAAATAGGAGATACCATTCTGCATTTACCTATGTTAGTAAGCTTGTAAATAAACCTTTGTTGTGTTAGTGTTTCTTTCTATATTCGTATCCCCAGTTTCAACTGTTGGTGTTGAAATATTTTTTATTATTATTTCATATCGAACCTGAAGCGGACCTCTCTCAGAGGCCGTAACATTGTGTCGACCCCTTGCCAGGATATTTCGACAACGTAACAGGAGGGGACCAGTGCAATATAATGGTCAACCATTTTAATGGTTTTTATGCAATTTCTCTCTCTCTCTTCTCTTACTGAGATGAGATCATTTTTATGGTACACTCGGCAAGGAAACTTAAGATACAGTTTTTTTAAATCTTCGGACATAGTATGTTATTCAATAATGCCACACCTGGCAACTCTTGAAAAGGGGAGGAGCTTCAAAATCATAGTGTTCGTTGCTTTCTAGATTTCCATCAACTTTACCCATAAAGATTTTGTTGAGGTCCTATAATCATTTATACTTAAATGTAGAAACAGACTCTATATTATTCATTAATGCTGGTTTGGTAACGTCAGTTCAGGGTAGAATATCAATCATCCTATTTTTAAAACCTACTGTGAAACCTTATTTATAAGTAATCTTTGACACTCAACTGAGGTAAAATTCATACGTAATTAAAGACGGATCTTAAACAATGAAAGAAAGGGTTTTAAAATTTGGGCACTACTTGTGGAAATCGTGAGGAACAATACAGTAAAGAATGAAATATTCTGACGATAGAGAGAGAGCGCGCGAGCATAGGCCTATCGATAGAGACACTTAATTCATTATATTTACTTTGAGAGATTAAGTGATAAAATTTTTCAAAGGTTTCAAAAGTTTGGAGCAGAGGAGAGAGAGAGAGAACGAGAGAGAGACGAGAGAGAGAGGAGAGGAAGAGAGAGACCTTACAGACCTTACAGACCTTAGACCTACATGTTCGGGTTGCCCCAGGTCCCTCAGTGTGAGGCACCTCTAATGTCTACCAGAGAGTTGCTAGTACATCTTCCGGTATATTTTGCATCTTCCAATCTTGGATGGAGGTCTGGGATGCAGTTTAGATATTTGTCGAGCTTATTCTTAAACACATCTTACTCACTCCTGAAATATTCCTCAGATGAGCTGGCAACGCATTGAATAGACGCTGCATTATCGATGCTGGTGCGTAGTGGATTAATGTCCTGTGTGCTTTCCTTATTTTTCCTGGTATATTTTTGGGCACTATTAATCTACCTCTGCTTGCTCTTTCTGATATTTTTAGTTCCATGATATTTTCTGCTATTCCTTCTATCTGTTTCCATGCCTGAATTATCATGTAGCGTTCTCTTCTCCTTTCCAGACTATATAATTTTAAGAATTGTAGTCTTTCCCAGTAGTCTAGGTCCTTAACTTCTCTATTCTAGCTGTAAAGGACCTTTGTACACTCTCTATTTGTGCAATATCCTTTTGATAGTGTGGGTACCATATCATATTGCAATATTCAAGTGGACTACGAACATATGTTTTATAAAGCATAATCATGTGTTCAGCTTTTCTTGTTTGAAGTGCCGTAACAACATTCCCATTTTTGCTTTACATTTTGCCAACAGAGTTGCTATTTGATCATTGCATAACATGTCCTATTCATCATCACACCAAGGTCTTTAACTGCTTCCTTATTTGTGATGGTCTCATTATTAGGTCCCTTATATGCATATAGCTTTCTTTCTCTGTCTCCATAATTATTGATTCAAATTTATCAGAGTTAAATACCATCCTATTTACCTCTGCCCAATCTATACTTTGTTAAGGTCTCTTTGTAGAGCGTTCCTATCTTCATCACAAGTAATTTCTCTACTTATTCTTGTGTCATCTGCGAAACTACTCACTACCGAATCCTTAACATTATTGTCTATGTCTTCAATCATAATAACAAACAGTATTGCAGCTAACACCGTACCTTGCGGCACACCAGGATATTACCTTGGCTTCATCCGATTTCTCGTCGTTTGCAATAACTATCTGTTTTTCTGTTGTGTAAAAATTCTTTTAACCATCTTCCTACTTTATCCACGATATTGTGTTTTCTAATTTTCTTCGCTAATATTATATGGTCTACTTTATCAAAAAGCTTTTGCAAAGTCTAAATAAACCACATCTGTTTCATTCCGCTTTTCATATTTTTGAATATGTTTTCACGGTGGACTAACAGTTGGGTTTGTGTACTTTTTCCGGGTACGAAACCATGTTGTCCTTTATTAAACAAATTATTTTTTATTAAATGTTTCATATATTTTTTCTTCATTACCCTTTCATACCTTTCATTATAGTGATGTTAGACTCACAGCCTATAATTACTTGCCTCTAGTCTTGATCCACTTTTGAAAGTAGGGGAGTAATATACGCTAATTTGTGCTCATCATATATCTTGCCTGTATCTACACTTTGTCTTAATAATATTGCAAGTGGCTTTGCGATAGAATGAACTACTTTCTTTAACAAAATAGCAGGAATTCCATCAGGCCCTGCAGCAGCTCCATTTTTAATTTCATTAATAGCCTGCACAATATCAGCTTCATTATATCTATAGTCAGCTAAATTTCACTAGTTTCATCCCTTACTTCTATATCATTATCTTCATATCTATTCTAGGGGTGAATTCTCCTCTTATATCGTTTTTCTGCCCAGTATGTTTGCAAATTTTCTTTTTTTCATCGTTAATCTCCCTTCAATTCTCAGAGGCCTATTTCTATTCTTCTTTTATTCATCTTCTTCGCATATGAGTATAATAGTTTGGGGTTTTGCTTGATATTTAATAGGGTTTTTTTCTTCCAAGTCCCGTTTTCATTTTCTTTTGATTGTATAATCTTTTGTTCTGCATTTTTCTATCTTACTTTTTAGTTCTATAACTTTCCATGCATTTTTTGTTTTTTCTTTTGCAAGACCTTTTTTCCACTTTCTGATTTTCTGGAACAAGATTCTTCTGTCTCTTGGTATGCAGAATGATGTGTTTACTTTTCTTCTTCGGTATATATTTTTCCACTATTATCTCCAATATTTTATATATATCTCCGTATTTACCCTTATGTCATCACTTACGAAAATGTTATCCCAATCTTTGTTTAATTCTTCATTAATTTCTGACCATTTTATATTTTTACTGTAGAAGTTGTATTTTTCCATATCCTTCCCATTTTTTCATTTCTTGCTTATCTCTATTTTCACTTGCTTTGGAATGAACTGTTAATTCTATGACATTATGGTCTGAAATACTCGCATTATAAAACTATTATTTCTTTAACATAATTCATCTCGTTCACAAAATACTAGGTCTAAAGTATTTTCCTTTCTTGTTGGCAGGTGATTTATTTGTTGAATGTGTATTCTAGTAGCATATCTAATAGCTTTTCAAATTGCCTCTTATCTTCTGCACTACTATTACTCTCTTTTTTATATGTATAAGTACAACCACAATCTCCTATTCGTTCTTTCCATTCTACGAAAGGAAAGTTGAAGTCACCGATAGGAGAATAGTCCAGTCCTTGTGATTTCTACATATATCATCCAATTTTTCAATTATTAAGTCAAACTCTTTAGTATTAGGAGGTCTATATATTACTATGTTCATCAATTTTTCAGATTCAAATTTCTACCGCTATTAGTTCACATTCTGAGTTACTATATTTCTCATATATTTTTCCTTGTTTTTTGTCTTTCCCATATATTGCGGTTCCCCCTTGATTCCTATTTTTTCTATCTGATCTATAAGTTTGGAAACCCTTTTATTTGATCATCATTCCCAGTCTCTGGGAATACCAGGTTTCACTTATATTCATTATATCTATTTTCTTTTCATTTTGGGTTAGTTCTTCTAAGTACTCTATTTTTCTTTTTGAGTTACTCGTAACTACAAACCCTGCGCATTCATCACTATGATGGTTTGCGTGTTTTCTCCTTCATTAATACTGATAGTAATAAGGATTTTCCCATGTCTCTTTCCTGTTCTGGTAAGTTGTTCTTTTTTTCATTTCCAGAAATTCTGACATTAAAAAATCCAACTTTTCCATAATATTTGATCTTCCTTCATCATAATTATTCATTTGTGTCTGAATCTGCAATTTTTTTCCGTTTCTGCAATATCCTCTTGCATAATAAATACAGTTATTATCTCTTGAGTAGAATTTCGGAGCTGATGCTTTGAAATTCTTTGCTGACACCTCTGCATATCTCATTGGTGGTTTGCTTTTCTCTTTTACCTGATATTCTTGATTTCTCTCTTTATTTGTTTCTTTCTTATTTTGGATTTTATTACTTGGTTGGTTATTTATTTGATTATGATTCATGGCTACAGGGTGCACATATTTGCATTTTTTGTCGAATTACATCCTTTTCCTTCTTTTAGGTTTTTACATATTTTTGGATGCAGATCTCTGCAATCATCCCCATATCCATCTAAGTATGCACATTTACCATATATTCATAGTTTTGACATATCTTAGGATGTTTGTAGTAACATCTTTCTCCAAATCTGCAATTCCCTCTTTTCAAAAGGTTTGCAGATTTTGTCTTTCTTGTCTATTTTTTCCTCTTTCCCGTCATTGTATAGATCTGGGTAGGCCTCTTCGGGATTTGCTTTTCTGTTGTCATATCGTAATTTATTTCTTCGTAGGTATGCTGCTTTATTGCCTCATATGTAGTATCAATGAGTATCTCTGCATCCATACTTTTATCTTGTTCTTTGTTTTCCTTATTTTTTTTCTGTCATTTCATTTTTGTTTTACTTCTCTTCCGTTTTCCTCTTCTTCTTTTTCTTCTTCTTCTTCTCTTCCTCTTCTTCTTCATCCTCAACTATTTGTACATTCAATCTTGATTTAATAACATTGTCTATCCATGATAGACATGTTGAACAAAAAAATTCTTGTATCTTTTCTCAAATCTTGTATTACCTCAGCACACTGTGGATGGGTCGGAATGTTGCATGCAGCACATTTTCTGATTAGGTTTTGTGGATTGACTATGCTATACCAAACCTTACACAGTTTGTGCGCTTTGGCATTCTTTTCCTAATGCATCAATTAGTATATTCACAAGATTCACCTTATTCATTTTCTTTTGTCGGAATAGGTGGTTTATGTATATTTTCTTTATGAGTCTCTTGACCACTTGGATTTTATTTGGAACTTCTTTCAATTATTTTCAAGATGTTTTCATTAGATTTAGTTCCAGTTTGAAGGATTATATCCTTCTAATATATCTATGAATGCTTTTTGTATCTTTTTGGTTAGGACTGTTGCTGATTTCATAGATGAGAAATGCCAGTTCCCTTCCTGCTACCTCATCGTATTGCGAATCTGCTAAACACGCCAAATTACGCCACCTTTTCCCGCAGTTGGAACTTACTGCCATCTTGTTCTGATTTATAGTATTACACTTGATAAACTAACTTAGAAGACGCTTTATCCTACTATTTTCACACTAATCTTATCACCGATAGTTTCACGAACACTTCTAGATATTTCTCAAATTCTAGTCCGTATGTTAAACTTGTGATATCTGTTGATTATTGTGACTTCACGCGGGTACGTCTCACCAAGCAAGATGGCTACTACGAGAGAGAGAGAGAGAGAGAGAGAGATCATAGGTCTATCTATAGAAATACTTAATTCATTATAGTTACTTTGAGAGATTGAGTGATAATATTTTTTCAAATGAGTTTTAAAAGTGGATGGAGAGAGAAGAGAGAGAGAGGAGCAAAATCTGCTCATGTGACAGCTTAGGCCAATTTATAACTACTTAATTTCATTATATTTTCTTTGGGAGATTGAGTGGCAATATATATTTTCTTAAAGTATGTTTTAGAAGTGGAGAGAGAGAGAGAGAGAGAGAGAGAGAGAGAGAGAGAGAGAGAGAGAGAGAGAGAGAGAGAGAGAGAGAGAGAGAGAGAGAGAGAGAGAATTATAGCACTGGTGACGGACTTGTGATGGGGGAAAGGCAGAAGAAAATATAATGAATTAATTATCTCTATCGATAGGCCTATGCTTGCGCGATAGGATATGGACTGCCAAGATCGTGCTGCACTATGCTAGATAAAATTTGAAGGATCATAATATTCAAGTTAATTCTCTAAAGAAAGTCCATTTAACCCCCTTCCCTCTCCTTTCTCTCTCCTCTTTTCCCCCCTAAAATTCCCTTGATTACATTCGACAGTTGCCGTAGCATTCAAAGATTGTAAAAAAACGTGAAAAATTTTAGACACAGGGTGCGGTCATTCTTGCTCTCTTGATATAGTCTTTACTTGTGAAAATCGGGTTTCATCCACAAATCATTCACGAAAAAAGCTGTGTTAAGTAAAAATATTTCTCACCACAAATAACTCAATATGTATTGCACAGGCAATTATAGTTTTATACCGTGGGAGATCTTTCAGCCTAGCGGCAAAGAAATGCAGTCGTGTAGGGCTGTAAGCTACTACGAACTGCTTTGTAATGGGAGCATATAGCCAGAAAATCTTTGAGCTGACATGCTACTTTAACCTTGATTAAGATTTATGTTTAAAGACAATAGCTTTGTAAACAGCAACAAGCATTCGATCCATGTCAACGTCAAAGTAATCAGTGTGAAATCTGTTACGTTAGCCAGTATCCAGTGACTTGCACTTTCCCGCTCGAAGTTCTAGGGCTCCTCCTCACATCATAGAAAATGCTCTTGCGGATGCAACTAGATTTGTTCAACCTACCTTAGCTGTCACAACATTGAGTGCCAATCACGTCAGCTAACTTTAATCGCTTTGGAACACAATCATAAGTTTGTAGAAACTAAAATAATTGCATTCACCACTTACGATGACGCAATATATCCCCGTTCATGAAGCAAAACGAGTAAATATTGTCGTCGTGATACATAGTACTAAAATCAGAAATTCACATTCTATCTACCAGATCTCTATGAACGAATCCATCTGAGAAATTCCAATTACTTCGGACATATATCGTGTTTTTAAGTATCTGAACGGTTTTGTTTGCAATTTTTAACTTATATGATATAATTTGCTGTATATTTTCATATTCTAGAGTAAATTTAGCGATATTATGTCTTTCCAGTAAAAACAAATGGGAAATTGGATGAACGAAAGCTAATGAAAACTTTATCTTCAGTTTTCTTGTCGAGTGTACATCTATGTAATAAGTTTATTATTAACATTTTCTAATAATAATACTATATGTATAATAATAATACTATAACTGTAATTACAAAATTCATATGTGAGTATTTAATTACAATAATCTTTCCATTTCACTCTTTTAAATACTGTAAGGACAACTCTCTCTCTCTCTCTCTCTCTCTCTCTCTCTCTCTCTCTCTCTCTCTCTCTCTCTCTCTCTCTCTCTCTCTCTCTAAACTGCAAGTGTTAGAAGTATGTAAATATGTATGTATATACCTGTAAGGGTACTAATGTTTTAGATTACCTTGAAATTATATTAATACAATCTCTAAGATTAATACAGTAGTAATATGATAATAATTTCAGGTAAATTTGAAGATGTCACATAAGGGATACATTTGGTGTTTCTATTTCTTCCTTCTTTTAGCTCTCTCTCTCTCTCAGCAAAAGAATTGATAGACAGACAAATAGATATAAGTTCAGCCCTTTCTTTCTCTCTTCTCTGGAAAAGATATATATATTTATGGGAGGGGATGAAGTGTTGCCTAAGAAGTTCATTTCAATCTTTTTATATCGTAAGGCGTTATTCTCTCTCTCTCTCTCTCTCTCTCTCTCTCGCTCTCTCCTTCCCTTCTCCCCTTCCTCTCTCTCTCTCTCTCTCTCTGTTATTGGCTGTTTATATATTTCTAATGGTAAAATGTTTCAGATGACTTTGAAATTAAATTAATAATACCACTTCAATGGTATATTTGATGTAGGATGATACTTTAAGTATACATTTGGTATTTGAACTTTCAAGATGGGCAGGTATAAGTACTTTTAGAGGGGAGTTCTAACTATTTGCAGATTCAAGCTATTCACAGGGGTGTCTGGTACCAATCCCCCGCAAATACGGGGGGGAAAACCATATTTCAAATGCTAATTCAAACCATCTCCACATGGACAGGGCATGAAGAATTCTGACAAGAATGTAAACATTCCAAAGCCACCTTAATGGGAAACAGGTGATCAAAGACACAGTTCCACAGGGTTAGACAAGTGTTATTTTATCTTAAATGCTGATCGCACCTATTGACGTGAATATAAAAGCTAATTTAACAGTAAGTCAAATTCATTCCAAATAATGATACACATGGTCTGCAAATGATAAACGGATAAAACATGGCTATGAAATCCTTACATAGGCAATAGAAGTGACAGCAACATTACATTTTTTTTTTGGTCATGCTCTAAATAAAGATGTTCTTAAATGGAAAAAAATTCAAACTATTCACCATGTCACCATCAAGAAACAAAAAAAATATTATGTTTATGTATTTCATTAGTAACATCTTAGCTTAGCTCAGTAAAGCAAATATTTAAAAAAAAATGAAGCCATAGCCCTTAAATATTTTCAAACTTGCTAATACAGTAATAAAAACCTTATTACTTTGAG
Organism: Macrobrachium nipponense; assembly: GCF_015104395.2. NCBI lineage: Eukaryota > Metazoa > Arthropoda > Malacostraca > Decapoda > Palaemonidae > Macrobrachium > Macrobrachium nipponense. Next base: position 32,445,037 of record NC_087210.1, read on the forward strand.
TTATATTCTTTTATGTTTTGAATCTCAAGTCACTAAACAATAAATGTTTCAATGGTAAAAAAAAAATTCAGGTTTGTATGGCAAAAATTTAGTCTTCTAAATAAATAATAAACATGAATAAGCAAATTTATTACCTTTCAGGATACTTGATAGCATAAGAAGTTGCAAGAAAACCACCAAATGAATGTCCCAATAAGATAAATTTATCAAGTGACATTTTTTCCCTCCATGCTTCTATGCTAATGATGAATTCTCTCTCAGCCTCAAGAGGATCTTTGGTAAACGTGGGACGTGAACTTCGACCAAAACCTGTAATAATAAAATATGACAATTGAAAAAATGAGAAGAGTTAACCCTTAACCCTTAAGAGCAGGGCTAAAAAATCAACATGCAGCACGCCAATTTAAGAAAAATCACATCAATGGAAAGAGGAAGATATGCAAATGCAAAAGGTGTAAAATTTTTTTTTTTTTCAATTTTCCCTACCTTCTATGAGAAATTGAAAAATTACATTTTCATGAAAAAATAAAAATTTAATTAAACTTACCCAGTAATTATATACCTAGTTAAGAATTTCACTCACTGGCAGTTAAAATCCAGATATTTGTGGATTGCACTAACTTTATTTCTCTTTTTGGTTAGGTAACAATACCCTGCCCAATTTTGGGGTAAGAGAGAGGGACAACACTGCAAAGAGCTCTGTTTGTTTATGCTCATCACACAAATCCATGCTAGGAGACAGAGGATGGGCTCCGATTATATAATTACTGGGTAAATATAATTAAAATTTTATTTTATCATGAAAATGTCAATTTTAATTATATAACTTCCCAAGTAATTATATAGCTGATTCTCACATTGTAGGAAGGTGGGAAGCATGGATAATTCTACCTCAGATTCAAAAAAATACATAGACCAAGAATAGAAAAAACTTTGTCAACATTAATCAAAATGTTTGTTGATTCCCTACCTAATAAGAAAGTTGTAGCAGGAAAATACTGCCTCTGGTTGCCCCTCATCTTATCATGTAACAGCACGGTGTTAAAGTCATGTAGCGTCTATTACATAGTGGGACCTTTGTAGCGAAGGACAATTCCGATGGCTAACATAGGCCCAACATTAATTGCCCTTGCCTAGGGCTTAGTACCAACATATCACCAAAAAAAAAATTGCTACCTACAACTAAAAAAATAAAATATCCACCACCACCCTAAACCCTAACAAAGGACTGAAGGGTACTACAGGTACTTCATACCTTCAGGCTTCCCATAAAACCTCACATCTTGTGTCAAGGAGAAAAATATTTTAGGAAAGGTTGCTTCCTACACTTCCTTTCCAAACACCAGTCTTCACACACCATTCCAATGTAATGGAGATAATGCGATACAAACATGGATTTGCATTTCCAAAACGCAGAACTGATAATAGACTAAGAAATAAATTTCTCTTAAAAGACAGAGAAGTGGCTACTGCCCTAATCTCATGAGCTTTAGCCTTGCAGGCCAGAAGGACATCCTCCTTAACTGAAGAATGTGTTTCTCGGATGACGTCTCTCAAGAAGAATGCTAGAGCATTCTTAGATAAAGGTCTGGAGGTCTTTTTTTTTTTTACAGAACATCAAAAACTACCAAAACCTCCACAGATGTCTTTAGTTCTATGAATGTAGTACTTTAAGGACCTCACTGGGCACAGAGTTCTTTCGTATGAGCAAATAGGATTCCTTTTCAAAAAGCTTATTTTCTTATCAAGAGATGAATCATGCTAATCCTTATAGCAGTCCCTAAGGACACAAGGAAGAGTGTTTTTCTATTTAAGTCCCTCAGACTAAGTTCATGCATAGATTCAAAATGAGACCCAGACAACCACTTTAACACAATATCCAGATTCCAAGGCACTATAGCAGAGTCTTTATGATAAAAAGTATCAAACGATTTAAAAAGATCAGAGATATCTGGGTTGGAGTACAAGTCCAAGCCTCTGTGACGGAACACCAATGCTAACATGGCCCTATAGCCCTTGATGGTAGAGGAAGACAGGTTCCTTACTGACCTTAAATGAAGCAAGAAATTGGCTATTTACTTCACAGTGATCTTCGAAGAGATGTTGGAATTCTTACACCACTCTGAAGATTCTCCACTTATTCTGATACACATTGCAAGGAGATCTTCTCTTACATATGGCAATAGCCTCTAAAGGTCCCTTAGAAAACCCTTTCTTTTTTAAGGAATTTCTGTACAGTTTGAATCCTGTCAGGGCCAGAGTAGACAGGTTTTGGTGGAATCTGTGGAATTGTGGTTGTCTAAGTAGCTGCTTCTTTAGAGGAAGCGGCCTCGGGAAGTCCACCAGTAGATCAACGAGGTCGGGGAACCATTCCTTCGATGGCCAGAAATGGGCCACCAAGATCAGAGAGACATTGCTCTGTACAAGGAACTTGTTCAGCACTTGCCTTATCAGGCTGAGAGGAGGGAAAGCAAACAGTTCCTTGTCCGACCAGTCCAGAAGAAAAGCATCCACTGCCCATGCCTGTGGGTCTGGAACTGGTGAACAAAATAGAGGGAGATGATAGCTCCGAGACGTGGCGAACAAGTCTATTGTCTGTTTTCCCCAACAGTTTCCAAAGGTCTAAGCAGACCAGAGGATCCAACGTCCATTCCGTCAGCAAGACCTGTTTCTGACGACTTATCTAGTCTGCTAAAACGTTTAGCTTCCCCTGGACGAACCTGGTGACTAAATGCATATTGTTTTGTTCTGCCAAAATAAGATCTCTTGCCGCTTCGTAAAGAGAGGAAGACCGAGTCCCTCATATTGTCCGCGTAGACCGCTATCGACTTGAACACAAACCTTAGATACTTCCTTGACTTGGGGTGTATGGGAACATGGAAGCATGCGTCCTGAAGATCTATGGACGTCATCCAATCTCCCGGGTGAATGGACGACAGAACTGTTTGGTTTGTTTCCATCTTGAACTTCATCTTTACAATGAAGACATTCAGGGCACTGACATCCAGCCCCCGATGAATTGGGGACTACAAAGAGACGATTGTAAATCCCAAAGAGTAACGATCTAGAATGAGTTCTACAGCTCCCTTTCTTACAAGGGAAGTTACTTTGTCCTCTAGAGCTGAAAACCTCTCTTATCCTCTTGAATAAGCCGTTAAGATGACTGGCGTGCTGACTAAGGGAGGCTTCCTGAGGAAGGGATAACAGCCTTCCTTCAGAACCATGATAATCCAAGGTTCTGCCCTTTTCTTTGCCAAACTTCCCAAAACATTAAAAGTCTGGCTCCTACACTTGTGTGGAGAACAGCGTCCTCACTTGCTAGAAGAGCCCCTCGAAGAAGTTTTCTTGACGGACATAAAAATGAACCTCATATTTCCTCTTGATCTTGTGTAGGATCTCTATCTGGCCCAAAAGGGCTGGCCTCTTGAGAGAAGAGGTTGCCTCGAAACCATTGCTGGAGGATCTCTCAGTCTTTTGGATGACTGGGTGAGAGATCCTGCATACATTTCTTCTCCAGATACGATGCAATTCCTAACACTGGCTTCAGGAAACAAGTGCCTCTTATCTAAGGGGGAGAATGCATGAATAATTAATAATTATCTGGCGTCGTGACTACCAGGATCATTGACGTCGAAGGAATCTTTGGGCAACCAATTTTGGGAAAATACACACACACATCATACAAAAACTCTTAAAATTCCACATCAGTTATTGCACTACAGCTAGCGCAAAGCCACTACATAAACACTAAACAACACAATAGCTAAATTATTATTATTATTACAAAAAAAGTTTAAGGCCACCGAGATGACTCAGCTCTCATAGGGCTGGCCTGAAGGATTCAATAAAATATAAGGTCTAGGCCAAAGGCCAGGAACTGGGACCAAATAGGTCAAGCAGTATAACAAATATTAAATTAAAATTAAATAAAGACTGCACAGAGGCAGAGGCATTCCAACATCACATACACAAAAAAAAGTGAAATACCTAAATTTCTTTAAAAACACTAACTTCTTTTAACCCTCTTGCGCCGAAGCGGTAAAAAAAAATTTGTCTCCCGTGTGTCGGAGGTGTTTCAGAGTGAACGCGGAAGCGTAAAAAATATTTTTTCAAAAAATCACAGCGCGCTTAGTTTTCAAGATTAAGAGTTCATTTTTGGCTCCTTTTTTGTCATTGGCTGAAGTTTAGTATGCAACCATCAGAAATGAAAAAATTTATCATTATCATATATAAATAATGCGATATATGATAGCGCAAAAACGAAATTTCATATATAATTGTATTCAAATCGCGCTGTGCGCAAAACGGTTAAAGGTAACAAGTTACTTTTTTTTCGTTGTAATTTACACTAAATTGCAATCATTTTGGTATATAACACATTGTAAAACGATAAAAGCAACACAGAGAAAATATTATCACAAAATAATGCATGAATTCGTAACATGCGGACGTGAACAAATATTTTTTTCAAAAATTCACCATATATCTAAATATTGTCCTAGAGACTTCCAATTTCTTTCAAAATGAAGACAAATGATTGAATATTACTATACTATAAGAGTATTAGCTTACAATTGCAGTTTTCGACCATATCTGACGAGTTAAAGTTGACCGAATGTCGAATTTTTTTATATATATTTTTTTATATGCAATTATTTCGGAAATAAGAAAAGCTACAACCTTCAAATATTTTTCGTTTTATTTTACATGAAATTGCGCACATTTTCATATATAAAACTCTATGAAATGCCTAATATGAAACGGAGAAAATATTCCGAGAATGGTACGTACACATTTCGGAGATTTGTGGCGGAGAATCCGCGTGCGGAGGGAAGGAAAGCTTTTTTTTTAAATTCACCATAAATCTAATATTTTGCTAGAGACTTCAAATTTGTTTCAAGATGAAGATAAATGACTGAATATTACTAGACTGTAAGAGTTTTAGCTTACAATTGCGTTTTTTGACCATTTCGGTAAAGTCAAAGTTGACCGAACGTGGTTTTTTTTTTATTTATCGTGATTTATATGCAAATATTTCAAAATGAGAAAAGCTACAACCTTCAATTATTTTTAGTTGTATTCTACATGAAATTGCACACATTTTCATATATAAAACTTTATGTAACGGCTAATTTAAAATGGTGCAAACATTACCACAATCGCACGTATGATTTTTTCGGAAGAGTTACCGTGCAGACATAAAGAAAATGTTATTTTTTTCATAAATTCACCATAAATCGAAATATTGTGCTAGAGACTTCCAATTTGTTGCAAAATGAAGGTAAATGCTTGAATATTACTAAAATATAAGCGTTTTAGCTTACAATTGCATTTTTCGACCATTTCGGTAGAGTCAAAGTTGACCGAAGGTTGAAATTTTGGCAATTATCGTTATTTATATGAAAATATCTCAAAACTGATAAAAGCTACAACCATGGGTTGTTTTTAGTTGTATTGTGGATAAAATTGCGCACATTTCCATATATAAAACTTTATATAACGGCTAATTTTAAAATGGTGCAAACACTACCACAATCGCATGTAAGATTTTTTTCAGAAGAGTTACCGCACGGATGCAAGGAAAATGTTTTTTTCATAAATTCACCATAAATCGAAATATTGTGCTAGAGACTTCTAATTAGTTGCAAAATTAAGGTAAATGATTGAATATTACTAAAATTATGCGTTTTTTGACCATTTCGGTAGAGTCAAAGTTGACCGAAGGTTGAAATTTTGGCAAGTATCGTTATTTATATGAAAATATCTCAAAACTGATAAAAGCTACAATCATGAGTATTTTATTGTTGTATTTTACATAAAAATGCACACATTTTCATATATAATACTTCATGTAACGGCTAATTTACAATGGTAAAAAAATTCTGTCAAAGTGACGAAATAATTTCCGAGATGTGTCACAGATACTTTTTAGTGCGGTAAGAAAGAAATTCGCGCTTGCGCGCCTGCGTAACGATTGTAAACAAAACAACACCTTGATCCGTGAACTCCCAGCATCCCCCAAGGTGCGTGATTCAAAAGTTTTAGGCTGGTAGGCCTATAAGTATTTTTCCGCAAATTTTAAAAAAAACTTTTGTAAGTCGACGTAAAATACGTCCAGTCGGCACACGGGAGACAAAAAATGTCGACGTAAAATACGTCCAGTCGGCGTAAGAGGGTTAAAAACTCAAACATAATCATAATCATACTGCGCTTCTTCACCCAATATCTTTGCCAAACTGTAATTACCATCTCTATCTCTTTTGTCTTTAAAGTGCTGCTCTCTTAGTTCCCGATGACTAGGACATTCAACTAGCAAATGCTTCATAGTCATCGGGATGAGGCAGTCATCACAGTAAGGTTGAAATTCACCACTCTTGAGATACCCATGAGTCAATCTTGAATGTCCTATACGGAGGCAGCATATCATTACTTCCCATTTCCTGGGTGTAGATTTATATTTCCAAGGGTGTGTATGTGTGGCAAACTCTTTCATTTTATTTGCTCCTACTTCGTTCCATTGCTGTTCCCATAATCTTGCAATGAACTATGATACATGAGGAAAAAAGTCTCTATATGGTATACCAATTGGTCTTGGTATCATATTGGTTGCTGCTGATTTAACTAGTTAGTTTGCTTTTTCATTTCCATATATATATATTTACATGCGCTGGGACCCAGCAAAACGATATAGTAATCCCTCTACATTGATGTAAAAATACCCAATGTGAGATTTTCAATGTAACTGGATGATCAGTATTAAAAATTTCAAGTGCCTATAATACACTTTTGGAATCATAAAAGATAGTGATATTAGTGGAATTCTGGAGGGTTGCTGTATGTTCCAATGCTGTTAAAATTCCATACAGTTCCGCTGTGAAGTTCGATGCTATGATGGGTAGTGCTCCTCTGCGGCTAAAATCATCACTAAAAACTCCATATCCGACCCCATCATCAGTTTTGGAGCCATCGGTAAAAACAAATGTAGAGCCTGAGTGCTCTGCAGTATGTTCTAAAAATAATGCTTTGATTTCTGTATCTGATTTCTCTCTTTTAACACCTTTAAAATATTTACAAAATTTAATTACAGGTAATTTCCATGATGGGGTAGTTGGTAAAGTAACTGGACATACAGGATTTCTTAACATCTTCATTGTTTCCAAGACCTTTTTTACTCTAAAAATAAAAGGCTTAGGAAACCTTGGATGATTTTCATAAAAGTTGTTGAAAGAATTTCTATTTGCTGCTTCAAAGGCTTTAGAGTTGGGGATTCTCTGAACCCTAAACCAATATATACCTGATAATTGATGACTGGCGATATAACTCTAGTGGGATTTCTCCCGCATCAATTAATAAACTTAAGATGGGAGAAGATCGGAAGGCACCCGTTGCCAAGCGTATACCAGTATGATGCACTGAATCTACGATAGCAAGATGATTAGATGATGCAGAAGGATATATTTCCGATCCATAAAGTAAATAACTTTGAAATAATAAGCGATTTGTGCAGTTTTATAATTGTCTGCCTGTCTACACCCCAGTAAGCATTAGATAATACTTTCAAAATACTTAAAGCTTCAAGGCATTTGGTTTTAATATGTTTCAGATGAGGAAGCTAATTGAGTTTTCTGTCGAATATGAGGCTTTAGAAGCGTACCTCTTCAACACAGGGTATTCTGTGGTCATACAGATAAAGGTTTGGGTCGGGGTGTAATCCCTAATGTGGCAAAAATGCATAACAGTAGTCTTACTGGCTGATATTTTAAATCCCTGCTGTTCTGCCCAGTTTACTATCTTACTTACTGTTAACTGTAATTTCCTTTCTGCAACAGGCATTCGTGATGCAGCAACAGATATTGAAAGATCGTCTACAAATAGGGTACTCAATACATCCTTGGGTATAACAGACGCAACACCATTTATTGCTAACCCAAAAAGTGTGACACTAGGCACACTCCCTTGTGGGACACCCTCTTCTTGGCATCTTCTATTTGATAATGTGCTGCCTACTTTAACTTGAAAATGTCTACATTTCAAGAATGCTTTAATGAATAAGGGCAATTTTCTTTGTAGACCCGAATTATGAATTGTCTTAAGAATGCCATGCCTCCAAGCATTATCATAAGCTTTCTCAATATAAAAAAAATAGTTATATGGTGCTGCTTGGAGGCAAATGCTTCACATATGGAGGTTTCCAGCTGCAGTAGGACATCTACTGCCGAGTGCATTTTTCTAAATCCACACTATGAGGGTGAAAAAATATTATTACGTTCCAAATACCAGACAAATCTTGTATTCACCATTTTTTCCATTAGCTTGCATAAACAGCAAGTTAGTGCTACTGGTCGATAGCTAGCCACTGAAAAAGGGTCTTTACCTGGTTTAACAAAAGGTAAAACAAAAGCCAATTCCCATACGGTTGGGTAGCTACTTTCATGCCATAATCTATTAATTATACTTATTAAAAAGAGTTTTGTATTTTTTGAAATATGCTTAAACATTTCATAGGGAATTTCATCCGGACCAGGGGCAGTGTTAGTGCTGCTGGGTAGCATGCACTCAGGGTCTCCTTCTTCATGTCCTTCAGCGACCGGTCGATGGCAGACAGACACATGGCAATCGTGAATTTACATCCAATAGGCTTTCACTGTAAATTCACTGTCCCGGTCCACTGCATCAACAAGGTGCTAGAGGGAGTTCCCAGTGTAGAGTGCCTTGAAGGCATGGATTTCAAGGCCCGGATGATGCCCTGATCCATAGGCTGGAGGAGAGGTGGTGCTGGGAGGGAGGAACTCGAGCTGGACTCCCTTGTTATAAAGATCAAGAGGGTGGCCACCAGCATTGTCCATTATGAGCAAGACTTGAACTCGATGTCCAAATCGACCAAGCAACCTAACTTGAGGAATGAAGCTCAGGTAGAACCAGTATTTCGTAGGGGCTCTGGTGATCCTGGCCGTGGGATTATGCATCCAGAAGACGGGCAGTAACGCCTTGCTCTTATTCTTGAGTGCCCTAGGATTTGCAGCCTTGTAAATGAGGCCTGGTTTCAGCATATAGCCAGCCACATTCCTGTGCTTCAGGAGGGTCAAACCTGTCCTTTTGTGCCTTGAATCCGGAGGCTTTAGCTTCTACCTACTCCACTGCTCTGACGACCAGGAGGCACATACCCTACATGTCTAGCTTACAGTACACTCACACACCGCCCCCCCAAATTTAACACAGAAGGCATGAGGATCAATCTCTAAGGAAAACCTAAAGCTCCCACACTTCTTACCTCCAACTCCGTGGCATGTGCGCTGGGAGAAGGAGGGATGCTTAGGCTTATCTAAATTATGGGTTTGTATGTTACAACAAAAAATAATAAACAGACAAACCATACACAAAAAACATACAACAGAAAAAAGAACAGATGTCACCGGGAAGGTAAAAAACATCAAAAACACAATGGTCAGAGAGCGACAAAGCCCGTCTGACCACCACGGCAGCCAAAAGCAAAGTGGAATGTTCTCATCCAGTCCGAGTCCCCCATGTTACAATAAAAAATAATAAACAGACAAACCACAAAAAACATACAACAGGAAAAAGGATAGATCTCACCAGGAGATGAAAAACATGATATTGTTATGATACAATAAAGTTTTATACATACTTACCTGGCAGATATATACTTAGCTATTAGACTCCGTCGCCCGACAGAATTTCGAATTTCGCGCACACGCTACAGGTAGGTCAGGTGATCTACCGCTCTGCCGCTGGGTGGCAGGAATAGGAACCATTCCCGTTTTCTATCAGATTTTCTCTACACCATCTGTCTCCTGAGGGGAGGATGGGTGGGCAATTAATTGTATATATCTGCCAGGTAAGTATGTATAAAACTTTTTTGTATCATAACAATATCATTTTTATACATTCAACTTACCTGTCAGATATATACTTAGCTGATTCACACCATTGGAGGAGGGTAAAAGACAGCTAATAACTGATTTAAACAGAAATCACAACATACGTTGTAGGTAATAAATAATTAAAACCTTGGTTCCTACCTGTTTAGACTGAAGACTTCATGGTTAATGCCCAGGAGTCTGCTTAGTCTCAAGAGCCTCAGCGAGATATTGATCTATTGCTAAGAGTTCTTGTAGGTCTGCCAAAGGGGTCTTATCCACTTACTTGGCCGATCCTAGAAGGGCTATGTCAAAGGGTTTCGATCCACTTATATGACAAGAACCTTTTTCAAGGAGCACAATACTGATCCCGATCACCTTAACCTAATTCCATGTTAGTTCTAAGATTGCAAGGAGTTATCCCCGAACCCCTTGCAAACGACCAATATCTCAATCACAAATACATTACACTTAACTTTTACGAAAGATAAAAACAAAAAATAATTTTGTACAACCCAGCTTCTAAGACCTATTCGCAGTCTCTTACTGGCAAAAGCAACGGCCGCCTGTACGACATCAAGCACTCCTGCCAGTAGAAAACCTTGACACTGTCTCAAAAGGGAGGTTTACGTACAATATTAGACAAAGTCTTTTGTACAACTCGGCTTATAAGGCACATTTCCAGTTCCTTACTGACAAGGACAACGGCCGCCTGTGCGACATCAAGCACCCTTGCCAGCAGAAAACCAGAAACCTGTCTCAAAAAAGGAGGTTTACGTACCATAAAAGACACAGTCTCTTGTACAGCCCAGCCTGTAAGATAAACTCACAGTTCCTTACTTAACAAAGGCAACGGCCGCCTGTGCGACATCAAGCCCTTATGTAAGTAGAAACCTAGAACCCATCTCAAAGGGAAGGTTTAAGTATAATTATAAAATTCTAATATTTAAATTTAAGGATCGGTATGCGTTCCAAGTCCCAGCACTGTATCCACTGATACAAAAGGACCCAGAGAGAAGCACTTCTCATAGGTAATTCTAACATCTTTAAGGTAGTGTGATGCGAATACCGAGTTGCATCTCCAGTAGGTCGCATTTATAATGTCCTTCATGGACATGTTCTTCTGGAAAGATAAAGATGTGGCCACAGCTCTTACCTCATGAGCCTTTACTTGTAGAGTCTTTAAGGAATCATCTGCACATTTGCTGTGAGCTTCCGTAATAACACTTCTGACAAAATATGCTAACCCATTTTTGGACATCGGTCTCTTCGTATCACGAACTGCGCACCACAAACTTTGTTTACATCCCCCTAGCTCTTCTTTCTTTTTGAGATAGAACTTAAGAGCTCTAACAAGGCATAACGTTCTTTCAATTTCCTCTCCCACCAAGGTTGAAAGACTTTTCACCTAAAAACTCCTAGGCCAGGGTTTTGAAGGGTTTTCGTTCTTGGCCAGAAATAGAGTCTGGAAAGAACAGATGGCTGCGTCTTTCTTAAAACCCACCTGAGAGTCGAGGGCGTGGATTTCACTTGTTCTTTTAGACGTAGCTAAGGAAAGGAGGAAAATGCATTTTCTCGTCCAATCTCTGAACGAGGCACGGTTGGGAGGTTCAAATTTCTCTGACAAAAGGAATTTAAGTACTATATCTAGATTCCAGCTTGGAGGAACCGAGGATATAGATTTAGATGTTTCAAACGATCTTATTAGATCGTGTAGATCTTTATCTTCCGCCAAATTTAAACCCCTGCTTCTAAACACTGCCGAGAGCATGCTTCAGTATCCTTTTATAGTAGAAACCGATAGATGGGATTCCTCTCTAAGGAATAACAGAAAATCGGCTACATTGGTCACAGAGGTTTCGGAGGAGGACAGTTTATTCTTCCTACACCATCTTCTGAACACATCCCACTTCGATTGATAGACCCGAATAGTTGACGATCTTCGGGCTCTAGCAATTGCTTTCGAAGCTTTGCTTGAAAAGCCTCTCACTCTGACCAATCTTTCGATAGTCGAAAGGCAGTCAGAGCGAGAGCGGGGAGGTTTTGATGGTACCTCTCGAAGTGGGGTTGTCTGAGAAGATATATCCTGTTTGGAAGAGATCTTGGGTAGTTCACTGTCCATTCCTGTACCTCTGTGAACCAATCTTGAGAGGGCCAAAACGGGGCGATGAGAGTTAGTCTCGTCCCTGTTGATGCTACGAATTTCTTCATTACTAAGCCTAGTAGCTTGAATGGAGAGAAGGCGTAAGCATCGAGTCCTGACCACTCCAGTAGCATGGCATCCACCGCTATCGCTCTCGGGTCTTCCACTGAGGAGCAGAAGTTCTCTATTCTCTTTGATAGGAATGTCGCAAATAAATCTATTTGTGGCCTTCCCCACAGGGTCCACAGGCTTTGACACACTTGCTCGTGGAGAGTCCACTCCGTGGGGAGAACTTGATTTGTCCTGCTGAGTCTGTCTGCTCTGACATTCTTTTCTCCCTTCACAAATCTGGTTAGGAGGGTAATGTTCTTCTCCTCCGCCCATGACAACAGATCTCTCGTTATTTCGTAAAGGGAAAACGAGTGCGTCCCCCCGTTTTCTAATATAAGCCAACGCCGTGGTATTGTCTGCGTTGACTTGTATCACCTGATTTCTTACTTCTGTTTCGAAGGACCTCAGTGCCAGGAACACTGCGTACAGTTCTTTGGCATTTATATGCCAGTCCTTTTGCTCTTTCTCCCATTTGCCCGACACTTCTCTTACTCCTAGAGTCGCTCCCCATCCCATCTCTGAAGCGTCTGAGAACAAGATTTGGTCTGGGTTCCGAACCTCTAGAGACATTCCCTCGTTCTTTTTTAGAGGGTGCAGCCACCACTTCAGGTGCTTCTTCACTTCTATTGGAATAGAGAAAGTGTCCGACAGTCGCCCCTCTTTCCAACTCCACGATCGTCTTAGGAAGAATTGAAGTGGGCGTAGATGAAGTCTCCCTAGGGACACGAACTGTTCTAGGGAGGAAAGAGTCCCTAGAAGGCTTAGCCACTCCCTGGCTGAACTCCTTTCTTTCTTTAGGAAGGTCGTGACCTTCTGAATCCCTCGAAGTATTCTTTCCTGGGAAGGAAAAGCCCGAAAATCCCAAGAATTCATCTGAATCCCCAAATAGACTAAGTCCTGACTGGGATCATCTGCGATTTCTCGAGATTCACGAGCAATCCTAGAGATTTTGTCAAATCGAGTGTTTTCTGTAGATCCTCCAAACATTGCTTCTGTGATTTGGCTCTTATCAGTCAATCGTCTAGGTATAGGGAGATGTTTATGCCTTCCAGATGTAGCCATCTGGCTACGTTCCGCATCAGATACGTAAATACCTGCGGAGCTGTGGACCTGCGGAGCTGTGGACCTGCGGAGCTGTGGAGAGGCCGAAGCAAAAGGCCCTGAACTGGTATATCTTTCCTTGTATCATAAACCTGAGATACTTCTTCGACGATGGGTGAATTGGAACGTGAAAGTAGGCATCCTGAAGGTCCAGCGAGACCATCCAGTCTCCCCGACGCAGGGCTGAAAGCACCGAGGCAGAAGTCTCCATGGAGAACTTCTTCTTTTCCACGTAACGGTTCAGGATGCTCACATCCAGGACTGGTCTCCATCCTCCTGATGCCTTCGGTACTAAGAACAGGCGGTTGTAAAACCCCGGGGAGAATGGATCCTGAACCTCTTCTATTGCCTCTTTGTTCCTCATGGTTATTACCATCTGAAGAAGTGTCTCTCTCAGAACAGGGTCCTTGTACTTTGCCGACAGTTCCTTTGGAGATGTTGACAAAGGTGGTCTGTCCAGAAAGGGTATAATGTATCCCTTTTCCAGAACAGACAACGTCCAAGGGTTGGCTTCCCTTAATGCCCAAGCCCCTACAAAGTTTAGGAGTCTGGCCCCTACAGATGTTTGGAGGACTTCGTTGCTACTTAGACTTCTTGAAGGCCCGAAAGGAGGACCTTCCTCGTTTATCCGATGTCTTCCTTTTAGTTGGAGGTTGAGAGGCGGAGCCTCTCCGAAAGGGCACAATAGGTGTACGAGCAGCCTTCTTTGCAACTGGTACTGCTGGCCTTGTCTTCTTGGTGGATTGAACCAAGAGATCTTGGGTTGCCTTTTCAGAAAAAGACTTTGAGATATCCTTCACCAAGTGAGATGGAAAAAGGTGATCCGAGAGAGGAGCATACAAGAGGGCTGACCTCTGGGAAGGAGATACTGCTTTCATTAGGAACGATCCAAACAAAGGTCTCTTCTTCACAATTCCCGATCCAAATAGGGATGTCAGCTCTCCCGAACCATCATGTACTGCCTTATCCATACAGGATAATATACTAAGTAAGACTTCCGGGTCCAAAACGTCCGGTTCTTTGGGCTTTTTAGCCAGCACCCCAAGGGACCAATCCAGGAAGTTAAAAACTTCCAATACATGGAAAAGTCCCTTAAGGTGCTGATCCAATTCTGACATGCTCCAGTAAGCTTTCGCTGAGTTCAACGCGTGTCTCCTTGACGCTTCAACTAAGCTTGAAAAATCAGCTTCCGCGGAAGATGGAAGCATAAGCCCCATTGCTTCCTCCGTTCTATACCATATCCCTCTCCTACCTCCAAGCTTACAGGGAGGAGAGCAATAAAACTGTCTTTAAAGCTTCCTTCTTCGAGTTCACCCATGTATTTAAGGATTGAAGCGCCTTTTTCATTGAAATGGCTGGCTTCATCTTTAAATATGAAGAGGACTTCGGAGTTTTCGTACTCGAGAAAAGAGATCTAGGAGAAGGAGGAGCTGCAGGGCTTAGAGAATCTCCATACTCTTGAAGGAGAAGAGAAGCCAATACTTTATAATTGGAAACACCCTCGTTGGTTGGGGTTTCCTCCTCCGACACGTCTTCCAATTCTACCATAGAAGGGGAGCGAGTTCTATTGGGAGAATCTCTATCCTTTCCACTGATCTTCCCATGGAAGTGGAGACTGTCACTGTTGAAGGACCAGGTTCCCTTTCTGGAGTTCGATTCTCCCTAGTATGAGTAGGACTTCTAATTCCAGGAGAATCACTATTTGACGACATTATATGTCTACCTGGAGTTCCGCTCCTGAAAGGAGCCTGGCGCCTTATTGTTCCTTTGCTACTGCCTGGCGCTTCTCGCCTGGCTGGCTCTTCACGCCTGATTTGCGCCTCGTGTCTGGCTGGCGCCTCGCGCCTGGTTGGCTCCTCGCGCTTGGCTGGCGTCCTGGCTGGAGCCTCGCGCTTGGCTGGCGCTTCATATCTGTCTTGTGCCTCATTTGAGTATATATCCTTATCCCTGAATGCTTCTTTTCTGTTATCCGGAGCTTCTGCAAACCTTTTCCGGTTGTCATATTCATCTGAAGAAAAACCACTTCCTGGCTCTTTGTGCCCAGATAGTGTATTGCGCCTGGCTGGCGCTTGGCGCTCGGCTGGCGCTTCGAGCCTGATAGGAGTTCCAATTTTGGTAGGCGCTTCGCGCCTGGCTGGTGCTTGAACACGTCGTTTCGCGGGTCTGTGTAAGATAGACGAAACTGAAGACTCCTCATCCGAAGAAGAAACTTCCTTTCTTGGAGCTTCATAATAAGGAGCCTTAGATTTCTTCATCGGAAGACGAGAATCCTTTCTTCTGGGAGGATCTCTAGACAGGACTCCGACCAGAGAAGCAATTGACTCCTGCACATTCTTCAATATTCTAGTAGTTTCAGTCCTTTGGTCTAAGGGAGGGGAAGGAGAGCAGTCTTTCTCCATCTCCCATGACTTTGCGGGAGATAGCATTCTTTTTGCTTTCTTGCTCTCTGATGGTAAATCCTCCGAAAATCGTTCCGGACTCGAATTTAATCCAGTTTCTCCCCAGTTCCTCTTCAGGGGACAAGAAAGTTCTGCCGATCTCCATCCTCGTTTGGGAGAAGAATTTTCAGATGATGAAAAACATTCACGGAGAATGCTTTTTCTATAGCGTTCTTTGGCAGTCTGCGGTGTTACAGATTCTGACTGGTGGGGATTCTCCACAACCTCCGTACGGCTTTTGACATTCCTTCTCCTCTGGGCTTGGGAGCTTGAAAGAGGTCTAGGCCTGGGAGCGTTGTGGAGCCAATCAGACGCCTCCTCCACTGCACTGGGGACACTCACATCACTATCCACAGCACTAATATTCTGTTTACCTTCAATAGCAGCCATTTTACGCTCCATTTTCATAAGGGCTGCTTTAAGACTTGCAATTTCCGAAGCAGATTCCGTAGGATCTGCATTCGGTGAAGGTCCTGAAATATTAGAAGGAGCATTCATCATATTAGAAGAGGGTACAAAATTATTTACCAAGTCACTTGAAGAAAGAGAGCTAGGCTTGGTTTTGGAAGAAGACTTCCTTAACCAGTCTTTCTCTAACTTCTTCAAGTAAGAAGTTAGAGACTTCCACCCTTCAGCACTTAAACTCTCACATTCACGACAAGTGTTATCGATAGAGCATTCATACTTTCTACACACTCTACAGACAGTGTGAGGATCAACCGAAGCTTTTGGCATCCTCACCTTGCACCCTTCATTCACACACATTCTCACCACACTTCCAGAGTCAGACATCATGATGAAAAATCCAATACAAATTCCAAATAACGGTCCACAATAGCGTATGCCAATCCAACGATCCAAATACGTCACCAAAAGGTCCAAAACGAAGATCAATTGCGATTCAAAAACGAAATCCAGCCGGAGATACCAACAACGATGTTACCAGTATGGCTGACAGAGAAAATCTGATAGAAAACAGGAATGGTTCCTATTCCTGCCACCCAGTGGCAGAGAAGTAGATCACCTGACCTACCTGTAGCGTGTGCGCGAAATTCGAAATTCTGTCGGGCGACGGAGTC
This sequence comes from Macrobrachium nipponense, assembly GCF_015104395.2. Taxonomy (NCBI): domain Eukaryota; kingdom Metazoa; phylum Arthropoda; class Malacostraca; order Decapoda; family Palaemonidae; genus Macrobrachium; species Macrobrachium nipponense. The sequence goes on from NC_087210.1 coordinate 32,461,787, forward strand.
TAATAGCTAAGTATATATCTGACAGGTAAGTTGAATGTATAAAAATGAAAAGCACAATGGGCAGAGAGTGAAAAAGACCATCTGATCACCATGGCAGCCAAAGGCCAAAAGCAAAGTGGAATGTTTACATCCAGTGGGGTGGGACTCCCGACTAACGGACAGTAGTTGGTACTGACTAACTGCCTTGTTAAAACTTCAACGGCCTAATTTAGGCTATGCTGAAAGTAATTCCTAATGTAAAATACCGAGGGTTTGTATAACATGTAGGAACAAAGAAATATTACTTCATACATAACGATTAACTAGTTTCACTGAAAGTTCAATAATTGCCCACTTATGCTCTAGGTCTACCTGTTTCATTAGCACAAATGCTCATAAGTTTTGGTCATTGGTTGAAAGAATTATCACGGATTGTATGCATACTTTTAGAAGAATCATATCTTTTTTACTTCTCAGGGCAATGCATCAACTTTATTTCAACTTTAAGGGTTCAGTGAATACTATGACTATTGGCAGTCCCCAGTTTTCGGCAGACTCGGTTAATGGTGATCCGGTTTTATGGCGCTCTAATGGTAATCCAGGTTTATGGCGCTTGTTTAGCCCCATAACGTGCCAAGTTCCAGTTATTGGTGCCAATAATAGTTAAGGTGTTAATACATGCCTCCCAGAGGCATCACTAACTGGTTATCAGCACCAAAATCCGGTTATCTGTGCCATAAGTGCCATAAATCGCCAAATTTCGATTAACCCTAAAACGCCTATTGGACATATTAAACTTCGATGAAAATTGTCTGTTGGGTGCTTAACCCTTTAACGCAGATTGGACATATTAAACGTCAATATAAATTGTCTGTTGGGTGCCGATTGGATGTATGGTACATTGATATAAAAAAAGTTTTTTTCTTTAAATTCGCGGAAAAATACTTATAGGCCTACTAGGCGAAAACTTTTGAATCACGCGCCTTGGGGGATGCTGGGAGCTCACGCATCAAGGCATTGTTTTGTTTACAATCGTTACCCAGGTACGCAAGCGCGAATTTCTTTCTTCTCGCACTAAAAAACATCAGCGACACATCTCAGAAATGATTTAGTCACTTTGACGTAATTTTTGCACCATTTTATATTAGCCGTTACATAGAGTTTTATATCTGAAAATGTGCGCAATTTCATGTAAAATACAACAATAAACAACCCATGGTTATAGCTTTTATCAGTTTTGAAATATTTTCATATAAATAATGATAAGTGCCAAAATTTTAACCTTCGGTCAAATTTTACTCAACTGAAATGGTCGAACAACGCAATTGTAAACTAAAACTAACATTCTAGTAATATTCAACCATTTACCTTCATTTTGCAACAAATTGGAAGTCTCTAGCACAATATTTCGATTTATGGTGAATTTTTGAAAAAAACCTTTTCCTTACGTCCATGTGGTAACTGCCGAAAAAATCAGAAATTCTTTCGTCCGATTGTCGTAATGTTTAAACCGTTTTATATTAGCCGCTACATAAAGTTTTATATATGAAAATGTGAGCAATTTCATGTAGAATACAACAAAAAACAACCCATGGAAGTAGCTTTTATCACAGTTTTGAAATATTTTCATATAAATCACCATAAGTGCCAAATATCAACCTTCGGTCAACTTTGACACGACCAAAAAGGTTGAAAAACGCAGTTGTAAGCTAAAACTCTTACATTCTAGTAATATTCAATCATTACTTTCATTTTGCAACAACGTGGAAGTCTCTAGCACAATATTTCGATTTATGGTGAATTTTTGAAAACTACTTTTTCCTTACGTCCGTGCGGTAACTCTGCCGAAAAAAATAAGAAATTCTTACGTCCGATTGTCGTAATGTTTACACAGTTTTATATTAGCCGTTACATAAAGTTTTAAATATGAAAATGTGCGCAATTTCATGTAGAATACAACAGAAAAAACCCACGTTTGTAGCTTTTATCAATTTTGAAACATTTTCATATAAATAATGATAAGTGCCAAAATTTCAACCTTCGGTCAACTTTGACTTGACTGAAATGGTCGAAAAACGCAATTGTAAGCTAAAAATCTTACATTCTAGTAATATTCAATCATTTACCTTCATTTTGGAACAAATTGGAAGTCTCTAGCACAATATTTCGATTTATGGTGAATTTTTGAAAAACACACTTTCCTTACGTCCGCGCGGTAACTGCCGAAAAATCTGAAATTCTTACGTCCGATTGTTGTAATGTTTGCACCATTTTATATTAGCCGTTACATAAAGTTTTATATATGAAAATGTGTGCAATTTTATGTAGAGTACAACAATAAACAACTCATGGTTGCAGCTTTTATCAGTTTTGAAATATTTCCATATAAATCACAATATAAATAGAAAAAATTTGACCTTCGGTCAAATTTAACTCAATTGAAATAATCGAAAACTGCAATTGTAAGCTACAACACTTACAGTTTAGTAATATTCAATCAATTACCTTCATTTTGCAGCAAACGGGAAGTCTCTAGCACAAAATTTTTATTTATGGTGAATTTTTGAAAAAAAATTTTTTTACATCCGAGCGTTACGAATTCATGCATCATATTGTGATAATATTTTCTCTGTGTTGCTTTGATCCTTTTACAATCTGTTATATACCCAAATCATTGCAATTTAGTGTACAATACAACGAAAAAATAATTAACTCATTATCTTTAACCGTTTTGCTCACAGCACGATTTGTATACAATTATATATGATTTTTTTTTTCGCGCTATCATATATTCCAATATTTATATATGATAATATTTTTTTAATTTCTGATGGTTGCATACTAAACTTCAAGCAATGACAAAACAAGGAGCCAAAAATGAACTCTTAATCTTGAAAACTAAGCATGCTGTGATTTTTTGAAAAAAAACTTTTTTCCGCTTTGGCGCTCACTCCCAAACGCCACCAGCATACGGGAGACACTTTCGAAAATATCGGCTCGGCGTTTAAGGGTTAATGGCAATTTTTGCTTCTCATTAAGCCCATCGGAACAGAACCCCCACCAATAACCGGGGACTGCCTGTATTACCATAGTGCAAAGGTTAGTGTATACATCACTTATCAGGATTTTCAAATTTGTTTTAATACATACAACATGGAAGAAACTTAATTTCCTACACAATACTTACCAATAATGTCAAAAGCATAAACTGGTCGATTTGCAGCCAAAGAATCAAAATTTAAACACCATAAGCCAACTCCTGAGCCAAAGCCATGTAAAAGAACTAGAGGTGTATTGGGAGACTGCTCATTAAGACTAATAGTCCAAATATAAGATTCTTCTGTTCCGGTAGTGCAGCCAACATTAACATAACGTCCTCTGTATGAACTCCTGAGATCTGTTAATTATAAGATAAAGAACTTGAGAAGCTTTGGACAATAGGAATTGAAAAAACTTAAGCTGCTCAAGATCTGCAGTGTAGTACTAACTTGATTTATCTGTTACAAATCAGGTAAGTTTGACTATCAAATGTCAAATGCTATTTTCTCCTAAGACTTTTAATACTGTAAAAAGGAAAAGTGCTATATTTGTGGTATATACTCTGTAAACATAAGTAAAAATTGCAAATGAGGTATTATTGCACCAATGTGGAATGACTGATGCTAACAAGACAGCATACAGACATTGCCTCATAAAATGGAAACATAAAAGACAGAATGGTCTCTGAATACTTACTGGACAGAAGTGCTTTCTCTGCTTCTCTCAAAAGACTTAGCGATGTGGGACACCACTTTAGCCAACTGCCAAACCAGCTATTAACACAAGAAAATACAATATTCTCAATTAATCTTGATACTAAACCTTCAGCACTACTAGCTAAAATAATATCCTTCTTCTAAATAATAGTTAGATGGAGTTAAATACATGATGAAAATAGTGTATAGGAAAATACAGATGTTGGTAATAACAAAACGATGTGGCTATTTTGAGAATCACAGAAATTACATTTCATATTCAAATTATTTTCACCAAAATATACAATTCCTACAAAACTGTAAACCAAAATGATATTGTTAAGATACAATAAAGTTTTGTACATACTTACCTGGCAGATATATACTTAGCTATAGACTCGGTCGTCCCGACAGAATTTCAAAACTCGCGGCACACGCGACAGGTAGGTCAGGTGATCCACCATTCCCGCTGCTGGGTGGCGGGGTCTGGAACTATTCCCGTTTTCTAAGCCATAATTTCTCTTCCACCTGTCTCCTGAGGGGAGGATGGGTGGGCCATTAATCGTATATATCTGCCAGGTAAGTATCTTAACAATATCATTTTTGTACATGAAACTTACCCAGCAGATATATACTTAGCTGATTGGCACCCTTGGTGGCGGGCAAGAGACAGCTAAAAACAAAATAATACTTAAACTAAATACATTAAAAAACAGGGAAAAAACAACCTATGTTCTTGGATAAAATAATCCATAGTTCCTACCTGATTGGGCTGAAGACTTCATGACTACTGTCGATGAGTCTGCCTGCCTCAAGAGTTTCAACGAGGAATGAACCTATGGTTGAATAACTCTTTGGATCGTGTCAATGGGGGCTAGCCCGCTTACGCGACAGAGCCTATTCTGGATCGTACCAATGGGGGCTGACCCACTTACATGGTAGAGCCTTGACCTTTTGTCATATCAATGGAGACTCGCCCTCTTACATGACAGAGTTAAGGTTATTAAAAAATCACAAAGAGCACTGAAGCCAATCCCGATCACCTGACCATGTTAGTATTGTTATAATCTATGAATTGCAAGAGGGTTCCCTATTCCCTCTGACAATTAACCAATAAAAAACAACCACCAATAAAAAGTAATTTAAACAGTAAACTAAATTAGGAAGGATTAGCCTCTGAATTCGCCGAAACATACGCTCCCAGAGCAAAGCACTTTTCGTACGAAATTTTAACGTCTCTTAGGTAATTCGAGGCGAACACAGAATTACATCTCCAAAACGTAGACTCTATAAGAGCCTGAAGAGACCATGTTTTGTGAAATGCCATAGACGTAGCTATGGCTCTCACTTCATGAGCTCTCACTCTGAGAACCTTGAGGTGCTCTTCATCGCACTTAAGGTGAGCTTCCCTTATTACATCTTTTATGAAGTATGTAAGGGCGTTCTTAGAAATCGATCTTTTCGGATCTCTTACAGAGCACCAAAGACTTTCTTCTGTACCTCCCAGCAACTTCTTCTTCTCCAGGTAGAACTTGAGTGCCCTGACTGGACACAAAGTCCTTTCTAGTTCTCTCCCTGTTAATGAAGATAGTCCTCTTATCTCAAAGCTTCTTGGCCAAGGCTTTGATGGGATTTTCATTTTTTGCCTTAGAAAAATGGTTTAAAGGATAGCAAATCGTCTGAATCCTTCTTAAAACCCACTTTGCCTTCCAAAGCTTGCAACTCGCTAATTCTCTTGGCTGTTGCTAACGCAAAGAGGAATAATGACTTTCTCGTTAAGTCTCTAAACGAAGCTGCGTGAGACGGTACAAATTTTTCCGACATTAGGAACTTGAGGACCACATCCAAGTTCCAGCTGGGCTTCTTGATTACATGGTCTTTCGTGGTTTCGAAAGACCTTATAAGGTCATGTAGATCTTTATTATTCATCAGATCTATTCCTCTATGTCGAAAAACTGAGGCCAGCATACTTCTGTAACCCTTCACTGTTGAAACTGCCAGGTTACAGTCTTTTCTCAAATATAGGAGAAAATCTGCGATTTCAGTTACAGAGGTACTGGAAGAGGATATTTTCTTTCCCTTACACCCATCTTCTAAACAACTCCCACTCGACGATATACTTTAGAGGTGGAGACTCTTCTGGCTCTTGCAATAGCCTTCGCCACTTCTCGTGAAAAGCCCCTTGCTCTGACAAGTCCTTCGACAGTCTGAAGGCGGTCAGACTTAGAGCGGGGAGGTTTTTGTGAAACCTGTCAAAGTGGGGTTGTTTGAGAAGATCGTTCCTTAGTGGAAGCGATCTTGGAAAATCTACTAACCACTCCAGCACCTCTGTGAACCAATCGAGAGCTGGCCAGAAGGGAGCGATGAGGGTCATTCTTGTTCCTTCCGAGCAAGCGAACTTCCTCAATACTTCCCCTACTATCTTGAAAGGAGGGAAGGCGTATGCGTCCAAGCCCGTCCAATCTAGCAGAAAGCTGTCTACTGCTACTGCTTGTGGATCCGAGATCGGGGAGCAATAGATCTCTAATCTGTGATTCTTGTTGGTCGCGAACAGGTCTATATTGGGCCTTCCCCACAGATGCCAAAGTTGTTGGCAAATCTGAGGATTGAGAGTCCATTCCGTGGGTAGGACTTGTTCTTTTCTGCTCAACAGATCTGCCCGGACATTTTTCTCTCCCTGCACAAACCTTGTGAGAAGAGAGATCTTCCTTTCCTGAGCCCAAATCAGCAGATCCTTTGCTGATTCGTACAGGGAAAAGGAATGCGTCCCCCTTGTTTCTTTATATAAGCGAGGGCTGTTGTGTTGTCCGAGTGAATCTGAATCCCCAGACCTGAGACCTGTTCCTCGAAATGAACTAAAGCTAGATGAATGGCTGTTAGTTCTTTCTTGTTTATGTGCCAGGACACTTGTTCTCCTTCCCAAGTGCCTGACACTTCTTCCGAACCTAGGGTCACTCCCCACCCTGAATCTGAGGCGTCTGCAAATAACGCTAGGCGAGGGTTCTGTAAGCGAAGGGAGATTCCCTTGCTTAGTTTCTGTGGATCTAACCACCAACGGATATTCTCCTTGATCCCTTTCGAGATTGGAAATGTATCTCCTAGATTGTTGGACTTCCAATCCCACTTCTCCTTCAGATAAAATTGAAGGGGTCGTAGGTGTAGTCTTCCTAAGGAAACTAACTGTTCCATCGAGGAGAGGGTCCCCAGTAAGCTCATCCATTCCCTCGTGGAACAATGTTCTTTCCTTAAGAAGACTGCCACCTTTTCTAAGCAGCGTTCTCTCCTTTCCTGCGAAGGATACGCTAGAAAATCCCGAGAATCCATCTGAATCCCCAGATAGACAATACTCTGCTGGGGAGTCAGCATGGATTTCTCGCGATTGACTAAAAGTCCTAGGGACTTTGTCAAATTTAGAGTAACTAACAGGTCCTCCAGACATTTTTTCTCCGATTGGGCTCTTATTAGCCAATCGTCCAGATATAATGAGATCCTGATCCCTTCCAGATGTAGCCAATAAGCTACATTCTTCATGATGTCCGTGAAGACTTGAGGGGCAGTCGAAAGTCCGAAGCACATCGCTCGGAACTGGAACACTTTCCCTTGGAACATGAATCTCAGATATTTCCTTGCTGCCGGATGATGCACATTGGTGGAAATACACATCCTGAAGGTCCAGGGACACCATCCAGTCCCCTGGACGAAGAGCAGACAGAACAGAGGAAGACGTCTCCATTGAAAATTTCTTCTTGAAGACAAAGAAATTCAGGGCACTGACGTCTAGAACCGGTCTCCATCCCCCCCGATGCTTTCGGTACCAGGATACCGAGTTGTAAAATCCTGGAGACTGGAGATCTTGAACCAGTTCTACCGCTTCCTTGGAAATCATCTGTTCCACTGCTTGCAAAATAGCAAGCTTTCGGACCGGATCCGAGTATCTTGCAGTCAACTCCCTTGGAGTTGTCGTCAAGGGAGGATTTCCCTGAAGGGGATCAAGTATCCTTTTTTCAGGATAGAGAGGGACCAAGAGTCCGCTCCCTTCTGCGCCCAGACTTTTGCAAAGTGGAGTAGTCTGGCGCCTACTTTCGTCTGGAGGACTCCCTGCTCATCTAGACTTCCCGAAGGACCTTCTAGATGGTCTACTCCTTCTATCTGGTCTGCGACCTCTAAGAGGGGCTCTAGAGAGGAGGCACCTCGAAAGGGCTGTACAAAAGAGGGTCTCTCTTTTTTCTCTATAGGCACTGCCGGCCTAAACTTCTTGGCTGAGTGCGTGAGGAGATCCTGAGTTGCCTTCTCCGTAAGAGATTTAGAAACCTCTCTAACAGTCTCCTGTGGAAACAGATGCGGGGATAACAGTGCAAAAAGAAGAGATGTTCTTTGCAAAGGTGATACGGCTCTTGCTAGAAAAGAGCTAAAGACCGATCTCTTCTTTAAGACTCCCGTTCCAAAAAGAGAGGCAACTTCTACGGAACCGTCCATGACCGCTCTGTCCAAGCAAGCCAGGACGCTTGAAAGTTCCTCCATGGAAACAAAGTCAGTGTCCTGAGCTCTCTTAGCTAAAGCTCCCAAAGCCCAGTCCATAAAATTGAAGACTTCCAGGGTTTTAAAGAGGCCCTTTAGAAGGTGGTCTAGCTCACACATGCCCCATGTTGCCTTAGCAGACAGCAAAGACTTCCTCCTGGAAGAGTCCACTAAGGAAGCAAAATCCGCATCTGCGGAAGAAGGGAGGCCTAACCCCATAGGTTCTTTGGTCTCGTACCACCTTCCTGGTTTGCCTGTTAACTTGGAAGGAGGGCAGGAAAAAACTGTTTTGCCCGCTTCCCTTCTGGAAGTCAACCACTCTGAAAAGGTCTTTAAGGCCTTTTTCATACAAAGAGCGGGGCGCATCTTGACGAAGGAGGACGACTTGAGAGCTTTCGTGCTAGACATCAAAGATCCTGGTGAAGGAGGGTCAGCAGGATGAAGGGAGTCTCCGAACTCCTTTAGCAGCAAAAGTGAAAGTCTCTTGTAGTCAGAAACTGCTACATCTACTGGCTCGTCGTCTTCCGATACCTGGTCCAACTGATCCACCGAAGGAGACCGTTTGGGAGTGATCTGGCTCTTCCCGGGAGAAGAACTCCTTTCCCGAGAAGGGGAGCGCTGAACATTAGACTTCTATACGAAGAGTGAGGCTCCTGCCTGTCCGAAACACTCTTGCGCCTACTAGACTCTTGTTGTCTAGGTTCTTGCGGTTCGCCAGGTTCGCGGCGCTTGCTAGGCTCCTGGCGCCCTGATTCAGGGCGCTTGAAAAGATCCCCGCGTCCTGATTCATGACGCTTAACAGGCTTTTGGCGCCCTAACTCTTGACACCTAACGTACTCCTGGCGTCCTGCCTCCTGGCGTCCTGCCTCCTGGCGTCCTAACTCTTGGCGCCCTGACTCCTGGCGCCCTGACTCATGGCGTCCTGACTCCTGGCGCCCTGACTCATGGCGTCCTGATTCCTGCCTTCTAGCAGACTCCTGACGTCCTGAATCCTGTGGTCTGAGAGGCTCTTGATGCCCTTTCTTGCGTCTTGCTGCCTCTTTGCGCCTGTCTGGCTCCTGGTCCTGCAGACCCAAAGGATCCTGATACTTAAATCGGTTTTCCGGTTCCTTGAACCTAAACCGATCGAGACTTCTGCTCGATTCGCGGCGTCTCATAGGGCGCTTCGGAGAAGACAGCCTATAGGGCGAAAGAACTCTTCTCTCAGGAGAACAACTCCTATCGGACGAGTCTCTCGACGAAGGCGATAAACGCCCTGGAGATTGTGAGGGTTCTCTCCTATATGAAGAGGGGCGCTTAGCGGAACTCTTAACAGGGAGCGAAACATCTTTCCTCCTTGTCGAGTCCTTAGCAAAGGAGCCTACTAAAGAAGCTAACTGCTCTTGCAGATTAATCAAAAACTTCTTCGTAGGATCCTGAAGAGAAGGCTCCTCTTGTTTCATCTTCTTAGGTCCCGAAGGCCAATCCTCGGGAAAACGCTCTGGGCTGGAATCAGCCGCGTCTCCTTTAGGCGCCTTCCAGGCTCTCTTCAAAGGGCGCGAAAGAGAGGCCGAACTCCATCCTCGTTTAGGAGAGGAAGAGTCTGAGGCCGAAAAACACTCCCTTAGGACGCCTTTTCTGCGGCAATCCGAGGCAGCCTGGGACTTTACAACAGGACCTGCCGAAGGGACGCCTGACCGTTGGGGATGTTCTGCATCCTCCCTGCGGCTTTCGACATTCCTCCTCCCCTGGTCCTGGGAGTTTGGAAGCGGTCTAGGCCTAGGAGCAATGAGGAACTGCACAAGTCACTATCAGCACTCTTACCTTCGTTTAGAGCTCGTAGCTGAGCTTGAAGTTTCTTGATTGAAGCTTTTACATTTTCCCTCTCTGAAGAAGAATCTTTGGATTCAGAACAGGGAGAAGCAGCTGAGGCTAAGGGAAAATCGTTAGTAGGAGAGTTAACTTCTTGTTCTAAAGAGCAAGATCTACTAGATGACCTAGCTGAAGCCTTTCTTACTCTATCTCTCTCAAGCTTCCTAACATATGACGATAACTCCTTCCATTCAAGCTCCGTAAGGTTCTCGCATTCAACACAGGTGTTATTAAAAGAACATTCATTCTCTCTGCATTTAGCGCAAATACTATGAGGATCTACTGCCGATTTAGGCAGCCTAACCTTGCAACCTTCCCTACTGCAAACTCTAAACATAGGTGAAGCCTTAGCGTCAGACATCGTGAAGGAGTAGTCAAAACCAAAGTCGAAAAAACAGTCCACAATAAGCGTATGCCAAGCCAGAGAAAACACAGAATACGTCACCAAAAAAACCAATCCAAATTCTCGGCAAACGAGCAGAAATCCAAGATGGAGGAATGAACAATAGGTGTTGTCTGTTCAACCGACAGAGAAATTATGACTTAGAAAACGGGAATAGTTCCAGACCCCGCCACCCAGCGGCGGGAATGGTGGATCACCTGACCTACCTGTCGCGTGTGCCGCGAGTTTTGAAATTCTGTCGGGACGACCGAGTCTATAGCTAAGTATATATCTGCTGGGTAAGTTTCATGTACAAAAATATTTGTATCTGTGATTTTAATAGATTACAAAAATACTAAAACAACACACAAAATCTTTGAGTATATATTTTTTGGACTAAATCATCTGGTACTAACTTATTATGTACCCCATAACTGCTGAATCATGAAAAATAATGTTATGTATACTAGATATTAAGTGTTTGCAATAAACAAAGCATTGCCTTGAATAACCTTATAATTTAGCAAAAGTGGCTGGCCACACCTCCATTGCCAAGAAAAATGATAACTAAGTTGCACCAATTGAGATGATCCTTTATGTAAGAGTAACATTTTTATATTCATTACATGCTGCCATCAATGAGGTGGGAAGCTGCATACAGCAACCTAGGTCTTCTCTAAGCTTAAGATCCAGTTAGTGTATGGTACTTGCGTCATAATATGGCATTTTATCCATAGCCAGAATCTAAGAGCTTGACAGGTCTTCAAAGATACTAGGGAATGCTGCAAACTAGTGGGAGCAATGATAACATAACAGTGGTATTGTGTAAACTCAATTCCACACACTTTAAATAACCCAAGGTATGAAAATCTAAGAATCCAGCCTATTTCCAAAGGTTTCAGGAACCGAATATAACCTCTAAAGGGAAACATCCAAGGCAACAGAAATTACAAGTAGGGTCTTTGAGAACTGCAAGACAGATATTCAACCATGTTACAGAAGTCAACTAGAGGTTTAAGTGATCTAACTTTGAAACATGGCCCCTACTACAGTGGGTGCTAAATTGAAACATCATAGAAAATTGGTGAATTGAGCAAATACAGAGCTTAAAGGAAAACAAATGGTCAAATTTGTTAAATAAAAATGTAACAATTGTATAATATAGAACTCTTTGAAACAAAAAGTGCATATGGACAGTGGACAGACAATAAAACCACAAGACATGCACCTAATATGCAATTTTATGGAGATTGTCTAGCAAAGACGATAACTGGATTTTTGTCACTGATATATGCCGATCTCTGCTTATGGACGCCGATCCCCAGTTATCAGCACTGATAACAGGGGAGCGTCACTGCTATTGCCAATTTTCTGCTATCATCACGCCATCGGGAACGGAACTCCACCAATAACAGGGGAATGCCTGCCTGTATTGCAAGTTGGATGAATTATAATCATCAGTGATGTCAAGAAAGTTACGATAGCTATACATACAGTATAATAAATAAATAGAGGAGGTGTGAGCAAGTAACATACACAAATGTTACATGTACTTCACCGACTATTACCTATGTTTAGCACTGGACTACTTAAAATATGTAACATGACAATCACACACACAAAAACAGTTAAAATCCTATTTTGTGACAAAATTATCTCGTTCAATCTCACCAACAGTCTTTATGTGATTAAATTCACAAATTGAATGAAAAATAATGTAGTTCAGTTCTATTTACAACCTCTCAAAAATTTTTTACCTAGGAAAAATTTACATTAACTAAAAACATCAATAAACATAGAGACTGGATGTTAGGAATCCATATACATAATTCCTTTACACTATAAAGTAAAGCATACAAAGCTATAAAAGCACTACAAAAATATTAACCTGATATTGTATCAGTGAACAGTGACCTCTCTATCTATTATATATAGCTAAAACAGGTTTTGACATAGGAAAAACCAAACCTATTTTTGGTAGTCGCTGTTGAGTCCTCAAGGAGTACCCTTTCCATGGTTTATTCAGAGCTCCATGGTGACCAGACTAATGACAAAGAATTCTCTTAACTGGTCTTATGGCCGGGGACTGTGCAGTAATGATAAACATTATAACACATGATAGAGCATGAAAGGACTCCGGATAATAGGGCACTTTCTATTTTCCTCAGCAAAAGCAAATACCCAGTTTACCTACAACGCCAAAACCACAAGAAGAAGAAGTGGTTATGTGCATACGCATCATCATATTGTTTACATCATATTATTTACATCATATTGTTTACATCATATTGTTTACATACGACTAAAATCCAACCAAGACGCCATTCCTTTCAGCTGGTCAATGTAAGATGATGCCATATCCAAAACCCATGTCTTTTCATCAGGGAAGTGGGAGGGTTTTGAGGCTCAACAGCGACTACCAAAAATAGGTTTCTCCTGTGTCAAAACCTGTTTTTTGATGGTGTAGTCACTTTCTCATCCTCAAGGAGCTTTACAAAGAAATTGACAGATAATGAAATGCTCTTTGATTCTAATCATAACTACCCAAAAACATTTTTGGTCCAGGGTTAAGCCACTAGTTCCAAGGCCCCATTCTTTACTCCAAATACCTTTAGGTTTGGTAGCAAAACCAAGAAACTAAGTGCGAACTTACGTTTTTTAGGGTGACCAAGAAACTAAGCGTGAGCTTACGATTTTTAGGGTGAAGTTCTGTAGTGACTTACTTAAGCATGTTGGATTTGGTTGAAGTATTGTCAAACCCTCCCCAGTGATAATTAGCATACTCACCTGTTAGGAAGACCAGTGGTTTGTCGCTGCAGCGCCTATGGGTCAAGAATATCTATGCCAGTTACCAATACACAGTTGAGTCAGATTTGTTCGAGCTTGTGGCAAGTATTGCTAGGTGTAGGAAAAAAAGGACCTTTTGGGATGTCTACCAAGCCCTCTAGGTTAACCTTAAGTGCATGAGCTGAGATAATGTTATGTCTGCTAATTCTAGTTTAGTACATAGAAGAGCCCTGTTTGCTAATATGAGCTCCAGATGCTAATGCAAATATGAGCTCCAGATGCTAATGCAATCAAGAAAATTGCATACTGTAGCTTGTGAGCTGTAGTTGTCCCCTCTAGGAGAAGTCTAAGCACCTTGTTCAGAGACCAAGTAACTGGAACCCTTCTACAGGTGATTTTTGTAGCGCAAAAGACCACAGAATGGAAGTGACAATTCCTATACTAGTCAAATAAAAAAATCATAAATCAACAATTCTATTAATGCTCCCTTGTATTCCATAATTGCTGTAACTGCATAGCATTTGTCTTCAAAAGGGATAAGAAATTTTACAATTTGTTTCCCTAGAATTTTTGACTGGGCTCTCAGTATGGATATAATGTAACTATATCTTCTGTACATACTGGTATTGCCAGATATATGAAGTCTGGAATTTTTGCACTAGGTACCTAACAATGTTGGGCAAGTAGTTTTCACGGTATAAGTAATATTTAAGAAAATCCACTTGTGAAAGTCTTGGCTTAGAAAGGAGGATCCTTGAAACTACTTTCCCTCCTACTAAGTGGGATAAAACAGTAGACAATTTTGGAATTTATCTCTTCAATGCCTGTTTGGCCAGTTTGGGGCAATTAAGTAACCACACCCTCGAAATCTGGAACAATGAAGCAACGGGTATATTGTCTTCCATCTGTTCCAGTTTTGTAGGAAGGCATCTCTTGCTGTTGCTTGCCTGGCAGTTTGTGATTCTCATATGTGGCCAACAGGTCCACTTCCATTTGTGGAAGCATGTTGGCTATTTTCTGAAAGAGTGGTTGGCCAATTCCACTCTGTTGAGGCTGACATTTTCCTTGATAGGAAGTCTACTATTGAATTGAGACACAGTGTAAGGTGCATTGTAGACAAGTACTACTTCCTTTCTTGCCCCATCGAAGGAAATTGATGTGATAATTCCTTAGAGTAGCTGAACACCTCCCTGTCAACAAGGTATCTGTGTGTATTGTCAATCATACAGAGATTCCTTCCGAGGCAAAGGCCAAAGTATCTCACCAACTTTTTCAATCTTATGGTGAGGTTGATCTTGCATCTTCTTTGTTGCAAGCAATAGCTAGAACTTATTCACATTCTTTTGTTGCAATCCAAGTATTGGATCTATTATTGATGTAAATTGCAATAAGCCCATCATACATTCTAACTGCCATTTGGAAACTCTGGACTGTGCAAGGCACATTTTGAAAACTTGCCTCATTCTATTTCGAGTATGATGGGGAGAGACAACAAGCTGCGAAAAATATCCCAACATAATCCCAGCTACTGAAAATGTCTGCTGGGCGTGAGGTGGGATTTTGCCAATTTATCATAAAATCTTTTGACTGTAGTCAGCTGACCACTGCTCTTAGGTTTTTCAAACACACTTTTCTTGTGGGCCCCCAGATCGATCATTCATGTAGGTGGGCTATTATAGTTGTACATATTTCTGATTTCTCGAAGAACTACTGTTACTAACTGTCAAATCTTAAGGCAATGTTTAGCCCACAGGGCATGGCTTTAAACCTGTACATATCTTTTCCTGTCAGGAACCTTCGGAAGGGACGAAAGGGAACGATGACAGGGACGTGCCAGTATGCATCGTTTAGATCAAAGTCCCTTTTAGAACAATTGAACACAATAGGGCAACAGTGGTTATTCAGAAAATATACCAAACAGTCTCTTGTTCAATGTTGATAGGTCTAGAATCACTCTTCATTTGGAGTCCTTTCTGGAGTACAGTGGTCCCCATATTTGCATGGGATACGAATGTTTAGAATACGCAAATAATTGGAACCCCTATAAAAACGCTGAAAACGGCCTATTTTGTTAAGTAAAACTCAATAAAAACCCACTAAAAATGCTTATACCCAGTTTTTTTAAGTCTTATCACAAAAAGTGCATTTTAAGATAAAATTGATAAATAGAAAAAAAAAAACTGGAATTTCTGGATATTTCTCATAGAAAAATACCACGAATCCGCGAATCTGTGAGTCCGCGAATTGGGGGAACATGAATACGAGGGACCCACTGTACTTAACCCTTAAACGCCGACTGGACGTATTTTACATCAACATTTTTTGTCTCTCGGGTGCCGACTGGACGTATTTTACGTCGACAGACGTATTTTACGTCGACATACAAAAGTTTTTTTAAAAATTCGCGGAAAAATACTTTTAGGCCTACCAGCCTAAAACTCTTGAATCACGCGCCTTGGGGGATGCTGGGAGTTCACGGATCGAGGCGGTGTTTGTTTACAATCGTTACGCAGGCGCGCAAGCGCGAATTTCTTTCTTGCCGCACTAAAAAGTATCTGTGACACATCTCGGAAATTATTTCGTCACTTTGACATAATTTTTGTACCATTTTAAATTAACCGTTACATGGAGTATTATATATGAAAATGTGCGCATTTTTATGTAGAACACAACAAAAAAATACTCATGATTGTAGCTTTTATCAGTTTTGAGATATTTTCATATAAATAACGATAAGTGCCAAAATTTCAACCTTCGGTCAACTTTGACTCTACATAAATGGTCAAAAAACGCAATTGTAGGCTAAAACTCTTATATTTTAGTAATATTCAATCATTTACCTTAATTTTGCAACTAATTGGAAGTCTCTAGCACAATATTTCGATTTATGGTGAATTTATGAAAAAAATAAAATTTTCTTTACATCCGCGCGGTAACTCTTCCGAAAAAATCATACGTGTGATTGTGGTAATGTTTGCACCATTTTAAATTAGCCGTTACATAAAGCTTTATATATGAAAATGTGCGCAATTTCATGTAAAATACAACAATAAATAATTGAAGGTTGTAGCTTTTCTCATTTTTGAAATATTTGCATATAAATCATGATAAATAGAAAAAAAACCACGTTCGGTCAATTTTGACTCTACTGAAATGGTCAAAAAACGCAATTGTAAGCTAAAACTCTTACAGTCTAGTAATATTCAGTCATTTATTCTTCATCTTGAAACAAATTCGAAGTCTCTAGCACAATATATTTAGATTTATGGTGAATTTAAAAAAAAAACTTTCCTTCCCTCCGCGCGCGGATTCTCCGCCACAAATCTCCGAAATGCGTACGTCCCATTCTCGGAATATTTGCTCCGTTTCATATTAGGCATTTCATAGAGTTTTATATATGAATATGTGTGCAATTTCATGTAAAATAAAACGAAAAATATTTGAAGGTTGTAGCTTTTCTAATTTCCGAAATAATTGCATATAAAAAAATATACAGTAAGTCCTCGGGTTACGCCGGTCTCGACTTACGATGTTTCGTGGTTACGAACGCGCCCCCATAAAAATATAAAAAATAATATTTTGCGTCGTTCCGTCTTACGCGGTTTAGCGTCGTAAGCAACGTAAACAAACGCGAACTAGTTCCGGGCGCACGGCGGAAGAATACGCTTTGTGGGGGAGAGGACGGCGTCGCTTCGCTACGCTCATTCCTCGCCCATACGCCATTTTGGTTGTTTACACTGCCTCTCTCTCCCTCGTGTTGTATCGTTTTTGTAACTTTTTGCTCTTTGTTATGGCTCCCAAGCGCAAGGCGGACTCTTCTGATGGTAGTGCATCGAAGAAAAGAAAGGCCATCACCATGGAAATTAAAGTGGACATTATAAAGCGATCTGAGAAGGGAGAAACGCCAACAAACATTGGCCGCTCACTTGGCCTTAGCCGTTCGACCGTTGCTACCATTATCAAAGATAAAGAGCGCATCGTTGAACATGTGAAAGGATCTGCTCCTATGAAAGCGACAGTGATAACTAAGCAGCGTAGTGGTCTAATAATTGAAATGGAAAGGTTATTGGTGCAACTTCTGGAGGTTCTTTTTCTCTTCACTAACCTCCCCCAGTCTCTCCAGCACCGCAGCTTCCTCTCCAGTGTGCAAGCCAATCAAATTAATAAAGGTAAGGAATTGTTCTCTCGTTGTTATTGATAGGTATTTACATTAAATCATGTAGTATTTTTCAATGTTCCGACTTACGCTGAAAATCGTGTTACGACGCATCTTAAGAACGGATCAACGTCGTAACTCGAGGACCCCCTGTATATAAAAAAATTAGACATTCGGTCAACTTTAACTCGTCAGATATGGTCGAAAACTGCAATTGTAAGCTAATACTCTTACAGTATAGTAATATTCAATCATTTGTATTCATTTTGAAAGAAATTGGAAGTCTCTAGGACAATATTTAGATTTGTGGTGAATTTTTGAAAAAAATATTTGTTTACGTCTGCGCGTTACGAATTCATGCATTATTTTGTGATAATATTTTCTCTGTGTTGCTTTTATCGTTTTACAATGTGTTTTATACCAAAATGATTGCAATTTAGTGTACATTACAACGAAAAAAAAAATAACTTGTTACCTTTAACCGTTTTGCGCACAGCACTGTGATTTTTTGAAAAAAATATTTTTTACGCTTCCGTGCTCACTCCGAAACACCTCCGGCACACGGGAGACAATTTTTATTTTACCGCTTCGGCGTTTAAGGGTTAAGAGAGATTTGCTAGATGACAAATATCCGCATGTTTTTCTATGGCTCCCATTAACAGGGACTTTCTGCACGTAACATCCAAAAAGGGGCCTGATTTTTGGAAGAACCCCTTTACAGGAGGGGAGGGGTGAGACTGTTTCTGGCCCAGCTTGTTTGAAATTAGTGCTGTGTTCCCATAACGAAGACTTCATTTGCCTGTGGTGTCATTGAAGTCGACCCCCAACCATAACATTCCCATTGGTATCCACCTCTTCCTCTACCTCTGCCCTTGATAGGCATTCCATTTGTTGTTTTTCTACTTCCTACAAGAGGGTCTTTGGACCTTGTGAAAACATCTTCCTGTTGTTGTTGTCCTTTTGTGAAGCATCATCCCACCTGAACACCTACGTGTTCTTTGAGGAAAAAACCTTTTGGGGTGACTGAAAGCTTACCTTTTTCAGCATGCCTTTTTGGGTTGGGTAAGGGAAACTTTTATTTAAGCATGCCTTTTTGGGTTGGGTAAGGGGAAGTATTAGAGTTTTGTTTCCTAAATTCCCCTTTTTCCCAGAAGAGAGTACTCCCATAGTTGGAGCCCTCCAATGTTTCCATTTGCACTTTTCAGCGCCACTCTAGCAAGTCATAGGATGTTTGCCACAGGGTTTTCATAAGACTTTTAACCACAACAGCAACAACTGTTCTGGAACACTTTGGAAATCTTTTGATGGCAACTTCCAGCAAGGTGGTAGAGGTTACAGTACTAAAGAGGTGGATCCTAGTACGAAATTCTGCTGAAGTTGTTGCCACCGAGATTCTTCTCATAGGGGTCCTAAATTGCTCTGTAGCTATAAATAAAGGCTTTTCCCCTTCCAAAGGGAGCCGAGGTGTTGCCCATTCCTTTGTGGAGTTTTCTGAAACTGGGATGACCAAGGCAAAAGGTTTTAATTCTGCCGTTATCTCTTCTCTTTTAATCACTGCAAAATTCTGAAAATCTGTCTTTACAAGATTAATAATTATGAAAATGAAGGGAAAGAAGGCTGGAACTCCTTGGTGAGCAACTTTGATCCCAATAAAGGGTGCTTCTATAGCTTTTAATGTTATATACACAGGTAAGTAGACCGTTTGTGTTAGTGGTCTTTCACATGTACTGCTCTCAATCATCCCCCTCATTTTGGACCACCTTGACGTGGTGAGGGGCTCTCGAACCTCAGGAATCTCTTCCCAGGTTCGAACCCAAGAGTCCCATATGACATTATATATTTTCGAGTAAACTTATGTGGACCTTTCCATTTTTTGCCAAAATTTTTGAAAGCAAATAAATGAGAAAACATATCATGGCTTAACGTGGAGTTAAATCCGAAGCTAAATAGTGAGAACTGTGGTAGATCCATCATCTACCCGACAATGTTCGGACCTGTTTTTCAGGCGGAACTATTCTGTGGAGCTGGACCACGGATTCCAGGGGGGGCCTGGTTCTAGGAATAGAACTCTCGGCATTCTATCCAGTTTGCCCATAATGTGATTAGGATGGGGATAATTGTATTAACATAATACTCTTAGTCCTAGCAAGCGGGTTCTGCTTACACTTGGGCCATACTAATCATGTTATGCCATCCCCTTTTGGGGTAGGGTAGGGATGCGGACATTTGGGAGTCCTTTCTCACTTGTGCCTTTGGCAGAAAATTTAACTTCGCGAAGGGCCAATGATATCTTTTCAAGATTTTTTGTGTGTGTGTGTGTGTGTGTGTGTGTGTGTGTGTGTGTGTGTGTGTAAAAACTCAAAATTTATGAACTGTGAAATAAATGATTTGAGTACCCCTGGGCCCCATGATGGAAAAACTACGGCACAGTTGATGACCATTGGCACGTCACTGACCCTCCCGAATTTCCTAGGTACTGCCACAAGTAGTGAAAGTATATAAAAGATACAAAGGAACACCCTGTTCCAAGTAAAGCAGCAGAGCCAGAAAACCAAATAGAGTGCATAAATACAAAAGAAACAAACAAAAATAAATTGGTAAACTCCAATATCGTAACAATGGAACCATATATGATGAACAATAATTCTGAATTAGAGACAAATAATCCTCTCAGCAATACAGAAAAATATAAAAATCATAATAGACAAGCAACATACATAAAAACAAGGACCAAAAAGAAACAAAAATTACCGACTTAATCCCACATTGGTACATTTTGATGACCTCTTTGGACCAGATAATTGGTCAAGATTTCTCCTAGTCCTCAAAGCTGACAACAAAATCTCAGCAGCGATGCTAGAAAACAAATTACTTAACATATATCCAACACAAGACATGGAATGCAGACACATCAAGGACAATGAATGGCTTATCCAAGTAACCAATAAAAGCAGTCCACTGCCTTTTTAAGTATAACAGAAATAAATAATATAAAGGTAATAATTACAAGCCATGAAACATTAAATATGTACAGGGTACAGTCATCCTACACAATAGCGAGCAGGAGCTTCCTTCAAACAACTATTGCTAGACTCCCTAAAATTGAGATATAACAATATCCACGATTTAGAAATATACTCTATTTCAAGTAGGAAAGATAAAAGTAAAAATATCAACATTGCCAAAATAAAATTTACAGGCCAAGACTTACCATTTAAAATAAAAATTCTTGGACAAAATAGAGAAGTTCGTCCTTTTGTTCCTAAACCATTACAATGTACACAGTGCTCAAGGTATGGACACACATACAAAAGATGCCGTAATAAAGCTATATGTGCAGTCTGTGCATCAGATGACCATACCACTAATGGAACTGTAAACAATCAAAATGTATTAATTGTGGACTAGCCCACACGCAAAATCTAAGGAGTGTTCATTTTACCCAATATAACACAGAACTTCAGTTGTAATAAATAGGACAGGAATGTCAGTCATGGAAGCCAGACTTGAGCTAAAAGTAAGAGCGTTAACAATCCATCCAAAACCCCACCTTTTCAAATGTGACTAAAAATCAAGACATCAAACAGCACAATGACAAACAAGATAGTATAAACATGGAAACTGATTTCATACCAATAATACTGAAACCCAAAATAAAAGTGATATTACAACAACCAATACCACCACCAACATAGATGATTCAGTTATCCATGGAAAGAACTTCCAATAGAAGAGAATTAAATAATGATGATAATCGAACTGGCAAAAAGAAAAGAATTCTAGAAAGAACCCCACCTAAGGGAAAAAAAGTAAATATTGAAAATTACAATCAATCCAGAGAGACTCCAACTACACCAGGAGAACATTTTAAAAAAGATATTAAACTAACCTCATCACAAGTGGAAATACACAATTACCCTCAATCTCAATCAAGCAGCCAACATCTGGACAGTAAAGATCACTCTTTACAATTTCCATCAAATAATACTAATGAAAATCATACCATTAAACCAAACCAAAATATAACTATCACCCCCAACCATCCACAAGACCGAAATATCCCATTAACAACAACAAAACAAATAACCCCTCAAACCAACGTCCTTATCACTACAGAAAAGGAACAATAGAATTACAAAACCAGAAATTTCTAAAGCTAGACCAAAAACTTCTGAACCAATAATTAACATTACCAAACATGCTTCAATCTTGTGGTTGTAATGAATGCTTTGTAAGTACATATAACCAACTAACTACCAGACAGAGGACACAGTACGAAATTGTATTGACAATTTTACCAAATTAAGGAGGTGCCCTTTAACACACCAACATGAGAACGAATTATGTTCTGAATCCTTAAATTACACAAAAAGGAAATTATAAAATCAAAATAGACTTATAAATATTCAACTATGAAAAACAAACAACTGCAGAATCTAATAACCAACATACAAATACAACGATTAAAAAACCACAAATAAATTCAAATGCATATAAACTACGAGATAAAGTAAAATCAGCAATCAATTTACAGAATTTTAACACCAATACCTCCCAATAATGGATATAAAATCATTCAATGGCAATATAAATGGTCCTTCTTTAACCCGGAACTACGTCTGGGTGAATTACAAAGAATCATACGAGACCACAACCCAATGTGCATATGTCTACAACATATAGGAAGTAACCCTACAAATATCCAACACTATAAAATTGCCTGTTATTCACCAACTGACGGTTTGGAAAATTAGGCACAGCCATATACGTTCATAATAGCATTACATATGAACCTGTTGACATACCATCTATGCCATATCAAATAACATCAATTAAACTGTATATGCCTGATAAAAGTAAAATTACTATTTGTATTTATATAACCAACCAAATTTCAATGCAAATTTCAGTGATTTTTCTGAACTTATTAGCAAAAGTATACAGGAACCACTATCTTATAGTAGGAGATTTTAATGCACAAATATCCATTATGGGATATTAATAACCCCACTGACACATCCGGAATCAACATAGAGAATACTATAATGAAACACAATCTGTATTGTCTCAATGAAGCGAAGTTCCAACATATTTTTCAAATACACACCTAACCTTTTCTTCAATTGACATTTCATTATGTTCAAATGATGTAGCGGAGAAATTTGAATGGAACGTCCTAGACGATCATACACAAGTGACCATTTCCCAATCATTCTGAACTACTTAAGTAATGTCAAAATATTGCCACCTACAAGATATAATATCCAAAAAGCTAACTGGGATAAATATTTCCTATACACACGAAACATACCACCATTCCCACATAATGAAGATCACAATACTACATGTGAATCCTTCTCAAACTTCATAATAAATGCTGCAGATAAAAGTATTCCAAAAAAAACCAAAACACATTCCACAAAATCCCCTGTCCCATGGTGGAATCCAACATTAACAACATTAAGTAAAATAAAACATATATTGAGTCGCAATCTAAACAGACTCAAAACTCGCCTTAAATCACTCAACAAAATGCCCTATAGTAGTAAAACATATTAAACAAAATAGTTATAACAAACATAACAATTAACCACATTAAACCACTATATAACAAATATACAGCCAAATTTAGAAAAACGGTAATAGCTGAAAAAATCGCTCAATGAAGGAATATGTCTCAAACATATCTTCAAACCACATCCACAAGGGATGTCTGGCAAAAGATAAGGAAAATCAATGGAAAACATATAAGACCTCCAAGAAGTGCAATACATTTAAATGGAAAAATATACCATGATACTTATGAAATATCAAACATAATTGGGAAACATTTTGTTGAAAACATCAGTGCTTACTCCAGCCTAGATACACATTTTCAAAGTATCAGAAAACAAAAAGAAAATATAATACTCAATTTTGAAACTCTTGAAGACCTGGAATATAAACTATATTTTTAACATGGATGAACTAGATAATGCCATCAACTCTTGTCATCCCTCTGCACCAGGATATGATAAAATATCATTGAAATGACTAGAAAAATTAGCTCCTATAGCTAAATCATATTTATTAAAATTTTTTTTTACAATAGTATCTGGCTAAAACGTGTCTTTCCTGATAAATGGAAACATGCCATAATTATTCCAATAAACAAACCAGGAAAGGATGCAAGTAATCCATCCAATTTTATAGACCGATATCTCTAAAACAAGTTGCCTATGCAAAATCTTAGAAAAAATGGTTAATGCACGATTAACGTATGTAATAACCAAAGAATCCATTTTAACACCAACACAATCTGGTTCAATAGCTGCAGATCAACCCTAGATCCCTTAACACATTTAGAAGATCATATCAAAAAAGGCTTTGAACAAAAGAAATTAACAGTAGCTATATTTTTTTGATATAGAAAAAGCATACGATACAACATGGAAACATAACATCATGCAAAAAACTCCACTCCAAGGGCACTAAGAGGCCACACTTACCAATATTTATTAAGAAACTTCTTAACAAAAACAGAAACTTTTCAAGTAAGAGTTAGGAAAAAAAATTCCTACTCAGTAACCACTTAAAATGCTGGAAGAAGGAATCCACTCAAGGGTAGTGTCTTGAGCTGTACATTGTTTGCTTTAGCAATCAATGACATTACTATAAATTTACCAAGTGGTGTAAAAAAACAGTTTATATGTTGATGACTTTGTCATTTACTATACGAGTAGTAATCTGAGACATGCTCAGAAGAGTTCTCAGTACTGCCATTTCAAATATATGTAGTTGGGCAAATTCAGTTGGATTTAAATTTTCAACTGATAAAACAAAAGCAATCAGTCTTCTACAAAGACAAAAGGTGGATGAAGAACCAAACAATCAAACTGCATCTTTATAGCACTGAAATACAATTTTGTACAAAAATCAAGTATCTAGGAGTAATATTTGATCACATTTAAATTGGAAAGAGCACATCAAATACATTAAAGCCAAGGGCATCAAAGCCCTTGCCATATTAAAAAAGTTATCCACACACTAATTGGGGGAGCAAAGCGAGACATTTTATTAATGATATATAGGCAACAGTCTTTATCCATAATAGATTACTGCTGTCCAATATATTCATCCGCCTCAGAATCTGCATTAAAATCTCTCGATGCAGTGCACCATGAAGGCGTGCGATTGTGCACAGGAGCTTTCCGATCGTCCCCAACAAACTCACTTTTGGTGGAGGCAGGTGTTTTGCCCTTAAAACATCACCGTAATTTAATAACAATACAAAGAGGTCTTTCAATGCAAGCAGGATCGTCTCCTGCAACTTACTGCTTCCAAAACTGTAATCAAGTAACAGCAGTTAATAGTACTAGCTCTTTCCCAAAAGAGCTAGATACATAATGAACATACATAATACGAATCCAATTTTTTTTTTCACCCACCAATGGAATTGCCACCACCATGGATTTTAAATAGAGTAAAGATATGTACCTCCCTGTCTTACCTACTCAAAAAACAAATGACAAGTACGGAAATGTACCGCCAACATGCTTTGGAGCACATTAGAAGAAAAGGCGACAAATTTATGATATATACAGACGGCTCCAAAAATAATGTTGGAGTAGGAGCATCTGCATATTCGAAAAATATGTTAAGTAAAAAAAAGCCTACCTTCAATATCATCAGTATTACTGCTGAAGTCACAGCCATACAGATGGCTCTAGATATGATCTGAGGCAAAAGCAAGTGTCTCTGTTATTTTCAGTGACTCACGTAGCGCTATAGATGCAATAAGACAGTATAAACCAGGAAACCAAATAGTACAGGAAATTCAAATAAAAATTCATCAACTCCTCCAATCAGGAATATCAATGGAAATAGTTGGATCCCAGCACACGTGGGAATAAAAGGAAATGAATATGCAGACTCTGCTGCCAAATTAGCCTGCACTATCCCTCCAACAATTTCATATGCCCCAGTGTCAGACTGGGTAAAATCAGTTAAAACATTAATTTACCAGGATAGGAAAGAAGAATGGGCCTCTGTGCCAACAACAAATAAACTTAAAAATATAAAAACTGAAGGTCTATGCATGGAGGACATCCTCACAGGAGGAAATGAGCAAAAGAGGTGATCCTAGCAAGGCTACGTATAGGACACACAAGATTCTACATGGTCACTTGATGTCAACACCACATGCTGACCCAGTGAAATGTAACAGATGTCAAACACCCATGACAGTACAGCATTTGCTTGTTGAGTGCCCAAATTGGACCCAGCAAAGATCTATTTATCTGCGGAGTTCGGAAATGAAAAATATTCTTGCTGAAAGCAGGGATTTTTTCAATTAATAAAATCATAAATAAATAAGACGGGTTTTCTCAAATAAAGTCTAATTTTTTTTTTTTTTTTTTTTTCTCTCTCAGGATTGATCCCTGAGAACCAGCCCGAGAAGAGTCTACTTGAGACTCAGAGGTCTGGAAAAACTAACACCTATTAATAATAATAATGCTCCAATCATAGTTTTCTCTCATGAATTAGATATTTACTACAAGGAGATAAAATGCACAATGATGCACCTATCCTAGGATCATAAGTATTATCAGTGATGAGTATTGATTTGATGTTTTGTATTCAGAACTGACCAATAGCGGTTTCCAGTTGTAATTTCAACACTAGACCTTATTTGGGCAACATCTGCATCCCCTCACATTTGGGTTGCAGGATACTGTACTTTTACACTTTGGAGTGTACTAGATTAACTTAAATTCCATTTCAAAATCGCATCATATCACTCATACATTGCCGGTCTGTGGCAACACCATTTTCAGATGTTATTCATAATTTCCTTTCACAACTGGTCAAATACCGCAAATTGTGAATCCCTTCTGGGGGAGCTTGCTTAACCTGACTAAGTATCTACAACTGAGATGCAACTGCCTGTTCCCCAGGGGCAGATGTCCTGGGTGAATTACCATAACCCTCTGAAACTGTTGTCATTTCCATTGGGTTCAGGTGGATCCTTGTATCCCTTTTGGGGGAAGGATCATAATTTCCTTACAGTATTGATCAAATACTGCAAGCTCTGTATCCCGTTTGGGGAAGCTCGCACATTTTGACTGAGCTTCAGCAACTGAACTGTAAATGCCTGTTACTAAAGGGGCAGAAGTCTTGGCTAAGTTACAACACCTCTATGGAAATATAGTATTATCAGTCTGAGTTATATGAATCCTAGTATCCCTTTTGGGGGCAAATACCCTCTTCAGCGTCGATAGCTGTAGTATATGGGAATAGAATTCCTTCTATAAGGTTTCTCCCATGCTACCTGAAATTTGTGTCCTTGATCCATCTGGATTCAGCAGTGTCATTTCAGTGGCAATGCCCCCTTCATATTCCATAGTAAGAATGTCTCCCCTGTGTAAAAATCTCTCTATTTCCTCCACTGGTCTAACCTGGGAGGTAGTGGGGACTGATGTTGTGGGTTTCTGCCCAAACATAAAACACCTGGGAGGTACTGGGGACTGACATTACTGGATTTGAACCCAAACATAAATCTTGGTCTGAGAAAAAAGTTTACATATCTGCTGCTGGAGTTTTGCCAGAAAGATATAATTTCCCCCTTTCCTTAGTTCTACTGTAC
Organism: Macrobrachium nipponense; assembly: GCF_015104395.2. Taxonomy (NCBI): domain Eukaryota; kingdom Metazoa; phylum Arthropoda; class Malacostraca; order Decapoda; family Palaemonidae; genus Macrobrachium; species Macrobrachium nipponense. Next base: position 32,488,819 of record NC_087210.1, read on the forward strand.
CCTAGGAATCACTGGGACAGCTTAAATGAGCAGTTTCATCATTAAAACTGAAGGCTACCTCTGTAATTCCTCATATAGTTTCCATATTTGTAATAGATTCTATTAGAATCTATGTTAACTTAAGCCGTTTGAGGTTTAAGTTAGTCATGACAATTTGGACTAATATCCTATGTACTAATTTGCTTAGTTAGTCCAAGCCACTGTTTTTAAATGGCTTTAGGTTAATTAATTATGCCTAGGATACTGTTTGTATCCCGTCCTATGCTATTTTGGTTAAACTATCACTTAGTAAACCAACAATAGGATGTTTCCTAAATTGTTCTCTCTTAGCCTAGTATAGGGCATTACCTAATCCAGATTATTCTATATCAAATATAAAGGCTATATAAAAAAGAAAGTTACTTACATATAAATTCTTAGTTAGGCTAACATCTTTTGTCTAACTCAGATTGTTTACATCTAGCCCTTGGCTATTTGGTCTACTATATAAAACAGTAACTTTCTAATATGAAACTCACTTATGTGAAATTTTATAGCTAGGCTATCACCTAGTACACTCGGCAAGGAATGTTAAGATACAGTTTTTTTTAAACTTCGGACATATAGTGTTTAATAATGCCACACCTGGCAACTCTAGAAAAGGGGCGGAGCTTCAAAATCGTAGCGTTTTTTGCTTTCTAGATTTCCATTAACTTTACATTATAAAGATTCTGTAGAGGTCCTTTAATAATTTATACTTGAATGTAGAAACAGGCTCTATATTATTCATTAGTGTTGGTTTGGTAACGTCAGTTTAGGGTAGAATATCGATCATCCTTGTTTAAAACCTACTGTGAAACCTTATTTATAAGTAATGTTTGACACTAAACTGACGTAACATTCATGCATAATTGAAGACGGATCTTAAACAACGAGAGAAAGTGTTTTAAAATTTGGTCAGTACTTGTGGAAATCGTGAGGAACAATACAGTAAAGAATGAAATATTATGACGATAGAGAGAGAGCGGACAAGCATACGCCTATCGATAGAGATAATTCATTATATTTACTTTTAGAGATTGACAATATTTTTTTCAAATGTTTCAAAAGTGGAGAGAGAGAGAGAGAGAGAGAGAGAGAGTTGAAGAGAGAGAGAGAGAGAGAGAGAGAGAGAGAGAGAGAGAGAGAGAGAGAGAGAGAGCATAGGCCTATCTGTAAAGATACTTAATTCATTATATTTACTTTGAAAGATTGAGTGATATCAAAGTTTTCGATAGTGAGAGAGAGAGAGAGAGAGAGAGAGAGAGAGAGAGAGAGGAGAGAGAGAGAGAGAGAGAGAACAAAAATCTGCTTACGTGAAAGCTTAGGCCTATTTATAACTACTTAATTTTCATTATATTTTCTTTGGAGATTGAGTGGTAATATATATTTTTAAAGTATGTTTTAGAAGTGGAGAGAGAGAGAAGGATGAGAGAGAGCGAGAGAGAGAGAGAGAGACCTTGAGAGAGAGAGAGAGAGAGAGAGAGAGAGAGAGAGAGAAATTATAGTATTGGTGGTGACGGACTTGTGACGGGGAAAGGCAGAAGAAAGAGCAGTGAGTCGGTGCACAGATACCTAGGAAATGGGGTGATATGACTGCCAAGATCGTGCTGCACTACGCTAGATAAAATTTAAATTTGAAGGATCAGAATATTCAAGTCAATTCTTTCAGAAATTCATACCCTAATCTTGATTTCATTCGACAGTTGCCATAACATTCAAATATTGTAAAAAGACGTGGAAAATTTTATACACAGGTGCGGTCATTCTTGGTCTCTTGATATAATCTGTACTTTTGAAAATCGGGTTTCATCCACAAATCATTCCAGCGAAAAAAGGCTGTGTTAAGTAAAGTAGTTATTACCACAAATAACTCAATATGTATTGCACAGGCAATTAAAGTTTTATATCGTGCAAATAATGCTGATGTGTTGGGAGATCTTTCAGCCTAGCAGGAAAGAAATGCAGTCGTGTAGGGTTGTAGGCTACTACGAACTGCTTTGTAATGGGAGCATATAGCCAGAAAATCTTTGAGCTGACACGCTACTTTAAACATGATAAAGATTTATGTTTAATGACGGTAGCTTTGTAAACAGCAACTAGCATTCGATCCATGTCAACGTCAAAGTAATCAGTGTGAAATCCATTACGTAAGCCAGTATCCAGGACTTGCGCTTTCCCGTTCGAAGTTCTAGGGCTCCTCCACATCATAGAAAACGCTGCGGATGCGGATGCAACTAGATTTGCTCAACCTACCTTAGCCTTAGCAACATTGGCTGCCATTGACGTCAGCTAACATTAAACGCTTTGGAATACAAACATGAGTTTGAAGAAGCTGAAAATAATTGCATTCACCATTTACAATGATACAATAATATCCCCGTTCATGAAGGAAAACGAGTATATATTGTCGTCGTGATACATAGTACTAAAATCAGAAATTCACATCCTATCTACCAGATCTCTATGAACGAATCCATCTGAGAAATTCCAATTAACTTATCGGACATTTATATGCGTGTTTTTAAGTATCTGAACGGTTTTGTTTTGCAGTTTTAACTAATATGATATAATTTGCAGTGTATTTTCATATTCTAGATTAAATTTTGCGATATTATGTCTTTTCAGTAAAAACAAATGGGAAATTCGATGAACGAAAGCTAATGAAAACTGTATCTTCAGTTTTCTTGTCGAGTGTACAGGTTATTGTCTAATCCTGATTAATTTACCTTTAAAGGTATGGGATTAACCAGGTGTAATTTGTAGCCTTCAAGATAGGCTACTATACCTCATAGTCCATTAAATTTTGGTCTATGTAGTGTTTGGTCTATATAAATATAAACAGTAAATAACTAATGTAAAACTTTATAGTTAGGCTATCACCTATACTCTGTTTTTTTCCATCTGTCCATCCGCTGTGGTGTTTTTTTATGGTAACACTGCGTCCCGGGCTTTAGATAGTTACATTCAGCTTACATTCAACAGTTATAATAATATCCTATTTCGAATATTAACGGTGTAATTCGCATACAGTAAATTATTAAAACACTTTTCAGTTGCAAATGTACACCCAGATATCCTTTTATTTACCTAAAACTTACACGTAGCGTAACAATCGAAAGCCCGGGATGCAGTGTTACCATACAAAAACACCTCAGGCGGATGGACAGATGAAAAAAAACAGAGTATAGTGTAGGTTATTGTCTAGTCTTGATTAACTGTTTTTGGTCTACTAAAGCTAGGCTAGCCTGTCACCTAGCCTGGGTTATTGTTCAAATCAATCTAGATTATCTAATTCCCTTTTAAGGGTATGCACATGATATCCCACAGTACATATTATGACAATACTTAAATATAAAGGCTAGGCTACATGAAAAGGGAAAATGTCTGTGGCCTTTTATCAATCCTAAAGTCTTTCGTGTAAACTTAGGCTACTGCCTAGGCTTATAGCCTGCCTTACAGGATATGTCCCGAAATCTCGCCTTAATTCAGGTTACTGCCTAATCCAGGTTATTTCTTTTTCCACCCTTAAGGATACATAATCCTAGGTTACAGGCTACAGACAATATCTACTACAGTCTAGGTAGCATATTCTCACAGAATCAGCGTAGATTGTAGGCTACTGCCTGGTAGTCTATTGCTTACATCGTTATGTGAACAGATTATCTATATTAATGTTAACTGAGGAACAATTTTTTAGATAAATAAATTCTTCAAACCAAATCTCACTTCTACAAACAGCTAATGATCGCAAATTGTAAGAAACGTCAACGTGCACTGGCGAAAAAGCCAGTTTATGGCTTTTCATGCAAATTAAAATCATTGTTCCATGGTCTACACTAAAATATTTTTAGATGAAACTTGAAATTACATACTCACCTTTCAAGTTTCCATGAACTTCGGTAATGAAATCAATAAGCTAAGAACGAAACTCTTGGAGCTGACGATCCTAAATCACTAGCACCAACGTGTACTGGCGAAAAACAACATTTTACGGCTTTTCATACACCAAAATCATCCAGCCGTATTATGAACTAATGAAATTTTCAACTGAAACTTACAGTTCTTACCTTTCAACTTATATATGTTTCCATGAACCTCAGTAATAAAATTAATAAGCAAAGAACAAAATTCTCGAACCTAGCCTAACGATCGTAAATCGTAAGCAGAGCCAACTTGCGCTGGCGAAATAAGCCAATTACAGCTTTTCACTCACAATATAAATCATTACTCCACAGACTAAACTAAACAATTTTTAACTGGAACTTAAAACTATGCACTTAGCTGAATCAATAAGCAGAGAACAGATTTCTCTGAGCTCTGGTTTCTTAAATGACCAGAGAAAAGAATGGCATCTTGGTCGTATTTTGGTCGTGTGTAAACAATATGACGGTGTGTATGCACATAACCACTTCTTCTTGTGGTTTTGACGTAGTAGGTAAACTGGGTATTAGTGTTCACTGAGGATAACAGAAAGTGCCCTATTATCCGGAGTCTATTTATACTCTATCATGTGTTATAATGTTTATCATTACGACACAATACCCGGCCATAAGACCAGTTAAGAGAATTCTTTTACATTAGTCTGGTCACCATGGAGCTCTGGATAGACCATGGAAAGGGTATTCCTTGAGGACGAGACAGTGACCACGCTATTAAAACACTCTATATACTACAGTGGACCCCCCGTATTCGTGTTCTCCGGATTCGCGGACTCACACATTCGCGGATTTCTCTCGGGAACCTTTCCCTGCATTATTCGCGGAAAATTTGCGCATTCGCGGTATTTTTCTATGAGAAATATCCACAAATTCCTGGTTTTTGTTATCAATTTTATCATAAAATGCACTTTTTATGATAAAACTATTATAAAAACCAGGTATGAAAATTTTTAGTGGTTTTTCTTAAGTTTTAACTAACAAAATGATATTGTTATAATACAATAAAGTTTCATACATACTTACCTGGCAGATATATACATAGCTAAGACTCCGTCGTCCCCGACAGAAATTCAAATTTCGCGCCACTCGCTACCGGTAGGTCAGGTGATCTACCTGCCTGCCCTGGGCGGCAGGACTAGGAACCATTCCCGTTTTCTATCATATGTTCTCTTTTCCACCTGTCTCCTGCGGGGAAGCTGGGTGGGCCATTAATCGCATATATCTGCCAGGTAAGTATGTATGAAACTTTATTGTATTATAACAATATCATTTTCATACAATGAACTTACCTGTCAGATATATACATAGCTGATTGGCACCCTTTGGTGGAGGGTCAGAGACAGCTAATATGGAATAGACAGGTAAACAACATATGTTGTAGGTATAAAAGAAAAAACCTTGGTTCCTACCTGATAGGTGGTAGACTTCGTGGCTGTAGCCCGGAAGTCTGCATCACCTCAAGACTTTAGCGAGATATTAGATCTATGGCTAGAGTTCTTGTGGGTCTGTCGATGGGTATAAGAACCGCTTACTCGGCAGAGCCTAAAAGGACTTTGTCAATGGGTACTGGACCACTTCTATGACACACCTTGTGAAGGAGCATAACCAATCCCGACCACCTGATCCTAACCACCATGTTAGTATATAGAATTGTCTGAGTTATCCCCGAACTCATAACAAACAACCCATAACTCGAAACGAAAAACTCATTCATACAAAAATTCTCAAAAAAAAATTTTTATACTCCCCTAAAAGATATCACAAGAGTTCCTTACTGAACAACAGTGACTGGCCGCCAGTGCAGCACCGAGCCCTCTTGTCAGCAGAAATCTAGAACATACTAGTAGAAGGGTATGTACAAATTTAAGGATTGGTGTTTGCTCCCGTACCCAGTATTGTATCCGCCGATACAAATAAGGTCCAAGAGAAAAACATTTCTCGTAGGTCACGCGAACGTCTTTAAGATAGTGAAGATGCAAAAAACTGAATTGCACCTCCAATATGTCATGTCAATGATTTTCTTTAACGACATATTCTTCTGAAAAGAGAGAGACGTCGCCACTGCTCTAACTTCATGGCTTTTACTCTTAAAAGCGGAAAAGAGTCGTTCAGGACAGAACTTGTGAGCATCCGTAATGACGCTCCTAATGAAGAAAGCTAATGCGTTCTTAGACATGATTCTTGTGGGGTCCATAATCGAACACCAAAGACTTTGTCTAGAGCCTCCCATTTGTTTCTTTCTTTGTAAGTAAGAAGAACTTCAAGGCTCTTACCGGGCAAAGAGACCTCTCTGTTCTCCCTACTAGACTCGATAAGCCTTTGATCTCGAATCTCTTGGGCCGATTTTTTTTTTTTCGGATTCGATGGATTTTCATTCTTCGCTAGAAAAAGAGTTCTAAACGAGCAAAAGGCCGAGTAAGGTCTTTGTTAAAGCCGACTTCATCTTCTAGGGCATGAAGTTCGCCAACTCTTTTGGCTGTCGCCAAAGATAGGAGAAACAAGCATTTTCTTGTTATATCCCTGAACGAAGCTACGTGGGGAGGCTCAAATCTGTCAGACGAAAGGAACTTGAGAACTACGTCCAGGTTCCAGCTGGGAGGAGTTAGTTCCTTCGATTTTGTCGTTTCAAACGATCTATCAAGTCGTGCAGATCTTTATTCTCAGCAATGTCTAGGCCTCTGTTTCTAAATACTGCCGAAAGCATGCTCCTGTATCCTTTGATCGTCGATACAGACAAATGAGAGACCTCTCTCAAGAACAAAAGGAAATCAGCGATTTCGGTTATAGAGGTACTGGAGGAGACAACTTCTTAGACTTACACCACCTTCTGAATACCTCCCACTTCGACTGATAGACTCGTCTAGTGGAAGCTCTGCGGGCTCTAGCGATAGCGCTTGCAGCTTCGCGAGAAAACCCCCTCGCTCTGACAAGTCTTTCGATAGTCGAAAGGCAGTCAGAGCGAGAGCGGGGAGGTTTTGATGAAACCTCTCGAAGTGTGGCTGTCTGAGAAGATCCATCCTTTTTGGAAGGGATCTTGGGAAGTCTACTGTCCACTCCAGCACCTCTGCAAACCAATCTTGTGCTGGCCAAACGACGGGGCAATCAGGGTCATCCTTGTCCCGTTGGACGCTACGAACTTTCTCAACACTTGTCCCAGGATTTTGAAAGGGGGGAAAGCGTACACGTCCACATGAGACCAGTCCAGCAGGAAGGCGTCGACCACGAGAGCTCTTGGGTCTTCCACCATGAACAAAAGACTTCCAGCCTTTTGGAAAGGAATGTGGCGAACAGATCTACGTGAGGAGTGCCCCAAAGATCCCAAAGACTCTGACCACACCTCTGAATGAAGAGTCCATTCTGTGTGAAGGACCTGGCTTCTCCTGCTCAGTCTGTCCGCCCTGACGTTTCTCGTCCCTGAACAAATCTTGTCAGGAGGGAGATGTTTCTTTGTGAGGCCCAAATAGCAGATCTCTTGCTATCCTCGTAAAGCGACACTGAGTGCGTTCCTCCTTGCTTCCAAATGTAGGACAGGGCTGTAGTGTTGTCCACATTCACTTGGACCCACACTGTTCGCACAAGGGTTCGAATTAACTTTCTTTAGCGCCAAGTGAAACTGCTAGAAGTTCTTTGCAATTTATGTTGCCAGGACACCTGTGCTGCCTTCCAGGTGCCTGACACTTCTCTCGGTCCTAGTGTTCGCTCCCCAACCCTTCTCGATGCGTCGGAATACAACACTCGGCTTGGGTTCGGAACTTCCAGAGAAATTCCCTTGTTCTCTTAGAGGGGACAACCACCATTGCAGGTGTGGTTCATCTCCATGGTGGAAGGAGAAAAACTGTCGGAGAGAAGTCCCGTCTTCCAGTTCCAAGATCTCCTTAGGAAAAACTGAAGAGGGCGAAGATGTAGTCTTCCTAGAGGAAAGAACTGTTCGAGCGAGGAAAGGGTGCCTAGCAGGCTTAACCCATTCCCTCGCCGAAGTCTGTTCTTTCCCTAAGAAGAGAGAGACTTTTTCCAAGCCTCTCACGATTCTCTCTTGCGAAGGAAATACTCGAAAACCCCGAGAATCCATCTGAATCCCCAGATAGATATCCAAGTTCTGTCTGGGAATCAGCTGTGAACTTCTCGAGGTTCAACGAGTAGGTCCCAACGCCTTTATCAGGTCTAGGGTCAAAGAAGTCCTCCAAACACGGTCTCTCTGTTCTGGCCCTGATGAGCCAATCGTCCAAATATAGAGAGATGTTGACGTCTTTGAGGTGAAGAAACCTCGCCACATTTCCTCATCAGGTTTGTGAAGACCTGAGGAGCTGTGGACAGGCCGAACAAACACAAGGCCCTGAACTGAAAGATCCTTCCCCCCGTCATGAAACGGAGGTACTTCTTCGACGAAGGGTGAATCGGGACATGAAAATAGGCGTCCTGGAGATCTAGCGACACCATCCAATCTCCTTGACGTAAAGCCGCCAGGACTGAGGCCGAAGTCTCCATAGAGAAACTTCTCCTTTAGAACGAACTTGTTCAGAGCGCTGACATCTAGAACTGGTCTCCAGCCCCCCAGGGCTTTCGCAACCAGGAAAAGCCGATTGTAAAACCCCGGAGAGTTTTGCTCTAGAACCAATTCTATAGCTCTTTTGTCCCACATTTGATTCACCATCAGACGAAGAGTATCCCTCAGTACAGGGTCCCTGTATCTGGCTGACAGTTCCCGCGGAATGGTCGTTAGTTGGAGGACTGTCTTGGAATGGGATAAGATATCCCTTCCTGATTATGGACATGGAAGAGGCGTCCGAGTTTATGAGAGACCAGGCTTCTGCAAATTCGAGAAACGCCTGGCCCCCACTGGTGTTTTGGAGGCTGTCTGTCTCACTTCCCTTTCTTAAAGGGACGGGAAGGAGCCTTACCTCTCCTCTCAAGACCTCTTCTCTTAGAGGTAGCTCTGGAGAGAGGCCCTCCTCGAAAGGGCTGAACCGTAGAGTCGTCCTTTCTTGTCAACTGAAACAATGGCTCTTCTCCTTGCAGTTTGCAGGAGAAGATCCTGAGTCGCCTTCTCAGTCAGTGATCGAGAAATGTCCTTCACTAACTGAGAAGGAAACAGGAAGTCAGACATGGGATGCGAAAAACCAGGGCTGCTCTCTGTGAGGGAGAAACCGCCTTGGTTAGGAAGAAACTAAAAATACTCCTCTTCTTAAGGAGTACTGCTCCGAAAAAGAGAGGAGATTTCTCCTGATCCGTCTTGTACCGCCTTGTCAATACAAGCAAGAATACTCAGGAATGACTTCGGGGTCAAGACCATCCGAGTCATGAGCTTTCTTAGACATCACCCCAAGGAAATTAAACACTTCCAAAATATGGAAGGAGTCCCTTGAGGAGATGATCCGTCTCCGAATTGCCCAAGACACGCGAGCTCCATTCAAAGCGTGTCTCCTTGACCGAGGTCAACCAAAGGTTGAAAAGTCCGCTTCGGGCTGCCGCTTTGGGGGACGAAAGGAAAGGCCCATGTTCTCCCCAGTCGGTACCAGAAGCCTCTCTTGCCAGAAAGTATGGCTGGAGGCATACAGAAAGGTGGTTTCTGCCCAGATCCTTCTTAGACAACATCCATTTGTCTAAGGACTGAAGCGCTCTCTTCATAGAGATCGTAGGTCTCATCTTCAAGACCGACGAAGACTTAGGCACAATCGCACTCGAAAACAGTGATCGAGGCGAAGGAGGAGCGGCAGAGTTAAAGAATCTCCGTATTCCCCGTAAAGAAGGTCAGTCAGAACTTTATAGTTCGAGACTCCTTCTCTACCGTCACCCTCTTCTTCCGAATCTCCTTCTACACCTTGTGGAGAAACGGCCTGAAAAACGAGAGGATCTTCATCCCGTTCTCTCTCTACTGGTGACAAACTCCTACTAGGAGAGGGGCTCATAGAGTGAACCGACTCTCTCTCCCGTCTAAAAGAAGTCTCGCGCCTGCTTGACTTCTCGCGCCTGAAAAGCTCCTCGCGCTTGGCTGGCGCCTCGCGCTTGTCTGGCGCCTCGCGCTTGTCTGGCGCCTCGCCTTGTCTGTGCGCTTGTCTTGCGCCTCGCGCAATTGGCTGGCGCTTCACGCTTGGCTGGAGCGTGTAGCCTGGCTGGCAATCCGTTGCCTGGCTGACGTCCCTCGCGCTTGTCTGGCGCCTCACGCAATGTTGACTCCTCGCGCCTGGCTGGCGCCTCGCGCTTGGCTGGCGCCTCGCGCTTGGCTGAATCCTCGCGCCTAACTGGCGCCTCACGCCTGAGCGTATCCTGATCTAGAGCAACTCGCTCTGATAGATCCTGACGTTTGTACGACTCTTCGCGCCTGGAAGACGTCCCATGTCTGGAGGACGCTTCACGTCTGGCTGGTGAAAGAAGACGAGACTTCTTAATAGGAAGTCTAGAGTCCTTCTTGCGAGGGGGATCCCTCGAAAGAACTCCAACCAAAGAGGCAATCTGCTCTTGAACTGCAAGCAAAATCCTCTTGGAAGCACCCCAGCGTCCTCTTCAATAGAAGAAGCAGGAGAACTCGAAGGAGTGCGATCCTCAAATACTGTTTCTAGGAGGCGTCGAAACCAGCTTAGCCTTCTTGATAGAAGAAGGAGCTTCCTCCGAGAAGCAGTTCCGGGCGTCGAGTCGAACGCGCGCTCTTTCCAATGCCTTTCAGTGGCTTAGAAAGATCCGAGTCCTTCCACCCCTCGTTTAGGTGAAGGAGAACCCGTGACGACGAGAAACAATCTCGTAGACGCTTCTATTAGAGCGGTCCTGAGCAGACTGTAACGAAACAGAACCTGCTGAAGGACGCCTGGCCGTTGGGGATTCCCCACAACCTCCGTACGACTTTCGACTTTCCTACTCCTCTGGGTATGTGAGTTTGGAAGAGGTCTAGGCCTGGGAGCATCGCAGGGACGGTCAGACGCCCCCTCCACAACACTGGGAACACTCACTTCACTTAGTAAATCACAATCACTAGCCTTACCTTGCATGGCCGCCATCTTTGTCTTCATTTTACGAAGAGTAGCCTTCAGATTGGCGATTTCAGAAGCCGAATCCGAATGCAAAGCCTGTGAGGATTTCAGATACATAGGGAGAATCATATTCATTAACAAAAGGAGAGTTAGACTCAGAAAAAAGGCTCAATAGGCCTTGTACTCACACTCTTTTGTGCAGCCCGTCTAATCTATCCCTCTCTAACTTCTTCAAGTAAGAAGTTAGAGTCTTCCATTCATTAGCATCCAACTTTTCACACTCAATACAGGTGTTCGCCAAAGAACAGTCAAAACCCCCTACATTTACGACATACAGTGTGAGGATCAACCGAAGCCTTCGGTATCCTCACTTGCAGCCTACATTACACACACTCTCACACTAACTTGAATCAGACATTCTATTAGAAAAATCAAAAGCAAGTCCAAAATCCAGTCCACAGTAGCGAATGCCAAAACAACGATCCAGTACGTCACCAAGAAATCCAATAAAGATGATCAATAAAGTCTTGAAAAGTGAATTCCAGTCAGGAGGTAGTAACAACAATGTTGATAGCACCGGCGACAGAGAAAATATGATAGAAAACGGGAATGGTTCCTAGTCCTGCCGCCCAGGGCAGGCAGGTAGATCACCTGACCTACCGGTAGCGAGTGGCGCGAAATTTGAATTTCTGTCGGGGACGACGGAGTCTTAGCTATGTATATATCTGACAGGTAAGTTCATTGTATGAAAATAGGCTGTTTTTAGCGTTTTTATAAGGGTTCCAAACATTCGCGGATTCTAACTATTCGCGGGGGGGTCTGGTACGCATCCCCCGCGAATACGGGGGGACCACTGTACTACTACCTAATCATTCCAAAGTACATAATATAACAAGCTTAGAACTATGGACTGACAACATACTTTAGTTGGTTAAGAATTATTTTAAGAGGAAGATTAACTGAATTGGGAAATACAGAGGAAGGCAGAGAGTTTCCAATCACGGAAGTCGATGCTATGAAGAACTGATCAAACCCGTTTTACTATCACATTCATGACCTCTACAAAGTACATATTTAAAGAATTACTATGTATGTGATATATACAATGTGACCAAGATGGTCCCAACCTACACTGGAATTTTTCAAATGCAATTTCCAAAATCATATTGAGAACAAGCAGATGGCCGCATCCAATAATGGAGCTGATGCAAAACTACTGTGTCAGGCAGTGAGTGGAAAGCAATTTATTAAACCACTTAATAATGTGATGAGCCTCCCCAATTTGAGAAGTATCGTCATGTACTATATACAAAACAGTACGTCGTACAGATAGGAAGACTGTCTTTGAAATTTCTCTCATTCAGAGATATCCAGATATGTACAGTGGACCCCCCGTATTCGCGTTCTCTGGATTCGCGGACTCACACATTCGCGGATTTCTCTCGGGAACGTTTCCCCGCATTATTCGCGGAAAATTCGTGCATTCGCGGTATTTTTCTATGAGAAATATCCACAAATTCCTGGTTTTTGTGATCAATTTCATCATAAAATGCAGTTTTTATGATAAAACTATTAAAAAAACCAAGTATGAAAATTTTTAGTGGTTTTTCTTAAGTTTTAACTAACAAAATAGGCTGTTTTTAGCGCTTTTATAGGGGTTCCAAACATTCGCGGATTCTAACTATTCACGGGGGGTCTGGTACGCATCCCCCGCGAATACAGGGGGAACACTGTACACATTAAAAACATTACTCCAGCTTCTAAATAAAGCCAAGACGATAATGCAGACCTACCAAACTTCCTGCATTATGCAGGACTCTGCCACAATTTGAAAACACCTCCCTTATTCCGCATTGGCACCCGATTCTTTCCCATTTAGATAAAATCACTAGAATCACTTACAGCCTGTAAGATGAATGAGTTCACCCAAAAGGCTTCCTATGAGTATAAACCAAACAGTGAATTACTTGTGAAAGCTAAGTCAGCAACATATGCAGATAACTGAGCACACACTAATGTTAAAAAATTATATCACTCTCATATTCTGCCCATAAAATACAATGCAATAATATGTACAACAGGCTATAAACACAACCATTTTGTCACATGGATATAAATATGTATGTATTTTTCTTTAATTTTGGTGTATTTATTCATGAAATTATGCATCTTTGTTCTTATTAGATAGATAAAATGTAATATTTTGAGAATTATGGGTGAATTTTATTAAAATATAGGCCATTCTGCTTTGGCTTTATGAATCTCCCGCATCTTTTTTTTTTAATCGCCAGCATTTTTTTATAATCTCCAGCAAAAGTTTCAGGTAGCAACATTGACAGGTCTGTAATGACTTTTGAAATGTATAACTAGTATCTACACACAAATATGTAAGAATAATAAAGATGACACTGATAAAAAGGAAGAATGGTTAAGGAAGAAAAGTAGATCTGTGTAGGAAATCACTACAGATACATAATGGGAAAGGGACAGCTGTAGCTCTACCCTCTACATCAGAAGTAGACTGAGAAATCTGAAATAGGCTTACAGAAAGGTGTGAAGTCATAAGAACTGAGTCTGGTTAACATGACCTTATGTCACACCCTGTTTAACTTTACAGAAGTCAAGATACAATGGCTAGATATGAACATAAAAAAGATTTCCTATGAGACAACCTTACAAATTAAACAATGTAAAAAAAAAGGTCAACTAAAATTCCACTTTAATATTTCAAAAAGGATTATTCCACAAGAGATTTTGAAAATTTCATCAACAGAGCCAATATTCAAGTTGATCTAATATGTTATTCAAATTATGGCAACATCTGGAGTTCAACTAGAGCTATCAGATATTCTTCAGAGGCCACATCAACTACCACAAAGTCAAAAGGACAAAATAAAATAATAAATATACACTGTTTTCAACATAAGCAAATAATTTTCCTTTCATCTTTCACATTAAAACTGAAGTAACATTTCTGAAAATCATACATAATCAAGATGAGACTTTCTAAGCATCTTCATAAAGTATACTACTAATATCTGATAAAAAAGACAAAATGGTGAGATATCTCCTAAAATATCTAAAGGCCAAGAGGTACTCATCTGAGCTGTTTTCTACTGGTGGCCCAAGGTTATCAGTCACACAATAAGACTACAGGTAACTAATCTGATGGTCCAACTACATAAGCTTACATGATAATGCAAAAAAAATAAAAATGATATTGTCATGTTACAATAAAGTTTTATACATACTTACCTGACAGATATATACTTAGCTATAGACTCCGTCGTCTCCGACAGAATTTCAAATTTCGCGGCACACGCTACAGGTAGGTCAGGTGATCTACCGCCCTGCCCTGGGTGGCAGGACTAGGAACCATCCCCGTTTTCTAATCAGAATTCTTCTCTTCCACCTGTCTCCTGCGGGGAGGCTGGGTGGGCCATTAATCGTATATATCTGTCAGGTAAGTATGTATAAAACTTTATTGTAACATGACAATATCATTTTTATACATTCAACTTCCCTGCCAGATATATACTTAGCTGATTAGCACCCATTGGTGGTGGGTAAGAGACAGCTAACAACTGAAATAGACAGGTAAACAACATATGTTGTAGGTATTAATAAACCTTGGGTTCCTGCCTTATTAGGCTGAAGACTTCGCGGCTACTGCCTTGGAGTCTGCTTAGCCTCAAGAGCCTCAGCGAGATATTGATCTATGGCTAAGAGTTCTTGTGGGTCTGCCAATGGGGTCTTATCCACTTACTCGGCAGAGCCTAAAGGCCTTTGTCATTGGGTGCTATTCCACTAACATGACAATACACCTTGTTCAAGGAGCACAAAACCGATCCCGATCACCTGATCCTAACATCCATGTTAGTTCTAAGATTGTAAGGAGTTATCCCCGAACTCCTTACAAACAACCAAACTCGAAACATAATTACACTTTCATTACAAATATACAAAAAAATTTTGTACTCCCCTACTAGTCATACATACCCTTGATCGCCTACCAGCAATGACACTCTGCTCCCGTGCGACAGTAGTGAGCTTGCTAATAGAAAACCAAGCACATCTCGACAAGAGGGTTTATGTACGATAAAAACACAAAATTAAGGATCAGTCTTTGCTCCAAGAACCCAGTACTGTATCTGCTGATACAAAAGGACCTAGCGAGAAGCACTTCTCATAGGTCACTCTCACATCCTTCAGATAATGAGATGCAAACACTGAATTGCACCTCCAATAGGTAGTCTCAATGATATTCTTTAGAGACATATTCTTTTGGAACGCCAAGGGACGGTTGCTACTGCCCTCACTTTCATGAGGTTCTTGACCTTTCTTAGAAGACCGAAGGATTCTCCGAGCAGTTCTTGTGAGCGTCCGTAATAACGCTTCTCACAAGAAAGCCAAGGCGTTCTTGGACATGAGTCTTTTGGGGTTCTTCACCGCACACCAAAGACCTTGTTGACAAGCTCCCATCTGTCTCTTCCTCTCTAAATAGTATTTAAGAGCTCTCACTGGACAGAGAGATCTCTCTATCTCTCTGCCTACCAGGTTAGATAGGCCTTTTACCTCAAAACTTCTGGGCCAAGTTTTGACGGGTTTTCGTTCTTTGCCAGAAACATTGTCATGGAAAGAAAAACAGATGGCAGCATCTCCTTTGAACCCCACCGTGGAATCCAGAGCGTGTAATTCGCTCGTCTCCTTGGCTTGTGTAGCGAGAGCCACCAGGAACAAGCATTTCTAGTGACGTCGCGGAAGGAGGCGCCAGATGTAAAGGCTCGAATTTATCCGATGAAAGGAATTTCAGGACCACGTCTAGATTCCAACTAGGTGTTCTAGGAGTAGCTGCTTTCGAAGTCTCAAAAGATCTAATTAGATCGTGTAGATCTTTGTCGTTAGCAATGTCCAGGCCTCGATTCCTGAATACTGAAGACAGCATGCTTCTGTATCCTTTTATTGTCGAGACAGATAGGTGTGATTCCTCTCTCAGAAAGAGGAGGAAATCGGCAATATTCACTATAGAGGTACTGGAGGAGGACAGCTTCTGACCCTTACACCACCTCCTAAAGACTTCCCACTTTGACTGGTATACTCTTCTCGTCGAAGCTCTGCGGGCTCTAGCGATAGAGCCCGCAGCCTTGCGAGAAAAAGCCTCTCGCTCTGACAAGTCTTTCGATAGTCGAAAGGCAGTCAGAGCGAGACCTGGGAGGTTGTGATGAAACCTCTCGAAGTGTTGTCTGAGTAGATCGTGTCTGTTTGGAAGCGATCTGGGGAAGTCCACTATCCACTCCAGTACCTCCGTGAACCATTCCTGGGCTGGCCAAAATGGGGCTATGAGTGTCAACTTCGTGCTCTTCGAAGCTACGAACTTCCTGAGCACTTCCCCCAGGATTTTGAACGGGGGAAAGGCGTATGCGTCCACACCCGACCAATCCATGAGAAACGCGTCTATTGCGAAGGCTCTCGGATCTTCCACTAGAGAGCAAAAGATCTCTATTCTTTTGGAGAGGAACGTCGCAAACAGGTCTATGTGAGGTCTCCCCCACAGGGACCAAAGACTTCGACACACTTCTTCGTGTAGAGTCCATTCTGTGGGAAGGACCTGATTTCTCCTGCTCAGTCTGTCCGCTCTCACATTCTTGATCCCTTGAACAAACCTTGTGAGGAGAGTTATGCCTCTTTCTTCCGTCCAGGTTAACAGGTGTCTTGTTAACTGATAGAGGGAGAAAGAGTGCGTGCCTCCTTGCTTGCGTATGTAAGCCAGAGCCGTGGTGTTGTCCGAGTTTATCTGTATCACCCCGTCTCTGACTATCTCTTCGAAGAACTTTAAGGCTAGGTGTATGGCCACAAGTTCCTTGCAATTGATGTGCCAGGACACCTTTTTCCTTTGTCCAGGTGCCTGACACCTCCCTTGCTCCTAGCGTCGCTCCCATCCCGACTCCGAAGCGTCGGTAAATAAACACTTGGTCTGGGTTCTGCAGAGCAAGCGATACGCCCTCGTTCTTTTGAAGCGGAGGGATCCACCACTTCAGATGATCTTTTACTTCTTGTGGAAGTTGGAAGATGTCCGAGAGTTGACCCGTCTTCCAACTCCACACCTCTTTGAGGAAAAACTGAAGAGGGCGAAGGTGAAGTCTCCCTAGCGGAGAAGAACTTTTCCAGTGAGGACAGGGTCCCTAAAAGGCTCAGGTAATTCCTCGCTGAGCTGTTCTTTCTCTCTAAGAAGCTCGAGATTCTCGACAAACCTCGAGCGATTCTTTCTCCGCGAAGGATATACCCGAAAAACCCTGAGAATCCATCTGAATCCCCAGATAGACCAAGTTCTGGCTGGGGATCAGTTGTGACTTCTCGAGGTTGACGAGCAACCCTAGCGAATCTATCATGTTTCCTTGTTACTTCTAAGTCCTCCAAGCACTGAATCTTCGACTTGGCCCTGATCAGCCAGTCGTCCAAGTAGAGGGAGATGTTTATCCCCCTCTAGGTGAAGCATCTTGCTACATTCGCCATCAGGTTGGTGAATACTTGTGGAGCTGTAGACAGACCGAAGCACAGAGCCTGAACTGAAAGATCTTGTCTCCTATTACAAATCGAAGATATTTCTTTGACAAATGGTGAATGGGAACGTGGAAATATGCGTCTTGCAGGTCCAGAGAGACCATCCAATCTCCTGGACGAAGAGCCGACATTACAGAGGCGGACGTTTCCATGCGAAACTTCTTTTTCTGTACGAAGCGATTCAGAGCGCTTACGTCCAGAACTGGCCTCCACCCCCCCGATGCCTGGTACTAGAAAAAGGCGATTGTAAAATCCCGGGAGTGTGGATCCTGCACAAGTTCGATGGCCTCTTTTTCCCACATTTGCTCCACCATTTGAAGGAGAGTCTTTCTCATTAACGGGTCTGTACCTCGCTGACAGTTCCCGGGAGGCGTAGATGTTAGGGGAGGGCTGTCGTCGAAGGGGATTACATATCCCTTCTTCAGGACCGACACTGACCAAGGGTCGGCTCCCCTTTTTGCCCATTACTCCTGCAAAGTTCAGGAGTCTGGCGCCCACTGGTGCTTGGAGGAGCAACAAGTCACTTTGATTTCTTGAAGGGCCTAAATGAAGACCTTCCTCTCTTTTCAGAGCTCTTCTTTCTGGCAGGGGGACGAGCCGCTGCACCTCCACGAAAGGGCTGCTGAGGAGGACGAGAGTCCTTCTTAACCGTCGACCACTACAGGGCGTCCTTTCTTGGACGTTTGCGTTAGTAGGTCTTGTGTCGCCTTCTCAGTTAGCGAGCGAGATATATCCTTCACTAACTGAGAAGGAAACAGATGATCCGATAGAGGGGCGAACAGTAAGGCAGTCCTCTGGCTCGGAGAAACCCCTTTCGATAATAGGGATCCATAAACTGATCTCTTTTTCAGGAGACCAGCACCAAAAAGGGAAGCCACTTCACCCGAACCGTCCTGTACTGCCTTGTCCTATGCAGGACAGGACGCTATGGAGAATTTCTGGGTTTTTCAGAAACTCCGGATCCTTAGATTTGTTGGCCAGAACTCCGAGTGACCAATCCAGAAAATTGAACACCTCTAAAGTGACAAAAAGTCCCTTTAGAAAGTGGTTCAACTCTGAAAGAGCTCCACGTCGCTCTGACCGATCCTAAGGAGTGACGTCTAGAGGCCTCCACTAAATTGGAAAAGTCGGCATCTGCCGAGGCAGGTAGAGAAAGACCCATAGTCTCTCCTGTCCCATACCAAATACCTCTCTTTCCGTGCAATCTGGAAGGAGACATGCAGAATACCGTCTTTCCTAACTCCTTCTTCTTGTCCATCCAAGAATCTAAAGAATGGAGTTGCCTTCTTCACAGATATCGCAGGCTTCATTTTTAAAAAGGCCGACGATTTTGCCGTAGCCGAGCTCGAAAAGAGCGAACGAGGAGAAGGAGGAGCCGCCGGACTAAGAGAATCTCCAAATTCTTGAAGTTAATAATGAGGCTAAGACTTTATAACTAGAAAAGTCCCTCATTAGCAGGAGGTTCGTCATCAGACAACTCGTCTAACCCTCGATCAGACGAAGGAGAAAGTTCATGTTTGGAGGGAGAGTCCTTCCAAGACCTCCTATGTTCTGAAGGAGAGGAGCTCCTATTTGGAGAAGAGTCATAACCTCCAGGAACGAGTCCCCGACTCTTGCCTCCTGGCTCTTGACTCTTGCCTCCTGACTCCTGCCTCCTGGCTCCTGACTCCTGCCTTCCTGACTCCTGACTCCTGCCTCCTGACTCGACTCCTGCCTCCTGACTCCGGACTCCTGGCTCCTGCCTCCTGACTTCCTGCCTCTTGGCTCCTGGGCTCCTGCCTCTTGGCTCCTGCCTCCTGCCTCTTGCCTCCTGGCTCTTGCCTCCTGGCTCCTGCCTCCTGCCTGGATGCCTCTACACTCCTGGCTCTGGGCTCCTGCCCCTCCTGGTTGACTCCTCACTCCTGGCTCTTGGCTCCTTGCCTCCTGGGTGACCTCCTCACTCCTGGCCGGTGCCAGACCGTCTGATCGGTTCATCGCCAGTTCGTACCGGAACCTCACCTCGAGTAGGAGTATCGATCCTGGAGGCAGATACCTCCATTACTCTGGAGGATCTTTTAATAGGAAGGGAAGTGTCTTTCCTTCTAGGAGGCTCCTTTGACAGGACTCCTACAAACGACGAAATCTGTTCCTGCATCGCCATCATGAACCTCTTTGTAGCCTCCTCTTTATCCTCTTCGGGAGGAGGGGAAGGAGGAGGGGAGGAGGTCCATAGCCTCCACCTCCTGCCTCCTTCTCACTCTGGTTGAAAGAATGGCTCTTCTTGCCTTCTTCACTCCCGATGGAGACTCCTCAGGGAAGTTTTCAGGGCTCGCGTCAATATTCGGAGCCTTCCAACTCCTCTTGAGAGGCCGAGATCGATCTGAATCTCTCCAATCACGTCTCGGTGATGAAGATCCCGACGACGAAAAACACTCACGTAGGACGCTTTTACAATAGCGGTCCTTGGCAGTCTGGGGTGTCACAGAAACCGCCGAAGGGACACCTGATCGGTGGGGATTCTCCACAACCTCCGTTTTCGGCTTTCGACATTCCTTCTCCTCTGGGCATGTGAGCTTGGAAGAGGTCTAGACCTAGGAGCGTTGCTGAGCCGACCAGATGCCCCCTCCACTACACGGGGACACTCATATCACTGTCCACTGAAAAATCACTAGCCTTACCGTTGTATGGCAGCCATTTTGTTTTCCATCAACTTGAAGGCTGCTTTTAGATCCGCAAGTTCTTTTGCTGGATCTACAGGTTCTGCAATAGGAGAAGGGCTGCAATGGAAGGAGAAGTAGCAATACTTACCCTTGGGGAAGATCCCAAGCTTGGAATTAGTTCAGATCTAGAACTACTTAAACTTCTATGAGAAGCCTTCCTCACTCTTTTCTCTTTCTAACTTTTTTAAATAATTAGTTAGATTCTTCCATTCGTTCTCACTCAAGTTCTCACATTCCTTACAAGTAATTGTTAGTAAAAGAACATTCATACTCCCTGCACCTCTTGCATACCGTGTGAGGGTCTACCGAAGCTTTCGGCAACCTCACCTTACAGCCTACATTCACACAACGTCTCACAACCATACCAGAGTCAGACATTATTAAAGAAAATTCCAAAATCAAGTCCACAAAACAGTCCACAAAAGCGTATGCCAATCCAACAATCCAGATACGTCACCAAAAGTCGGTCAAGAAGATCAATTGCCGTGAAAAAAGAAAAAACCAATCGAGAGGAACCAACAACAATGTTGATGGTCGGGCGACAGAAGAATTCTGATTAGAAAACGGGGATGGTTCCTAGTCCTGCCACCCAGGGCAGGGCGGTAGATCACCTGACCTACCTGTAGCGTGTGCCGCGAAATTTGAAATTCTGTCGGAGACGACGGAGTCTATAGCTAAGTATATATCTGGCAGGGAAGTTGAATGTATAAAAATAAAAATTGGTGTGAACTGGACTATTCTTTAATGAAATGAATAGAGAAAGTGAGTAATAAACATTTTCAGGAAGGTACTACTTATCATTCCTCCATTAGGGGATTGGAAAGGCATTTGCAAGGGCTATTCACAACTGAATCATCATAAATCTTAGACCACCATGACATGTAGTTTGCTTCCTGCATAAAAGTGCTGCTGACACTTCTTTATATCTTATAAATCTGAAACTACGCTGCCTATCTTCATATCCACTGACATACAATGAAAAGCAAATTATGAAAAATATCACCTATCTTCATATCCACTGACATACAATGAAAGGCAAATTATGAAAAATATCACCTATCTTCATATCCACTGACATACAATGAAAGGCAAATTATGAAAAATATCACCTATCTTCATATCCACTGACATACAATGAAAGGCAAATTATGAAAAATATCACCTATCTTCATATCCAATGACATATGATGAAAGACAAATTATGAAAAATATAACCTATCTTCATTCCAATGACATATGATGAAAGGCAAATTATGAAAAGTATCAAAAGTCAAATTGAAGAAAGTTATATTTCTTCCAGGGTTTAACTTTACTAGGTACAACAAAATCAAACTTCTATCAAACAAAATAGGTACACAAGAAAAAGTTTTAGCGATGAAAATGGAAACTCCTCAACTGTAATAATGAAAATAGGTCCTTTATATACCGAAGCAAAGCCCTATCTATATTCAAGAGTACTTTAATTTCTAGATAAGGACATCACTAAACCACCTATAACTTCACATGGTTACTACATGACAACACCACATACTGCCACACCACCTACCATCAACTTACATCAATGGCACACAGTATCTCTTACCTGAGAGAACTAATTCACATATAAAATGCTAGACATGCCTTGCTAGTCTGACAAATATGTCTTCAGAAATTTTTTTATAATTTGTCTCCTAAAAGCTTCTTTACTAGTTTCTTCAACAAAAACACCTCCGTGACAATCATAAAAATTATGCTGTAATAAGAACTTGAAAATACAATCTTAATAAGAATTAGGTTTTAGTTTCAGGATTTTATAATTACTTTGTAGTACTGTACATCCCTTAATGGTATAAATAAAATAAAAAACACAAAAGTTACTTTTTCCATAAAAACAAACCTCTTACATTTTGCTCCATTAAGCAATACACCCCTGACTTGTGGTGACTTTTCCTTTTTGGTATATTTCTCACACTGAAGGATCCCCTTGACTCACTATCAATAAAATGTCAATGCTGCCATGGAAGCAGAAGCAGAAGACACCCATTAGATGGGTACAAACAGGACTGTCTGAATTAATACTTTGTATCTATTATGTAGTATATGAAAATTATTCTGAATTCTCTGAGCCCATATAGTGAACTGAATAAGACAAAACAAAATCAGAATTATTTCAAAACTTGAAATACATTTCATACAAGTTAGATACAAAAGAACTGAGAAAAAAGTCAGTAGTGAAAAGAAATATAAATTCTAGTGGAAAAGTACAAATAATTAAAGTAGGCCTACAGACTCATGAAAAATTAGTGATGGAAATGTAATGCATGTGTTATAGCACTACAATTAGAAGAATTAAAGAGGAACAAAGGCCTAGTGGCACTCATGTACAGGTCTTGTCCCCCTGCCATAATCCTCAATTCCTTGAAGACAGCTTTTTGAGACCCTGCGCTGGGAGATGAGGCAAAGTTGTCCTCCAGAATCTGCTTCTACATGTACAACAGAAGGGCTAAAGAAAGGCAACATTGCCAAGTGAGCTGTCCCTATCACAACAGGAACTTGCTCTCAACCTCCCCAAGTTTGCTGATGCACAAATCCTAAGGAAATACTCATTGCTGCTAAAAACTAGCAACACAAGTGCACACTCTCTACACAGGAAAGAGGATACAAATCTTGAAGTTCATCACCACCAAATTTGAGAAAGAAGTTTGTCCTATGGCCAAAACTGCCGCAAGTTTCCCAGGACAAACCAATACCCAAATATATCAAGAAAGTCTACCTTCCATAAAAGAGTGCAAGTTGACAGCAATGCAGACCCTTTGTTAGATCTTGGGGGAGGAAATTGAAAGCTCTAGGTAAATGACCATCATTCCTAGGAGTAAAGCCAAGGTATTCTGAGAGGACAAAAGATGTATATACTGTATTTGAAAAATAACCCTCCTTGAAGTCCCCCGAAATAAGTTACTCTCCCTGAACTTCGAGCAGCGTCAGCTCACTCACACCCTTACTAAGGCCGAAGTCCTCTGCAAGCCAAGAACAAGGGAAGAAATAGAACAGGAATAATTGTAAAAGATGTCAGGGAATCAAAAGACAAAGTAAATATTATCCTTTCCATCAAGCATCTGTCTACATAGGTCACCGAAGGAAAGGAATGCCAACCTTGCATTCTCTCCTTCCTATTACCACCTTTCCAAAAACATAAGTGATTAAAGATGAAACAAAACTCCAAGCAGGAGAAGTCTGAACCCCATTGTTCCAAAGAAGAGAAGGCCATTTGAACACTTAAGTTCCTTCAGGTCAGTTCCCCGTAGAAACTATCGTTTGGCACTGGCTGAGAGAAAGTTTCCTTTAAATGAGTTCGGGGTACAGGAATGACCTCAACAGGGTGGATTGGCCAGGGGGCAAACAGTACAGCAAAATCACATAGCCCAAAACACACTAGTAAGACATGAAGAAGGCAACTGAGCAAATGTCTAAGCTCTCTTGATGGGAGGGAAAGCACTGCAGATAATTGCCAGGCCTTCTCCAAGGCAATTTGGTTTGCAACTGAGCTTGATGACCTCTGATTAAAACCAGCCCCTGCACCTCAGTATCCAAATCCTTGTGTACAAGACACTTGGGTCCATTCCAGGTGCCAATAACCAAAGATATCCCTCCTCCAGGAGGAGAAAACCATTCAAAAACCACCACAGGATTGTACGCTTGGACGTACAACCCTTATGGCATAAGTTATTGGTGATCTGGTTAGATGGGGCTTCTCTAGTGCCGAAATGCGCCGATACATACCTAACAGAGGTGCCAGTAACCCATTATTAGAGCCAAAATCTGGTTATTGGCGGCAATAAGTGGTTATCAGCGATTTTCGCTTATCATCAAGCCATAAGAATGGAACCCAGCTGATAACTGGGGACCACCTGTACACACTTCCTTGTGAAAAACCTCAGAAGGAAGTGTGAATACTTCCTATCTTAACTTTGATAACAGTTCCCTGGCACCCCTGCCCCTTCTAGTAGAGGCAAGACTTCGACCAAGTGATCAAGGCCGTGAGTGGCCATTAACCTGTTGAAAACAAACCCAAGAGTCATGGGGAGCTTACTTGCCCATGAAAACATTTACGAAGGCTATCCATGATCAGTCCGAAACATTCCTAGAAGGCAAAACTTCTACAGGAAAGAATATAAGGAAGGGGAATTACTTCTTACTAGGTCTGGATAATGGTACCTCATGGGCCCTGTCACTCATCTGAACCCCTGAACACTTGTATGCTCAGTTCTCACATGATCACGCTGACCATGCAAGCCAATGACCCTACTTGGGGCTATCAAAAATCCGCCCACCCGCACCAACTCAAGAGGTCATCTCCCAGGATGTGATCATCCAGAACATGAAGATCATCGGGAAGGTCCCTGATGCCCGTCGGTTTAGACTGCTGGAGACGCCTCTCATCCAGCAAATAAAACCAGCACTAAATAGGACGTAGGAAGAATTTCTCCTCCCCACGAGTATGAGAAGACCTGCCAACAACAATGACACCACCAATCACGACAACTCTACAGAAGACAACGCCCCCGCCCGAACGAGAATAGTCCCTGCAGCCAACGAAAATCAAATTAGCCGTGACGTCCCGCAGCACAACGCAATGTCCAACACCGTTACTGCACACCTCAGGAGGTCCAAACGGCTGCAGAGCCTGCAGCTTCGCAAACCATCGACTCAGCAAAAGACACCTGCTCAAGCCACCAATGAAAAAGAAGACTTACTGTCACCAGCCAATAGGAGATCAGCATGGGACAGACCCACATGCTGATGACCCCATATATAAGGAAGAGGACGGCCACACACCAAAAGCAGTCCACCTCAGCTTCTCAGCCTAGAGGATCTGGCAGCTCCAGACAAAAAGCTCACTTCAAGAAAGAGAGAGAGAGAGAGAGAGAGAGAGAGAGAGAGAGAGAGAGAGAGAGAGAGAGAGAGGAGAGAGAGATACATTAATTGACTTTGATGACTGTGATATCATAGTTTATCTGTAAAATTCAAATACATACACCGATCTTGACTGTATTTGATAAATGACCCTCTATAGGTGGTCTACTAGCCTGTTTAAGTAGCATAGAAAAGCCGCTATTCAAAAAAGAGAAGAATCCTCACAAGTGTAACACAGCTGAAGTAGCCATTACCTTTAATAAAGTATATTATTACTATTATTCTTGAAACCCTATATTTATTAATATTATATTACCGAGTTCTGCTTTTTTCACTTTTCATATTTGGCCTTCTGGACCTGACTTCTGTAACCACCCATGGTCCCTAGCTGGAAATTAATTGCATGAAATTGATGTTTTTAATTGTTGCTGGAAATTAATTGTATGCAATCAATGTTTTTAATTGTTGCTGGAAATTAATTGCATGCAATCATTGTTTTTTAATTGTTATCATTTTAATATCTTTTACTATTATTCTCAATATTTTTATTAGTCATTACCATTACAGGCAGTCCATGGGTTATGACGGGTTCGGCTTATAACGTTCCGAGGTTAAGGCGCTTTTCAATTATATCCATCAGAAATTATTTCCAGGGTTACGATGCCTACAACGCTGATCTGGCACAAGAAATATGACACCAAAAATGCAAAATAATCAATATTTGAAGGTTTAGGGATGAAAAATGCAATAAGAATGCAGTGTATGTACATAGTTTTCAATGCACCCAAAGCATTAAAAGTAAGGTTTTCTAGGGTTTTTGATGATGTTCCGGTTTCTTACGACGATTTTCGGGTTACAACGCGTCTCAAGAACGGAACCCCCCCGTCGTAACCCGGGGACTGCCTGTATTAGGAATATAGTAGGTCGTCCCGTATTCGCGGGGGATGCGTACTAGACCCCCCCATGAATAGTTAGAACCCGCAAATGTTTGGAACCCCTATAAAAATGCTAAAAACAGCCTATTTTGTTACTTAAAACTCAAGAAAAACCCCCTAAAAATTTTCATACTTGGGTTTTTTAATAGTTTTATCACAAAAAGTGCATTTATGATGAAATTCATAAAAAAACCCCAGGAATTTGTGGATATATATCATAGAAAAATACAGCGAATGCACGAATTTTCCGCGAATAATGAGGGGAAACGTTCCCGAGAGAAATCTGCGAATGTGTGAGTCCGCAAACCTGGAAAACGCGAATACAGGGGGTCCACTGTACTATTTTTTCTACTTTTCAGCAACTGTATGGATGTTGCCAATTATCTTTTTTATCATGTGTATATGTTATATTGTCTCTGTTTATATATTCCATGTACATATATGGCCCCGAACTGAAATAAAAGATATACAGTAGTGCCTCAGGATACAAAACTACGATACAAAATTAATCCGTTCCGAAGCGGCCTTCGTAACTGATTTTTTGTATCTCTAAAAAACTATATTTTACATGTACATTGCCTAATTTGTTCCAAACCCTACAAAAACACCACAGTAAATTTTATAATAAAGCTAAATTGCCCAATAAACAATGAAATACAACAATTTGGACCATTCAATATACCTAGCATAACCACGACTATACCTGTAAATAAAGTGTATTAGTGTACAGGGTACAAGAAATACTGTACGCACTTACTAGTATGTAGTAAAATGTGGAAACCTTACCTTTCGAGTGAGGTGATTGCCAAAAGTGACGATAGAGGAGGAGGACAAATGGCAGAAAACATGAACACTTAACTTTACGAAACACATTAAAAAATGGCAGAAAACATTAACACTAAACTTTATGAAACACATTAACAAATGGCAGAAAACATTAACACTTCTTGATTATCTCCTTCGTCTCCATAGAAAGCATCCTCTTCTTTCCGTGAACTTCAGCAACATTCTTGGGACCCATGCCTAATAATGTAGTAAGTCATTAAGTTCACACACAACACAATAAAGTAAATTACAGTACAACGAAAGCGAAATCACTAACACGAATTTGCGTTAACAAACGAAATATATGTGAACTTTAACCTTTCACAACCTGAAATATTTTCGTACCACAGAGGCAAAAAAATCTTTGTCTTTGCTTTTCGTAACTGAATTTTTCACACATAGGAACTTTCGTATGTAGAGGTTCCACTGTATTATTATTATTATTATTATTATTATTATTATTATTATTATTATTATTATTATTATTATTATCATTATTATCATTATTATTATTATTATTATTTACATTATTATTATTATTATTATTATAACCAGAAGAAACCTCTTTCAGTTTTCTTCTGAAGATGGAAAAAAACCCACAAGATTTCAGAGCATAACTTCTTTTCTTGTAAGTATTTACATAGTACAGTGGTGTCCCCGTATTTCCAAGGGATGTGTACCAGACGCCTCCACGAATAATAAGAATCCATGAATAGCTGGAACCCCTATAAAAATGCTGAAAACAACCTATTTTGTTAGTTAGACCTCAAGAAAAGCCCACTAAAAATTTTTATACTTAGTTTTTTTAATAGTTTTATCACAAAAAGTGCATTTATGATGAAATTGATGAAAAAAAAAGGGATTTCTGGATATTTCTCATACAAAAATACCACGAATAGGCAAATTTTCTGCGAATAAGGGGGGGAAACGTTCCTGAGAGAAATCCGCAAATACGAGAGTCCGCGAATCCGTAGAACGTGAATACCGGGGGTCCACTGTATATTGCTTAAAACTCAAGTATTCAGGCCCTAACTGTAGCTCTTTCTCAAGAGATGTGAAGGTGGTCAGACTGACCACCCTCACATCTCTTGAGAAAGTTAGGGCCTGAAAGTACTAGTTTTAAGTAAAATACAGTGGAGACCCAGACCTCGATAGTATTAGAACTCGAAATAAGTCGGATTTCAACAGAAAATTTTGAGTAAATGTTGCATCTGAGCTCAACCAAACATCCGGAAAACCGACCCAAGGAATCATATGATTTTTTATAAACAAAAGTGGTTCGTCAGTCGCCACTAATAGGCGTCGTTCCCATCTCCTTTGGTGAGGAAAATTTAAGAAACCACAATTGAACTTAAAAAAGGGATTTTGACGAAGGAATCTATTTCTGGGTGATTGGCTCGTGTCGCCCTATGAAAGGATCCTTAATATCATTCTTTCTAGGTAAAATTAATCTAAAATTACAGAGAAAAACAAAATTAAGAAAATGTCAGTAAAACTGACTCGCTCACTCTTAAAGAAGTGTCGGTATGATAATAGGGGCGAGTGTGGAACACTACCACGAGACAATCATCAATTAGAACTTCCAATCAGAATCCCCCCAAGAGAGAGCCCGATACCAAAGGGCGATGCAGCGCTACTACTACTACTAGAGGACGCCACGGACAGCAGCGCCCCTAGCGGACATCCTTAATCTAAAAACATCTTGTCCTGCAAAGGGGGGAACAAACCCAAAAACAGGGGGGGGTTCATAGGGCGACACGAGCCAATCACCCAGAAATAGATTTTTCCTTCGTCAAAATCCCTTTTCTGGGCTCAGCTCGTGTCGGCCTATGAAAGAGTACCAGAGAAACAGACAAGATGGGAAAAAAAGGAACAATGAAAAGCAGTGTAAAATGATGGATACAATATAAGTAAATCAATTACAGCATACAAACTAAGCCACTTAACAACTTATATTAAACAGTAAAACAATAGAACGTTAGTAATCTTAAAGTACTTAAATGGTAATTAAAGTAAATTACAGAGATGCATGTAATATAAACAAACAAAAGGATTTACTTAACATATTTACAAAATATACAAACTCATTGTGTCCTACCCTAGCATAAAAATAAGGGTAGGTACACTGAAGTCCATCAATAATATAAGTATGGCAAAATATATACAAACACATTGTGTCCTACCCTAGCATAAAAATAAGGGTAGGTACACTGGAGTACATTATCAGTACAAGTGTGGATGTCCCTAGCAAAAAAATAAGGGACAATCCACTATATGATTCAACGGCTAAGGCTATGATATTCGAGTAGCCTGGCGATAGGGTGAGGCATGTTGGATGATGTAGGTAGAAAGGAGACCTGGATCTATACTACAACTACTATACAGTATCAGGGGAAACAATGTTTCCCGCTGCTACTGCTGAAAACTTTAAAGATTCCAAGGACTTTAGATAATGCCGTTTAAAGACTGTCGGGGATTTCCATCCAGTATACTTTCTAAGATCCTCAAAGTTCATATGTTGAAATAATTAATTGAGGTGGCTACTCCCCTGATATCATGTGCTTTTGGGAATGACTCAGGGTTGGCTTGTTTAATGAAGTAAAGGATTTGTTGTCTAATACCTTTTACTGACAAGGTACCACCTTTTTCTCTCATGAAGAGAGCACTGAGGATCTTGAAGAAGTACGAGATAGAAAGGCTCTAAGAGTTGATACTGGGCAGAGAGAAGATCCTGTGGAAGTGGGATAACCTTCCAAGGAGCCCACCTTGCAAGAGGATCCTCATTTTTGGCTAAAAAGCTACGATCCGGAGCAAGTAGAACTTCTCCTGATGGGAGGAATTCCACATGACCCGCATCCCTGGATAGAGCCGACAGTTCTGAAATTTTCTGGCTCCTGAGGCTAGGCTTAATAAGAATAAGTCTTCCTCAGGAGCATTATGAATGTAAAGATGAGTTGTCAGTATCTGAAGCTAGTTTGAGGACATCATTTAAGAACCATGAAACTGTAGTAGGCCTCTGAGAAGGTCTAAGTCTAGCACAGGCTTTAGGGATAGATGTGAAATAAGATTCAGTCAGATCTATCTGAAAACCTACTTGAAA
>NC_087210.1:32519252-32551200 GCF_015104395.2 Macrobrachium nipponense
GCAATTGTATTCTTGTTTCACCAATTAAATATAGTGTGAATAAGACCTGTCCACCGTGGTGAGGGTTGGCATTCCGTGGTGTTTTACCCTATATGCTTGTATAGTGGCATCGTAGTTTTAGTTGCATAATATAAACTAATATAAGAATACAGGAAAAAAAAACGAGAATGAATTGAAATTTCAAATGAGGCTCGCTCTCCGAGAATCTGGCGGCCTGTTTTGTGGTCGTCTGGTGTGGGTTTTTTTTTTTTTTTTTTTTTATTCCATCTAGGGTAAAACATCACAGCAAGCCAAACAGGCCACCTACAATCAACGCTTGCCACCCTCCGAAAAAGTAACATTATAACGCGTCCTGAACCGGAGATGGGCATCAGTCGCGACTTGTTGTTGGTGAGAAACGGAGCTAAAGACCTCTACTCTCCTTTCAAAGTAAGTATTTTCTCCAAAGTTAGAAATTAAGGCCAAATTTTGCCAAATTTTAAGATTTAAACAGAGGGTAGTGAAAAGGGTGGCTACGGCAGTGGAAATCTCACCAAAACGCTTTAGAAATTTTTACTTACAACTAAAAATGTTTCGAAGATTGACGCCATCTTGATGTTTACGGAGTCGCTTGTGTCAACAAACTTCATTTCCATTTGTGCTAAATCTGCCACACCACTTGTACCCATAGACGCTGGGGCACTTTCATAACAACAATCGTAAACCAACCTCTTACCAGCACTTATTCAAGGGGACTACGGCATTCTTTGCGGCGTTTTGCGCTCTTCAATTGTTTATCAGTGTTGTCAATTGGTATGTGTTTACCCTCCAAACTAGGTATAAGACTTACACAAAACCAGGGAAATAAGTGAAATTAGCGTATCTATTTGTATTATATATACGTACATATTACAGCAATTTTATCATTACTGCATTACTATGACAACTAGAATTCATCGAAACAGTTTGTAAATGCATCGGCGTATGTGACGCTCCACTAGATTGGCAACGATGAGTCATTTTTCCTCACGTCGTCTGCTCGTAAGTATACATCCGAAACATTTGTAATTTTTGGGGGTTAATTTGGTTGCAAAAAAGGGATAATAGACATGAATTAAATAAACATTTTGAAGTAAAGTTAAACTAAATATTGAGTAAAGTAAACAATTAAGGGAATAAAGCTTTGCATCTCATAATCATTGTCGTCGTCTGCTGCTCGTAACTGTGTTTGCGGAGTGAGTGCTTAGGAACCAGGAACCACAGCGTGGTTCAAGTGCACTGTGGAGTGAATTAAGACCAAAATGTGTATAATTACAATCAAATAAGCACTGTGGAGTTTCAGTTGTGATGGCAGTAAGGATAAAAAACCACCGATTACAAGGTAAGAATGAATTCAGTTCCAACCATACCCCGGGAATAACAAGTTTTCATACTTTCACTAATATAGGCAACAAAATGTTGTGTTATTGTGCTGATTACAACTGCAATCTTGAGTAAGATCAATAAACGTTACAGTATATACGCTAACATTGTTCAAATGAGTGCTGGGAAGGCTGGGGAAAGATGGTGGCCGTCACTGTCATCAGAACCTTCCATGCAAACGTAGCCGCCATATTGGGATTTTTTCAAAACTTGCCTTGAAAAAACAAATATATTTTACGAAGAGCTCACATGCTTATTTTAGTTCGTATGGGGCTTTTTCATATATCACATTATGTTGACGAAACTTCAATCTTTTAAATGGTATGCTTAGAGTTGCAATTGAATATTCTTGTTTATTCTTGTTTTCACCATTTAAAATATCGAGTGAATAAGACCCGTCCACCGTGGTGAGGGTTGGCCTTCCGTGGTGTTTTACCCGGTAAAACTTGACAAAGCTTGCGCGGCCTATGAAGCGCCAAAAAAAAACACGAAAAACGTATGTTTTGGCCTAATTTTCGATAACATGCAGTTAAATATTAGTATATATATATAAACTATAGAAACGGTAACGGGACCCCTGTTGGGAACCGGGGTTTTTGGGTGGGGGAACACAGACAGAATAAAGGGCAAAATGGATAGTGTTTCCAGGCGTAATTTTCGTAAAACGGTAAAAGGGGGGTAAGGGGGGGACCTATTGGGAAAACCGGGGTTTTGGGTAGGGGGAAACAGAGACGACAAAAATTAACACTGGGAAATCCACGAAAACGGCTGTAGGCGACCCCCTTATCTACTACAAACCCAATTAAGGGAAAACCCACGAAAACGGCGGTGAGGCTGACCCCTTACTACATACAAACAATTAACACTGGGAAACCCACGAAAACGGCGGTGAGGCTGAGCTGACCCCTTACTCTACATACAAACCTAATAACACTGGGAAACCCAAGAAAACGGCGGTGAGGCTGACCCTTTACTCTACATACAAACTGACACCGCTAGCCTAAGATGTTTCTTGCTACCTAAGAAACATACCGCATTCGGACATGGCTGGCCTAGGCTACGTGTTAGGTATGAAGCGCAAAAAAAAACCAAAAAACACACGAAAAACATATGTTTGGCCTAATTTTCGATAACATGCAGTTAAAGATTAGTAGTTCGAACACATGGGCTGATAGCCTACCGCGGAGTTCGGAGGTGCGGACATGATGTGCGGCCCTGTCTACGACTTACCAATAGACCACTACATTTGTAAAGTTTTACCGTTCGAACACATGGGCTGTTAGCCTACAACATTCTAGTAGTAGTATACCTTTTTATCGATAATTTTTAACATCCATTGTACTTGTAAAAACTTAGTAATTTCTAGAATGCCCATGATTACTGTTTTGGCGAGTTCAGTTCGAACACGTGGGCTGTTAGGGTAAGTGAATGTTCGGAAATGGTCACCGGCCCTGTCTTCCGCTTGCCAATAAGAACACTTATCTGCTATTTACTACCTAAAACGCTTTGACCCTTAACCAGAAAACATTTACCTTAACTTACAGACTCAATTAACTTACCTTATTATTGGGAGTCGTCAAATTCGTTGCTCGGCGGGGGAAACGGGAGGTGGGTACAGTTTCGCGACCGCACGCATGAACACGTGAAACCGGGCTTCGTACTTTGGATATTTTCGGCGGAAGAGATGGTTTGCCAGGTACTTATCGAACGAGTCCTCCCTTCTGCCGTATTTAGGTACGTCAGCCCTCGCGTCCCTCCAGCAACGTTCGATGTTCTGGGTTGATGCCCCAGTTTCGGGATCCACGAAATTTTTGGGAGTGGTTCACGGTTTCATGCGTGTAGCCCTCCAGTTGCAACTGGGGTGATGCTGCCCAACAGTCGCTGATGATCTTGGTTCTCGGTAATATCCACTTCCGTATTTGGGCAACTAACGTTTCCCGTGAACGGTCGGGTACCGGGACCATAAACGTTTTTTTTTGGAATCACGTTCGACCCGCCGCAACCCACACTCCTTCAATGTACCTCCCTCTATTGTATTTTCGTTTCCCGAACTTGGCTTCGTCGATTTCGACGATTTTGCCGGGCCCCACCTATTGGAGTACTACTATGTTCAATATGATGTAATACAACTTCCCGACAAAAGTTGTACCAATCATTTACGGTACGTTCAACATTACACTAGCGGCACGTGCAACTTCTATCTGAGTACACCAGGCTAAAGTTTAAAAAAAAAAAAACTAAGAAGAAGAACTTGCTCTATAGAAATATGAACACTTTCGAACCACGTTCCAGTGAAGCCAGGACACGGTTTAGACGGCAACGTGCTCGACGATCCAAATTTTTTATGACTTTATCACACCGGAATCGATTGTTTTTTGTCAATTTTACAACGTTAAGGCAACTCGGGCACCTATACGTTAACTTTAACACCTTATGCCTTGCAAAAAAGTCGAGGGTTGACTGCCGATCCCTAGAAATAACGGAGATATCAACAATGGTTAAATCACAGACCGTTGCACAGATCCATTACGTTCGCGGGCTGAAATCAAATGAACGAATTCAGGGGAATGTAGGCAAACCTAGCCGAATCGGGCTTAATCCTAGGCCTACGATTGGTTGGCCTGAATCAAATTTAAATTAGAGCATATGATAGGCCAATTAGAACGAACCTGCCGCATGCGCAGTAACGAGAAACTAGTCGGCGCATGTGCAAATGCCTTTGACCCAACCTCCGAAATGCCCCCCGACCGCAACGTCGCAAGCGGCGATCGGAAGAACTATTGGAGAGCGCATTTCGTGCCCCCATTAAGAAGTACTGGGGACTTTACCAAAAATCCTGTTTGGTAACGAAATTGTGTTGATAATTAAATTGTCCTATTTTGGTCGGGTAGTGTATCATCAGGTATAATTTAGAATGAAGAAGAAGTTATCTTCTATGGTGTTCTGCCAGTTACGCACTCGTTACCGAGATACAGGCCGCGAAAGCTTTCCTCAAGAATTACCGCTGGGACACCCTCCGAAAAAGTACTTTTAACACGTCCTGACACCAGAGATGGTCATCCAGGGTTCCCAGATTTGGCGGTTTGTCACCAAATTTGGCACTTTTTTTTTTCTAATTTTGTGGGTAAAAATTCACTTTGGTGACAAACCGCCAAATCTGGGAACCCTGGATGACCATCTCTGGTGTCAGGACGTGTTAAAAGTACTTTTTCGGAGGGTGTCCCAGCCGTGATCGTCGGTGAGTTGGCCGGTCCATGCAGTGCTTTACCCTAGAGGTCTTGAGGTGTTATTTCCATGACCAATGACTCGTTTCAATCTCCGGACTTGTTAAAGTAATTTTCCTGGAAATTGTGTCAACGAGCGGGCAAGACTGGCCCAGGTAGTCCACTCATTTGTTTACATCTAGTATGGACTCCTTGTAAAAAATTTCCGCCT
Source organism: Macrobrachium nipponense (assembly GCF_015104395.2). NCBI lineage: Eukaryota > Metazoa > Arthropoda > Malacostraca > Decapoda > Palaemonidae > Macrobrachium > Macrobrachium nipponense. The sequence goes on from NC_087210.1 coordinate 32,524,089, forward strand.
AGATGAAGTTCGTACCGTAACTGAAGGTCTAACTTGCCGATATTGCTGCGTGTCTAAATTATACTACAAAATGGCCGGTTTCTGTTTCGGGTAGAGGTGTAAGCTGCAAAGAATTCCTCCTGGAATGGGAATGGCAGAAAGAGTACAAATGATAGGAGGTCGGTAGAAGCCGTGCATGAGAGGTTGTGCACCGCGAACAAACTAGTATAGTAAGCTACATCATAGTTATATTAATAAGGATCTGGTTCTACAAACAATTTTTGAAAGTCTAATTCTACGTCCAAAACCTACTTACCGCTTTAGCTAAGATTAATGTGGCACGGACCCTTTACTTCCGACTTTCTATGCAAAAGCTAAACAATCTCGGACGGTCACTGTGACTGGAGGAAAGAACTTCCAAATGTCACCCACAGGAAGTCACCATTGCACATGTTTGGTAGTGATTCTCATGATCTCTTGCTGTCCAGTGATGACTCACGGAAACCATTCACCATCTTCCTTCTTGATCAATGTCTATCCTATAGCTGCACGATAAGTTAATTTATCCTCAGCAACTCTGTTATTTGGATATCCTTGTACTGTATCAACTTGATCACGTGAAGTTAATGTTTAAATTTTTCTGACCCCAGCTTAAGTCTATCTCTCACGTGACTTGCGGCCTTTTTTTTTTTTCCTTAATACTTTATCTACGTCATTTCCCTTCTTGTCCTAACTCAAATCCTAGCATTCATCTATTTCAACTTCAGTCTTTTATTACAACGAAAACGTAATGATTGCTAGAATTTGTTTAAATGACAGTAACAGAAATTTAAAATGTGGTTACGTGAATTCCAGCCTGTAGGAAATAAAACACTACAGATTAGATACTTAATAACTGAAACTTCAATACATATTTTTGCCATTGGTGAGACATGGCTGAAAGACTATGAAACTGCCAAGATTGTTGAACTGACCCCGCCTACACATAGGGTCTTTTCGTTCAGTAGGGATGTACTGACACCAGGCTTGTAAAAAGAGAATGAAACGCGTTTTGAATACCTTGAGACAAATTTTACTTATTCTGGTACGAGGATGTCTCCCTCAATAAATGTTTATGCCTTCTTAGATGAGTTTGACCTACTACTTAACGGGATTGATATATCTGCAACGAGCGTTTCTATCTGTGGTAATTTTAATCTATGGATGGTGTCCAGCCAGTGAAGGTGTTGAAGCGATAACTGTGTCGTATCGTCTTGCAAACAATTAATATAAATAAATGAATTGCTCCACTGCAATAAGCGGTCACACATTAGACCTGGTTTTATGTGACAATGTAAATCCAAGTGTTATTAATCAACAAGTTGAGGAAATATGTACAGTGATGCTCAAATCTCATGCGACATGACTCCATAGGATTTCGTTCAAAATTCACTAACTGGCAACCTAGCATGCTCCATATTTATCTTTTATTTAAATGAAATGCGAAAAACGCGAGTATCGCATACACTAAGGCCATAATATGTTTCATAAGAGTGAAATCTGTCATATATTTAAAAATTGTAAGAAAATGTCACGTGTAGCCAAATTTCAGAAAAACCCTTACGAAACATTTTCAAAACTTTCGTTCACTCATTGCTGAAGCATTTGACCAAAACGAAGTCGCAATCAAACCTCAGTTCAAATGTTAAATAAATAAAAAAAAGAACGAAAAAAATTGTCGTAACATTAATAAAGCTTCCAAAGGAAACATAAAATTTGAAATAGTCCTATTTGATTGCTTTTACCCTCAACGCTGAAAAAATGTAAATATGTATATACAAAAGTAGAATGCGCCCACCGATATCAACGCGTGAGGGGAGCATGTGTGACGTATCAGTGTCGGTGCAACAACAACCACCTGGTATATAAGTAGGTCTACAATGAGTAGCGACCATTAAATTATCTTGAAAACATTTACTTTATGTGTTAAAGGAATATTTGGATTTTCATACATAATTATTTGTTATCTTTCTTAAATATTTCAAAACTGATAGCATACTAGCAAATATTCGCCTATTTGTCAAAGCCAAGATATTATTCCTAGGCCTAGGTGTTAGATTTCTTTACTTTACACTTAACATTCACATCTCTATATTAACAATTTCTGGCCAGAAAGAAAATGAGGTTATCTACACATTCTTGCACTTCAAGTTACCTTATGAAAATAATAAATTATACACCAAAAGCGAGCAGAAGGACTTTTTAAGAAATATATTGTAAACCAGTTGAAAAACAAGTGTTACATATGCCTTGATATTAATACTTATGATATTTCGATTAATAACCATCTTCTTCACATAACCAAAATCATCATCATCTTTTATTCCTTAAAAAACAGGTAATCTCTACAAATAAAAACATTAGTAAAGATTACATCTCGGAAAGCTTAGATTATTTTTCTAGGCCTATAAATCATTTTGCAACATACAGGCAGCTTAAACACAGCCTGAAACTTCAACATTCAAAGAAAACTGATTGTAATTCATATTCCTCAAAGAACAGGTGATCTCTACAAATAAATTCATTAGTAACAGATTACATCTCAGATGGCTTAGATTATTTTTTTTAGGCCTATAAAAACAATTTTCCAACATACAGGCAGCTTAAACGCAGCCGAAATCTTCAACATTCAAATAAAACTTGTTTTAATTCATATTCCTGCATTGAAAGTGTTGTTATGACTGTTGAGCTTATTAGGTCTACTGTCATAATGCTGCAGACATGGTTATGTTGACCAGTCCGAGGAGCATGTTAAGTGTGCTTTCATTGCTGGCACGCTAACCTTATCACACCACAATTGAAACTGAGCAACGTAAAGATAAGAAAAATAAAATCAGTTCAAATCACACAAATTAAGAATTATACCCATGCATAAAAGGGATCATATCTATTTAACCATAAGGAAAATAAGGCTAGCTGTGAATTCGCAAATTTTTCGACGTGAATGACATTACAAATAAAAAAAAGAAAAAAAAATAGCACTACTTGGCAACATCACGTTGAGTCTGAGAATATGGACGATACAAAAAGAATCATGCCGCATGAGATTTGAGCCCCACTGTACGTACCTACTATTTCTTCAGTGCAATGTCCAATTACTTTTTATTTGACAAACATAAATGTAAAATTATGAAAAAGCTGAAAATTAGAAACAAATCTAGTCTCCCCTGTTGAATTTATGTAGTAACTCAGAAATTAAATTTTGATTTTCAAAATCACTGCGATCATCGAGCCCTTGAATCAAGAGCTTCGACATGTGTTGAATGACTGATAATTGTATATAATCGCGTAAATAAGCCCGAATATGATCGTGTGTTCAATTATGGAAAAGAACATTGTAGTTAATGATAGATCTTCATGGTTTAATGCCGAAATAGTGGAAAAGAAGAGAGAGAGAGAGAGAGAGAGAGAGAGAGAGAGAGAGAGAGAGAGAGAGAGAGAGAGAGAGAGAGAGAGAAGAGAGAAGAGCAAGAGGAGAAACTATGGAGAAGATTAAAGACTGGTTGTTCATAGGACGAATAGCCTATAACTCTGTGAGAAATATAACCTTCCTGATAAAGAGGAAAACTGAGTACTATGATAGAAAAATTTGCGAGGCAGGCAAAGATACAAATAAGTTTTATAATCTTGACTGTTTGGCAGGAAGTTCAAAAGAGAAAAACTACCTGATGGTTATAGTGATCAAGTTTTAGCTGACAAGTTTGTAGAGTTTTTCAAGATTAAAACTGAAAATATAGTTTCAGATTTCGCAGAAGCACCGCGTCGTACCTTCATGACTGCAGTGGTTTATACTAGATTTTCTATTTTTAGTAGAATAAGCAGTGGAGGCTCGTGGATATCAATCATAGGGGTGCTGTTACATAATTTTTTTTTATTTCTTTATATTAACTGCATAAACACACACACACGAATATATATATATATATATATATATATATATATATATATATATATATATATATATGTATGTATAACTGAATCACGAAAGTTAGGAACGTGATAAATCCATAAATAAAGATATATGCCACGAAGGAAAAATAAACGAATGAGGATCTGCAAGATCTTTCGACGTTAAACGTCCTTTACTGAGCAGAGACTGACATAGATACGGGAAAAGACAATACAAGAAGATTCGTATAACTGACAGATAGGGATTATAAAGAGATTAGTACCTAGAATCCGACCCACCTGGAAGATGAAAATCCCTTCCCAAACAAGCATAAACAATGGGTGCAATTAAAGGTTTAAGACAATCATCTCAGATACAAGGTCCAGACAATTAAAGGATTATAGGTGACAGCTATTCAGAACTTGGTAAACAAAACCATATTCACAACACATGACAGACATACATTACAACAAAAATAATAACTCTAAGGCAACTGATTTTTATTTAAGTCAGTAATTATATCTTTGAGGTCATTCTTAAACATGTTACGGATACAAGGGTCTAAATGAAAAAGGCCACGACTAACATTGAAATTACAATGAAAAGTAGGTTGTATTAAAGCAGATTCTAAAAGATTTCGTGATAAGACATCTCTTGACCTTGCAATTACTGAACTACCATCCCACTTTATTCGGTGGTTGTTTTCACTTAAATGAATGAATATTGCATTGGATTTTTGTCCAGTTTTTACAGAATATTTATGCTGGCTTAGCCTTACTTCTAGGCCTTTGCTAGACTGTCCGAGATAAAATGAGGGACAATCCATACATGGAATTTTATATATTATGTTGTTGCTTTCTCTGGGGCCATTTTTATTAACATTCCTTTTAGTGTGTTATTATAGGAAAAAACAAGGTTGACATTAAAAGCCTTTAACAATGATTTAATGGTTTCAAATCCGTTAAAATAAGGCAAACTGAGAATGTTCTTAGAATTTTCTTTCTGCGTGTTACTTACACTATAAAACTTTTTGCGGGCTTTATTATAACAAATGTCTAATATATGTGAAGGATATCATAAATCTTCCCTATTTTTCTTATGTATTCAATTTCTTGATCCAAATATTGTGGACTGACAATGCGCAATGCTCGTAAAAACATAGAGGAAAAAATTGATATTTTTGTGTTAAGATGGTGGCCTGAGAAGAAATGAACATAAGTTAAGTTGTTGGTCGGTTTCCTATAAATACTGAATTTACATTGAAATGGTTCTCTATGTATCAAAACATCTAAGAAAGGGAGGCAATTGTCTTTTTTTAATTCTAGAGTAAACTTAATCGATGGTACCTGGTTATTTAATTTAGAGAGTAAATCATTTACATCAATACCGACAGGATGAACAGCTAAACAATCATCAACGTAACGATACAACTTTACAGGAATATAAATGATATTAGGTAGGTTGCGTTTTTCAAAGAATTCCATGTACAGGTTTGAGAGTAATGGTGATAAAGGATTTCCCATTGCCATGCCAAATATTTGTTGATAAAATTCACCGTTGAATATAACTTACAATCATAAATGCACAAACTCGAGAGTGAAATAATGTGACTTATAGGTAGAGGTAATTCATGCTGAGTTAGTTCATTACTAAGATATTCTAAAATAGAGTCTATAGGGACTTAAGTAAAAAGAGAACATACATCAAAACTAACGAATCTATCAGTAGGGCAAAGAGCAATTTTGTTTAATTTATCAACTAAATCTAGAGAATTATATATATGAGAATCGGAGATGGTTCCAAGTAACGGGGACAAGATCTTAGTGATATATTTCGAAAGTTTATATGAAATTGAACCAACAGTACTGATAATAGGCCGCATAGAGTTATTTTCTTTGTGCGTTTTGACTAATCCGTACAAGTAAGGTAGCGAAGGAGATTTGATGACAATTTGCCTAGTAGTTCTGTTTTATCTTTAAGGATACTTTTCACTATGCTATTGAAGCTTTTTATGACTTGATCAAGGGGATTTTTTGTTAGTTTTTTATAAGTCACATCATCATCCATTAGGGCTTGCATACGTGATATGTAGTCAGCTTTATCTAAAATTACTATACTATTTGACTTATCAGCTTTTGTAATATGGATAGTATTGTCCTTTTTAAGATCGGTCAAACTTTTCTTATAGCGAGCAGGGAAGTTACTTTCATGCTTAACATTGGCAGCTCCGTAAACAATACCTTTAATCATGCCAACATGATTTTGAGGAAGATCACAATATTTTTCAAATTTACTTAGGGATGACGCAATCATTAAAGCAGAAGGTATACTTGTTACAAAGAAAGATAAACCATATCCAAGCGCACTCACAACATTTTCACTTATTTGTTTACTAGATAAGTTAACAACACAATCTTGACGTGCACAATTAGTCCAATCTCTGCTATCAATAAGATTTTTTAGTTTTCTGTCGAGTTTCCTTTTCAGGGCATCTGTAGTCCTACGTAGTTTTTCGTAAATTTCCCGTCGCAGCGAGTCCTTCCAATCAGGTACTAATCTCTTTATAATCCCTATCTGTCAGTTATACGAATCTTCTTGTATTGTCTTTTCCCGTATCTATGTCAGTCTCTGCTCAGTAAAGGACGTTTAACGTCGAAAGATCTTGCAGATCCTCATTCGTTTATTTTTCCTTCGTGGCATATATTTATATATATATATATATATATATATATATATATATATATATATATATATATATATATATATATATATATAATCTTTGACGCATTTCAAAACTCACCTCCCTCTAACAGCTAGGCTAACACTCCTCGTGAGGGCGCCGCAGTGCTCCTTCCTCTCACCTTTACGCGCGGGCTGGCTACCACATTTATCACCCAAGCTTTAGACCTTAAGTAATTGCTATTACCCTGCTAGCAAAATGAGAACTGCTAAGCACCAGCAGTTCCACATATTGTTTCAATTCATTTTTTTTTCACAAAAACAAGAGAATGGTAATAACTTTTTAAGGATTATTGATAATCTATAATTAATTTTTCATATCCATGTATATATTCATAATTTTGTGCATATATATGAGATCTATAGATCGGGGTGCTGCAGTTCAACAGGGCCTACTCAGACGAGCCGCCACTGAGAATAACTATTGATGATGTCACTATTAAAAAAAAAAAAAAAAAAAAAAACAAAACGTTCATCCGATCCGGTGCCTGTATCAGAAATAATTGTAGCTGAGAACTTTCGGACTTTTAAGTATATATGTGATTTTGAAGCTTGTATATTGCTGCATCTCTGAATGTAAACTCCCGATGTCTGAGAAAATTGCAATTATTAAGCCCGTTTAAAGAGTACTACTCTTGAACATCAGGAGGTGATTCAAATAGTCCTGTATCAAATTTATCATTTATATAAAAAAAAAAATTATGGAATATCCGATCCTCGAACAATTAATGGCTTACCTAAATACCACAGGTGCATTTTCTGATTGCCAATCTGCATACTGAAAATTATATTCCACTGAGCCAGCTATATGTTCAGTGGTAAATGACCTGTTGGAAATGATGGATAGTACAGATAAGTGTGGTATTTTGGTGCTCTTGGATCTTAGCGCTGCCTTAATTCGACACAGTTATTATATATACGATTTACTCTTAGATGATCTCCAGTCCATCGGATTTCTGGATGATGCACTTGAGCCTTTGAGGGATTATTTAAAAGGATATGTCGTATTGAGTACAGATTGGAAATTATGTCATCCTGTGAACCTTTGATGAGAGGCTTCCTCAGGAAAGCGTGTTTGGCCCTGTCCTTTTCTGTATCTACACAATAGTTTGTCTAATATACGGCATCATTTTGGAGTAGCTAGAATATAAGTTATACATATGTGCCGATGACTTTGAAGCAGTTGAAGTTGAACGTAAATAAAACTGAGCTTACGATAGTCGGTAAGGAAAGTAACTTCAGGAGTCTGGGAGTTAGTCAAATCTGTTTAAATAAAAATTGGGTCCAGACAACTGATAGGGTCCGTGATCTCGGGGTGTACTTGGATTGTTGCTTGTCACTCAGTCTACAAATTAATAATGTAGTGAAAGTTGCCGGATATCCTCTTAAGAATATAGCCTTTGTAAAGAAATTTCTTGGTGAGAGCTCTGTTACGAATCTTGTCATCAACTGTGTTATAAACTGTATAGATCATTGTAACTCTGTGTACTATAAATTATCCAACGCACAGCTCAAGAAACTACCAAAATTATGAATAGAGCTTATAGACTAATAAAAGGTGTCACTTCACGGAACAGGATTACCACTGTCTTAATTGATTTGCACTGGCTCCCGGTGAAGGTTAGAATAATTTTCAAGTATCTGAGGGACCTTATACACTTTATACAACCAATATATCGACCTGGCACAAGACTATACTCTGTTTTTTTCCATCTGTCCATCCGCCTGTGGTGTATGCGTATGGTAACACTGCAGCCCGGGCTTTAGATAGTTACATTCAGCTTACATTCAACAATAATAATAACCCTATTTCGAATATTAACGGTGTAATTCGCATACAATAAATTATTAAAACACTTTTCAGTTGCAAATGTACACCCAGATATCCTTTTATTTACCTAAAACTTACACAAAGCGTAACTATTTAAAGACCGGGACGCAGTGTTACCATGCGAAAACACCACAGGCGGATGGACAGATGGAAAAAAAGAGTATAGTTACAAATGATTGAAAGTTGGTGGAGCAGCATTTTTCGTCAGTCTGTGGCTCCAGAGCCTTTAAATGTGCAACTCAAGCTTCCTCTTGAAATGAGGCAGATTGGGGATTTGAAGTCTTTCAAAAAGAAACTTAAAACCTTATTGTTTAATCGATGCTATGATATGGAAGATCAAACAGTGAATGTGGAATCTGCAGTGTGATTAAATACATCCGATTAATAGATTGTTACTTTGATGGTGATTGGGGTCCTCTGAGCGCTAAGGAAATGGTGCGGGACCTGGATAAGCAGTTAACTTGTAACAACAAGTAATTGTAAAAGTATCGATCTAGAGGAGAAGTGCTTAAGTATATAACATTTAGAAATACCTGTGTCGAAAAAGATGTACGTAATATAAGACTAGTTCTAGGAATGGAATGAATATTCACTCAGCATGTTTTTATTAATGAAGTGATCCGGAAGATAAATAAAGATATAATCATTTCGTGCAATCATGATAACTTAGATCTACTAAGATCTATTAAGACTGTCTAAATGGTCTTGAATTCTTATAATAATCAGATGAATAAAAGTGAATCTGTTGTGTGCAACACTCCCGCCCCCTAATGCATAAATGTCTAACGGTAAAGAAAAAATCATCTTGATTTAATTTTGAGACTTTGGAACTCATGAGGGACAAAAAAGAAAGTATCTAGGACAAAATAATGATGAAGTAAAAAACTGAAACTGCGCATGGAATGGACAATAATAAAGACCGCTATAAATGAGTGACGAAAAGGAGGAAAACGGAATATCCTCATCAGAAAAGCCAAGCAGTGGCAATGTTTACATGAATAAACCGTATCGATTTCTAGATTGTTTAACTGGTAATATGTTAAGGGGGAAAACCCGTTGCTGGTTTCAGTGATCAAGAACAAACTGATATTTTTCTTTATTTTTCTAGGGGAAAAGATAAGGATATGATTATCACTATTTTGAAAGGCCTAATCAGATAACCGGTTAAGTCATTATAATGTCACAAGGACTATCAAAAGAGCAAAGAAATCAGACTGTGCAATTGATCCGATGGCAATATCTGAATTTGGAGTGGAAAAATACTCGTGTCTTACCGACATGATGGTGAATTTATAAATATCAGTACATAATACATATGAATGCAAGTTTCCAATACAGTACCTGAGAAACTGGCTATCATTAAATGATTAAACCAGCTTTGAAATGTGCTGTGAATAATCATAACTCAGGTTGATACAGACCTGTTCCCAGAGATCATTCGTGTTCAAATACGTAAAATTGTTCACCTAGAAAGTGTAAATGCTTATTAAAGAAAGAGGAGTCAGATCAGAGACAGTTGTATTCTACAGACTCTGGTGTTTGTTCAGGCCTGTCTACACTAGGAAACATTGTTTGCGAACAGTTTCCAAACTGTTTGCAAACAATGTTTCCTGTCAAGACTTCAGTTGTCAGCAGGATGCTTGGCGGTGCAGTAGCCTCTGTATTTACTTGGCTATTTTCATGCACTTGAGGAGGGATAAGAAGGAGAGATAGAGATCGTGAGGATGTCTTTAGAAAATGGAACCTGTCATGCTGACTTGCTTCTGGCGGAATTGAAAATAGATACATATGTACATATATAAACGTATATATACATATATACAAACACACACATATACATACACATAAACACGCACACACACATATATATATATATACGTGTATAGATACATATACATTGTATATGTGTATATAATACATTATACATGTGTATATACATATACACACAGAAACACTAAATGTTTTCCATATACACACAGAAACACTAAATGTTTTCCATTCTGGATGTGAAACAAATATGCGGTAAAAAGTGTTTGCAAACTTTGTTTGCAAAAAAATGTTTCATAGTGTGGACAGGTCTTTCCGCTTTAAATGATGTGTTGCAAATGAATGGTATTGGCAGTTGTTAGAGTGACGTTTGACACAGATGTGCAGAAACTATAAACTTCTAAATGATTTGCGACTCTTCGGAATTGTTAATGAAACCTTTGAGTATTCGAAAGACTCCTTGCATAACAAATAGTTCCGAGTAGGTATAGTTTTTTTGGCCTTTTTTTTTCTCCAAAACTGGACCTTTTCTTCTATAAATGTAATTGCATATATAGGTATACACAAGAAATACTTGAGAATGTTATTTTAGTTATATTAAGAAGAAAAATTGGGTATGTGGTCTATGCACTTCTACCCGATTGATGTTACTCAAAGCACTAACTTTGGTTAACAAAAAATATGGACTTCCCGACATTCTTTTTTGTGTGTGTGTGTGTGGGGGGGGGGGGGGGGGGGGGGGGGGCGTCGTTCGACCCCCTCGGTACAGGCCTGAATTTTCTGAAACGTTAAGAGGACTAGCAGAAGCATGGGCGTTGGGTCCGATCTTGTTTTGTACATATAAAACTAAATCGTCGAATGGGAAAATTTCAAGCTATTTGTAGACGCAAACCCACACTTCTCCATAAAAGACTCGAGAATACACATGAGAAACTAAATTATGTTCTTCCCACTGCTGAGGAACGAATGATATGTAAATAACCAAAACTAAATTAAAAATAAATCTTAGCATTGATGATATTGTAAGGACGGCATTTCGCCAAATGTCCATCCTTCCTCCGTACATACTTTTTATATCATGTACTAAAATGTAGTGCATTTCACGGCCTATCCGCCGATATCATGTAATAATGTACACCCCAGTCCCCACAATATTAATTTATTCGTGACGACAGTGAAAGCTCGTGACTTGGGTGTGATATTGGACTGTAATTTGTCTTCCATTATTCAAATCAAGTGTAGTGAGGGTTACTGGACATCATCTAAGAAATTATGCCTTTGTTAAAAAGACTCTTGATAACTGTTCTATAAAAAAAATTGACATTAATTATATCGTCAACAGAGGGAACTATGGCAACTCCGTTTATCATAATCTACCTAAATACAACTATAGGAAACCGCAAAATATATCAAATAGGGTGGGAAGGGAAGATGATAATAGTCTGTTGCATCCTGCCATATAGTCTGGTTGTCCATAATATCTGATAAACTTAATGTGCCAAATATACTACAGCCAACGAATGACGTCAAGATAAGGCTAGCTACAGATGGCCTCACGTTATACGAGCAAAGATACATTTCGAATATTAGTTTTGGAGCCATCAAATTTCTTGCCCTAAGATTGTACAGTTTTCAGGAGGATTGAAAATATCGAGTCTTTCAAGAGAAAACTAGAAACCTTATCATTTTCTGTATGATAACATGGATTTGGTGATTAACGTGGAGTATACCGCTAGATACCTTGAATGTCTCTGCAACATTGCGTATTTGCTAATCCCACAGATTACCTTCGGTAGAATGTGACCGGGAAAGGAACCCAGCGAAAGTAAAAAAAGTATCTACATCATTACGCCATTACACAATATTCACAAAATAAAACCCACTCTTTCGTTGATTTCTACTTCTTTCTTTTATCAAGGTTAGTCTGAACCAAGGTCTAAAAGGTATTCTTTAGACCTTGGTCTGAACTTGGTCACTCGCATCAGGTTTTTTTTTTTTTTTTTTTGTAGCCACATTATTTTTTCAACTTAGCCTAGCATTGAAAAAAATCCCTCATCAGCACGAACCTATGGTTCATCATTTTCGAACAAAGGTTTTATTAAATGTATATCATTTCCTTATTAACCCTGCTTCAAATTCTACCTTTCATCTGATTTTATTTGTCTTTTGTTTTCAGTGGAAACACGTGATTTTGTAAACACCATTTCCCTGTACCTCAAATTATATCTTTCACGATTTTGACTTTTGACCTTAGTTTGAGATGGAGACATGATATATTTTCTAGGTTGACTTCCAACCTAGATCTGGGGTAGTTGTGTCCAGGAGGCGTCTTGCTTTGCGTCCGGCTTTACTGACCTTAGGAACTAATTAAGATAAATAACTTTGGGGGTTCTAGAAGAAAATATGCCTTGGGGTTTTTTCTTTATTGTCCCCTATGTAAATATGAAAAGTTCCACCGGGGTTAATTGCTGATTTGGGAAGTCGATTTGGCTTGAGACTTAACTGCACGAAATTGTGTTCTTTTGAGAGAGAAAATGGTTAAAATTCAGTTCTGCAACTTGAGCAACACCTCTACACCCACCGACTGCTCTTCTCTATAGCTCTAATTGAAATTTGAGACTTCTCTTCAGTCTGACTTATTCACTGAAGCTCCTTCTGTTGTTTGTTGTTGAAGATTAATTAAGCCAGCCGTGTGCTGGCACGTGCTCTTGTTCCTAGTACTGACTTTGGTTAACAGAATTTTACTTATAATGTTGAAAGTTTGCACTGAAAATCAAAAATATTTAATCAGTTTTGGACTTCTAGAATTTTTGTGGGGGGGGGGGGGATGTGTCGTTCGACGTAGCCAACCCGCCCCCCCTTCCCACCCCCTGGCCTCGGCGAAAGTCAACATTTTAGAGCGTATGGCAAAGTTGGTTAAGGGATAATCTTTTGGCGGTTAGTTGTAGAATGAAAGAGGGTGACAGGCAGGATTGCAACCCCTTTGAACCTTACGGTACATCTGTAGGAGAGAAAGCTTTATAGTAAGTAGTGAGACCCAGCTTAGTTGGAGAGTGCTGAGTAGGAAAAAAAAAAAAAAAAAAACTCCATCTCCTCTTCTTTCCTATATTGGACCTTACCATACACACCTCGAACCATGACGTCACGCTTGACACAAGATCCCAACCCAATACAAAGGAGATTAGGAGGGCTTCATTCACTCTCCATCTGCATTTCCATAGTTTTTGTTTCTCACTAATTTTCATTATTCACGGCCTCTTTATTCATTGTTCACTTCTCACACTTTCAGAGCAACAGTGACCGCGTTTTCTATACTTACATCTGCTTTTCTGACCAGCCTCTTGACCTCTCCTAATGGCTTCAATGGCCAGAGATTATCCCTTAATCACCTTTGCCATACGCCCTAAAATGTTGACTTTGGCCGTTGACAATCCCTGTAACGAGGCCCGGGGGGTGGGGGGCGGTGCCTCAACAATATAAGTATAATTCTGTTAACCAAAGTCAGTACTTTGAATAACATCTAATTGGGTAGAAGGGCATACACTGCATACACAAATTTTTCTTCTTAATATAACTAAAATAACATTTTCAAGTATTTCATCTTGTATATACCTATATATGCAATGACATTTGTAGAAGAAAAGGTCCAGTTTTGGGAAAAACGACAGCCCCCCCCCCCCATAAAAAAATTCTGGGTACGGGCCTGCAATCAACAGCAGAAGCACCCTTGTTTTATTGCATTAGTGACCCAATACAATGGTCCCTCTCTATCTGAGTCACCTTTAATAAGTTCACGTATCTTTATGCTTGTTTTCATGCGTCGTTAATATGAATACTTTCTCTGTAATAGTCTCGGCCAGGTTACCTAGCTGACTGGCAGTTTCTAATTAACTAAAGCAAAATCATATGAACCATGAGGACTCCTAACAACATGTATATTAGGGATAAAATACTTACGAAAACATAACTTCAATCTAGTTGAAATAGAATGGTAAGGATATAAACATAAATGTCATGCTGTAAGCACAGTGAAATAAAATTTGCTATCCAGGTTTCCTTAGTCCTCAATCCTATTACGTTTTGTTTTCTTCCTTTCTTCGACGAATGATAAAATGGACTATGATAATCTTTGTACCCAGTAAGAGGAATTGCGGTGATAAATTAACGTGACGTACTACTCCAAGGTTTGGTTAGGTGGGACTACAATTAAACCATGCCCCTAACCCTCAGTTTCAAAGAAGTCTCCATTGCTTGAGTTTTACCATTAAATTGCTTTCCTTTTTTTAAAAGTAACACACCAGATCTTACGTAAAAGTGTTTGTATCGTAAAAGGATATTTACAGACAGCAAAGCCTAGTCAAAACTAGCAAATGATACTTTAGTCAAGAAGCAATCTATTCGATAATGATGTCTTATCAATATTATCACTTCATTTAGGAAAACGTTAATTGAAGCACATTTCTAAGCCAATTTACAGATCATATCAAGGTAAATTCACTTTTTTGTTAAGAACACTAAAACTTTAACGATACAATAATTGATTACTTTTATACCAAGCTAACTAAAAGTTTTAAAGATATGCATTACTAATTTAAAGTGACACATACTTTTGGAGGTTGTTACGAATATCCTTACATGGGATGTAAGTAGGCGCTGGGCTAAATATAAAGCTAACACGATCTGTCATATTTTGGTTTGCTTTAAAACAATCTTTATCAGTTCATCATATTATTTTTAAAATTATTGATCATCATTTACGATATATCATAACCTGAAAAAACTTAAAAACTATAAATTATGTTAGAGTATCTCCATAATGTCTTTAAAATATATACATCGGCGTTACTATATTTTCCTTATTTCTTCTAACACGTTTCTGTATTTAGTTTTTATTACATAAAATACAGCTCATTAACAATTGCAGTAAAACGTAATCTGTGTAAATAAGAAATAAGAAATGATATGGGTTTAATGATAGATAGAATGAAGTGTAACAATGGCGACCGTGATAGAACGTAAATGATTAACTTTCAAGTTTTATATCATCATTTAGGATACTATACATACATTTTATCAGTTCAATGTAAGTTTATATGATATCCGAAATTGGTGCTCGTGTGTTCATGTGTGTAATATTTAGTGTGGAACTGAAGAAAGATCACCGTAGAGGATATTTGTGAATTCGCAAGAGGGAGAGTGAGCCAGTGTTTGGCCTTGGGAAACTTGGTAGTATGTATGACAGATGTCTGAAATACGTACCCAGTAAGAATTTTTTTTCCATTTAAAAAATAGGGTAGAAGATAAAAGCTCCTTCATTAATGATCAGGGTTACTCATATGGATGTTATCTATTGCCAGAACTCTCCCAGAACAAGGAAATACGGAAGAAACAGGAATGACCTAAGCCCACTGGCCTTCTCTTTGGGGCCAGGTAGTTACCTAGATCGTCTTGACGAACCTTGAAACCCAGATTAGTAGCGTCAAGGCCTGACCTCCTATTGTTCCTTTTCAGGCCAATAGCCTCCAAAATGGACTAGGCTAGTTGCAAGCAAAGGTGATTTGAGTCATAGGTATTGTACAATAGCATTACCTACCTAGTAGTAGGAGTGGATCCAGGTTTGTATATTAGAGGCGTACCTTTACAAGCTCTGCAGCCCAACCTTTTAGGGATGAATGCAAAAACTCAAACAAAAGATGTCAGATTTGTCAAAGTATCTCTGTAAATTTCATATTTATACACCTGAACTGCATCATTCTCCCAAGTGATTAACCCCCCCCCCACCACCCAAAACCCCGCATTCCCATCGGGTCTCCTTTACCGTAGGATAGAGTTCAAAGGTAAATTACAGTCGTCCGAATAAATATTACTCTGAATTCTTGTTCAGGAAGTAAAACTGCATAGGAAAACAGCAACTGCCATAGTGTAGGTCGCCGCGGAATAGTTATAAACTATAGATCTACCTGTTTTTACATTAACCCATAAAATCTGAGCTAAAAAATCAATTATGCAGCGCCCAACACACTGTAAACTTTGAGGTCAGCCAGCCAATTTAAGAAAAAGCAATCACAGGAAAGAGGAAGATATGCAAATGCAAAAGGTGTAACAAAAATCATTTAAAAAATTTTCTCCACCTTCTACAAGAAGTTAAAAATGATTACTTACAACCCCTTGTGGGGCCTCTTTTATAAAAAAGACACTCATAAATGTTACCAAGTTATACATGGTTTTTCAAGTAAATTGATATTATTTTGTAAAATTGTAATTATAGCTCATAATATAGCTACTACAGTCAGCGCCATTTGTACTGAGAATTTTTGGAATTCTCAATCATTTTGTGGTTTTTTGGACCCGTATCATATTTCCTGCAAAAAATTGGTTGGAACAAAATGACTAATTGGCACCTTTTGTTTATCCACCCACGCACTACTGGTGAAGATTTCAAAGAGTTTGTACCCAATTGTCAGCCATAAGGAGTGCATTTCTTTTGACGGTGGTCCACATATTTCGTTTTTGTGCTTTGTGTGCAGTGAGTGCCAGCGTCTTCCACGCCCTTTGAGTGATGTCTGGTAAAAATACCAGCCATGATAATATTGTGAGAGTTGTAAAACTACATAAAATTGGTAATAGAAACCGTGAAATTGTCAAAATTACTGCTGTTAATGAGAAGACAGTGTCGCGACTTCTCCAAAAATGGCGTCGGGCTGGATCTGGTGATAACGTTCCTGAACACAAACACGGCGGGGGAAGGTCTTTAAAGATTCCTTCAAAGACTTTAAGGCTTTTAAGGCGTCAGTTGGACCTTAATCCTTCAATTACTGCAAAGGAATTGAAAGAAAAGAACCCTAAGCTCCTTAGAAATGTCTCTGTAAGGACAATTCAGCGCAACATCCAGAAGCGTCTAGAATATTCCAAGGTGAAAGCGCGAGTCAAGCCCCTCGTGGCTGCTAAGCAACGTTGCTGTCGTGTTCAATTTGCCAAGGACCATAAGGACTGGGACCTTGTACAGTGGCATAAGGTCCTTTGGACCGATGAAGCAACGTTCTGCGTCAGTGAGAACAAGGGCACGAAGGTTTGGAAGTCACGCACTTCGTCAATGTGTGACCCGCGGCTGACCGTGACCAGCGTTAAGCATCCGCCCTACCTCATGGTGTGGGGCTCCTTTGGCTACGGTGGGACTACGGGAATCTTGTCATGGCTTCCTCCTAGATTGTCCAAATGCTTTAATTACTGAGCATTATATTAAGCTGCTAAAGGACAATTTAGCAGAGATTTAGCCAAAACAGGCTGTGAGATCCTTCAGCAGGACGGCGCCCCTTACCACACCTGAAGGGCATCCAAAAGGTGGCTCTCTGACAACGAGGTTGAATTTATGCATGACTGGCCTGACCAATCACCTGATCTGTCCCCCATAGAAAACCTTTGGAGAATCTTGAAACGCCGCCTTTGTAAGGAGGATACGTCGACAATCCCCAAGCTTGAGATTGCAATAAGGAAGGTCTGGGGGGAAATACCCCTTGCCCACTGTCAGAACTTGGCTGATTGTCTTCCACAGTGACTCCATAAGGTCATCAAGTCCAAGGGCTTGCCCATCAGGAAGTAGCAATGATGGCATAAGTGATAAACTAGTTTTTTTTTTAATTTTTATAAATGACATTTATTTTTTCTGCAGGCTAATTTTTCTTTTCTCAGTACAAATGGCGCTGACTGTATTTAAACAAATAAGAACTGAAATATAAGGATAGTTTACAGTTTAGTTGACCAGGCCGCGCAACTCATCATGTGTTAATTGTCGCCGTCCTTGTTTCCTCTCCCCCCCCCCCCACCCAAAAGCCCTGGTTTCCCAATAGGGCCCCCCCCTTACTGTTTTATGAAAATTACGCCTGAAAATACGATTTCCATTTGTCCTTTATGTGTGTGCCCCCACCCAAAAACCCCGGTTCCCAACAAGGTCCCCCATACTGGTTTTATAAGCTTTTGTATAACCTTTTACTTCACGTTTTCGAAAATCAGTCCAAAACTTACGTGCTAGCTTTGTAAAGTTTTACCAAAATATCTTATTACCTTCCATCCAGCCGCCATCATGTCGCGCTATCTTGTTTGTAATCATCTGCCAATTTTCTAGCAGATGATAGCCTTGGCCAACTAAATTGTAGGCGCTCCAAAATCAGTAACAAATTCTGGGTATGTAGCCTATTTGTCGTAAAATATTTGCGTAAATTCACTGAGATCAAAGATGCTGTGACTTTTGGGATTAGTAGGTATACATGTCCTTTCCAATATTTCTTTGCACTTTTCTCTGCAAAATAACAATTATAACTGACAGTATCATAAAAGATAGAAGTAAAATCAACAGCAACCTCTGGGTATATAGGTATATGAGCAAATATATAAAAAGATGTCATGTGAGAGAGAGGCAGTACTTGGTCCCTGAAGTCAAGATCACAACTAGCTCATGAGCTGCCTGCTTCTTGATTTTAGCCAATCTAAAAGTTGCCGTTAATGAATGTATGGGCTATAGTAGAAGTAATGGAGAGACTTTTCTGCCGGATTCCATCAAATCAGTGGTGAGTAATATTGATGCTCACCATAAATAGATCCATCCCCCACCCAAAAGCTGTTACTACCACTCATAAGAGTGGATCCGTCCATGAAGGGTTAATTCCTGAGTTGGTACTAACCACGGCAGAAGCTCGGCAAGATGCTGTGTTCAGTATGACCCCCTTGGGATAAAAGTAAAAATAGACAATAGGTGAATTTCTCATTATGTCTTGTAAATTTCTCAAATCATCTCACCTGCATACACCACTTTCTACCCAAAAAATCCTATTATGAAAAACTATCCTCACACCCTTTCATATTAAGGGCATATCAGTATTTATTTCTTATAATTATTGAATTATGACCTTTGCATTTGGATTGTTGGGGAATTTACTGCGAGAAAACTTTGGAGTATTCTTCCCCTGTTTTTCTTTCCCGATATTCTTTCCTTGGCGTTTTCTCCTTCAGTAGAGATATCTCCTTCGCCCTCTTCGCTTGCCTGTCAGGTGAGGAGGGGGTTGGGCGTGGGAGAGTGGGCGACTTATTCTTAGGGATCTTCTCTCATTTCAGAGGTTCAGTGCCCTTTGGAATGAGAGTCTCCTTTTATTAATTATAGTATTTTCTTTTTATATGAGTAACTTACCAAGTAATTACTTGGTTAACGATTATGCTCGCACACCATCCTAAATTCAAAATTGTTCCTACACAATGTACAAACCCTCGGTCCTTTATATAAGGAATTACTTTCAGCATAGGCTGGAATTACGGCCGTTAAATTCATGAACAAGGAAGTTAGGCAGTAACTACCATCTGGTAGGCAGGTAGACCCAACTTCCTAGATGTAAACACTCCACTTTGCTTTCAGCCGTCTTTGCATGAAGACATATGTTTGTGAGCTCTTGCTGACTAGCCGTTAATCATTTTCCTGGTGGGATCTTTAATTTTTTATTTTGAATAAATATTTATATATATACTGTGATATTAATAATTAATTGACTTCAATAATTATGCAAACCCACATTTTGTGATATTGTTTTCCAACAATACCACAGCATTTGCATTATCACAGAACAAGAGGGTTTTCTTCCCTCCCATTTTGGTTGAAATGTAGATGCTCAAGTGTATCGTTTTTGCGCTCGATGGTTCTAGCTGAACGCGTTCCATCATGGAATGCACTACCAGGCAACTCAGTATGACGAAGTTGAGTGAGTGGTATGGTCTCTGTCTCAGTACTGCTCACTCTTCGAGATTCTTTTCGGTTTGGTATTGCTTCTCAGTCGAGGATTAACTACTAATTTGAAGCTCTCTGCTCGGCAATCACAGACTTAAGTCTTTGGTTGGATTGGAATTCTTACATAATGCCCATCTCTCCCGCACCACATTTACTGTTAAGCACCCCAGTGGCGTGGTTGGTATGGTGTTGGCATCCCACCTCAGTGGTCATGAATTCGATTCACGGCCATTCTATTGAGGAGTGAGAGATATGTATTTCTGGTGATAGAAATTCACTCTTGACGTGGTTCGGAAGTCACGTAATGCCGTTAGTCCTGTTGCTGAATAACTGCTGGTTCCATGCAACTTAAAAATACCATACAAACAAACAAACAAATAAACAAACGCATTTACTGTTGCGAGAATTTTCAGACAGTTATATCTCATTAGACTCATTATCATCTTTCTATTTACCCCATGGTATAACAGAAGTCTGTAGCCTAGTCCTCTATTCCATCGCACCTGCCCCATCATCCGCTGCGATGATGCAGAATGATTTTTTTCAGACAATTTAAGTTTTGTCTTCTAATATACATTTCCTAATTTGTAGGATGTTCAGTTATTCTTTGTTCACCCCAAATTGTAAATGAATAGTGGAAGACTTTGCCTGTTCCCAGCCCGACTAGCTCTGCTTCCAAAGTAAATAGAAAATTCCTCCCTGATCCAACCCACAAGAAGCAGTTCTTCAGGCAGTACATTCCCTGTGTTTTCATTACTGAAAGACCTCTCCGCCTTCATTGCAAGCTTTGACTTTCTTGCCAAGCAGCAATGAAATAGCAGAATAACTTTTTCAGTTCTCTGTAAAACAATATGGATTAAAGCTGTCTTCGTTGGTTGGTGTCATCAACGAGACTTTTTCTATGATCAGAATCATGAGAGTTTACTTCTCTCGATTCAACTGTTACTGTGAAGACGTAGGTCCACATTCACCTTAGTCATTCACTAGTAAAATAGTATTGTTTCTCCTTGGTTGAGAATCAACTACTGATAGGAAACCTCTGTCTTGCTATCACAGGGACTTCAGTCTCTAGAAAGCACTTGACTCTCGTGTAATGTGTATATGCCTGTGAGAATCATCATCTCTTCTCTCAACATCGTTGGCGAACAAGATAGACTATTTGTATGGTTGTTCTCAGTATAACCCTTCATAAGGTGGGTGTCACGTTGTGACTATGTCTTGGATGCGCTGCAGCGCAATCAGTTGGCATCTGTTGACGAGTCCGAGTCCTTCGTGATCTGCGCTGTACCTATGAAGGATCGACACCCTTCATTGAGTGTCGATGCCTTTATCCACTGCAGACTGCCAATGCAGAAGTGTCCAATGACACATCTTTCTCAGAGTCTTATGAGATCATGAGAGACTTCTCTGCAGTGGGATATGCCAGTGGCTGGGTACATTGTCAAACCGGAAGATAGATGAGGTTCATTGCGACCATATTTTTATCTTTCTTCCTTTGGGTTTGCCCACAGGTCCCTGAAACCTCTTTTCTTTGGACTTGGACCAGTGGTTGATGCTCACAGGTTGTGTTTGCTTATCCGGCTCCTTCGAGAGGGCAGGTTGCGTCTTGCCTGTGGTGTGCGGTTCTAGAGGTAAGAAGGATGCGAGAGTGACTGACCTCCCCACCCTCTACTCCTCTTCCTTCAGGTTGAGGATAGGACTCGAACTTTTAGTGGCTGGTCTGGCGATTGATGCGGTAAGCTTACACATCGATTTTCCTTTCTATTATTCTTATCAGAATCATAGAAGCAATCCCGCTCCTTCCTCTGTGAAGGGGAGGAAGGAGACTGGCAATAATTCAAACCCTTCCCAGAACTTTGCATGAGTGCCTCTGACTCTAAATATTCTTCCCAACCCTTTTTCAGATGAGTTATGATTCCTCACTCATTTCGAAAAAGCCCAGAAGTTTGACTCCTGATCATGCAGCTCCTGTACTCCGATCAAGTTGTCAGAGGCAAGGCACTCCTCCTTGCTCTTATGACCAGGAGGAATAGCCCAGATGTACAGAACTCCTGTCAGCTCTAGAGGCTCACTCACATTCCTCCCACCTGTCAGGGAGTCTCCCTTATGTAAAAGACCAAGGGTTTGTATATCATGTAGGAACAAATCACAATTTTGAAACTAAATTGTATTTTTATGCATGACACTTACCTGGCAGGTATATATATAGCTGTATTTTCTGAAGTCCGACAGAATTTAAAAAACTTCCGACACACGCAGTGGTCGGCCAGGTGGTTAGTACCATTCCCGCCGCTGGGAGGCGGGTATCAGGAACCATTCCCATTTTCTATTCATAAATTTTCTGTCGCCGGTACTGAAAACACCTGTTTTCAGTACCTCCGGCTTAGGATTTGGAAACTTCATTTGTCACTAAGTATCCTAATTGTCTTTTAATTTATTTTACTTGGATTTGTGGCTAGGCATACGCTATCTTAAATTGATTTGAATTTGATTCATTTTTGCATAAGATATCTGAATCTAGTTAGGCTAGTTTCAGAGGGTGTTGTCTGCAAAGATAGGTGTGGCTACCGAAAGCTTCGGTAGTTCCGCACTTGGGGGTGGGGGCGCAATTAATCAGTAAACGTGTCTAATTCTGTAAGGAAAAAGTTTGTTTAGTATGTACGCAATTAATCAATTACGAAAGTCAGGGTAGTGATACTGCTAACCTTCCGGTAGACTTTATTTTGCCTAACGCTGTAGTATGGCCTACGGGTTATGACTATGTCTGCGAGAGGTGATCGCTCTCCTTCATTGTTGTGAAGAGTTCTACTTCTGTTTTTGTTACGCCTAACCCTGTAATGTTTGCCTTCGGGCCCCTAAACAGTGTCTGTAGAGGTTATTGCCCTTTCTCTTATACTATTTCGATTCGTAACTTAGAATCGAAAGTGTTTGCTTTAGAGAGCAATAGTGAAGTGGCTAAGTGCAGTGACAGTGCCCCTTGTGTAGTGGAGGGTGCGTCAGATCGGCCTTATAACGCCTCTAGGTCTAGACCTCTGTCGAACTCCCAGAACCAAGGGAGAGGGCATGTCGAAAGCCGAAGGAGGGTTACAGGGAACCCCACCGATCTGGCGTGCCTTCGGCAGTTTCTGATGAAAATCCCCAGACTGCCAAAGTGCGTGCACATGCACGAATCCTGAAGGATTGCTTCTCGTCCTCCGAGGCGTCCTCCCCGCACAAGGGGTTGGAGCTCTCGGAAGGACTCGCCCCGCCCTCTAAGAAGCTTTATAGAAGAGGACGCTTCACGTCCCTTCTCCCTCGTTATGTGTTTCAGTGAGAAGTAAGAAGGCGAAAGTTGCCTGATCACGTGTACTTCTTTTCACCAAGAAATAGGAAAAAGAAGGCAGTTTCTCTCGCTTGTTTTGACGCCTGTCAGGAGCGTGACGCTTTTCTGCACGCTTATTTGGACGATCGGCTTGAACAGGACGCTCGGATGGACGCACTCACCAGTGGACGCCGAGCGTCCTCGCCAGTGGCCGCCGAGCGCGCACAGGACGTCCGAGCGTCCTCGCCAGTGGACGCCGAGCGTCCTCGTCAGTGGACGCCGAGCGCGCACCAGGACGCCGAGCGTCCTCGCCAGTGGACGCCCGAGCGCGCACCAGAACGTTCTGTTGAACTCTTCAAGCTCTTGTTTAAGATTTGAGCCTCAAAAAAGTGAACAGAACTTCGTCTTCGAAACCCAGCAAGACCTCGGGTTTCGTGAATTCAAGAGGTC
This sequence comes from Macrobrachium nipponense, assembly GCF_015104395.2. Classification (NCBI taxonomy): domain Eukaryota; kingdom Metazoa; phylum Arthropoda; class Malacostraca; order Decapoda; family Palaemonidae; genus Macrobrachium; species Macrobrachium nipponense. The sequence continues at coordinate 32,547,853 of NC_087210.1, forward strand.
TCGGTTCAATATTATATTGCTTTTCGCAAAGGTGGATGGAGTTAAGGAAAGCTCAAGGGAAGATCTCGTTTTCTCTACCTCAGTCAAGACTTTGAGATAAGACAGTTACGGGTTATGTAAAGGCTCGACGTCCTGAACGTCAGGATTTTCGGCAACGTTCAGTAGGATTCTTGCAAAGGCACTCATCAAAAGGACGCTCTTCAGGAAAGCGCAAGACAAGACTTCCTTTGCCATACTGCCAATAAATTTAAAGCTTTTTAGACCATCTGAAAGGGTTTTTCAGATGATAGATTTTGTTAGTTTCTAGTCGAGACTTCCATGCCGATTGAGCATCGTCGTTCTACCTACCGTAAGCCCAGTCTCTTAACAGGATTCTTGTCCCTTCCTTGTTTGAGACGGGAATCAAAAAATAAAAGCTCGACTTCCTGGATTACGTTTTGTCAATTCAGTGACTTTCCCCCATTGACAATATACTATCGTTTTGTCAAGTAAGTGGGTCTCCCCTCATTGACAAAATATCTCTCTGTACCGTTAATGGGTTAGTTCTCATTGACAAACATCTCATTAACTTGATATTGCGTAAGCGAATAAGGACAAGGTTCGGAAGAGCTCTCCTTCCTCATTCGCAGACTCGTACAAGAAATAGACTTGTAGACTACGTCAATGAACGCTTATGTCCAGTATCTTAAGAAGCTTGAGATGTCTGCTTCGATTCTCTAAGTTTTGTTCATGAAACTTGCCTGTCAGATATGTATGTAGCTGTATTTCCGAATTCAGCTATATATAGTCTGCCAGGTAAGTATGAACAACTTTATTGTGATATAATAAAATTTTTTGCCTTGCGTTATTTTACTACTGGTTGGTTCAAGTCATACACGCTTGCTGTAGTTACCTCTTCGGATGGCAACCGAGAGGTCTATTGTCTACTATTTTAAGGACATTTAATCGTCACTCCCTGCAGCCTTCAGGAGTTTCCGATTTATCTTTTACCGTTGTATGGTAGTGTTCTGACGACACAAACGCATCTATATATTTAGCGTTTTCTGTTTCGCTTAAATATACCAGCTTGAGAGTCTCTTTTTGTTCAAAAAATAACGGACCTATTTCTTCGTAGAATAGGGTAGCTGGCAACCCAGACATAAAGTTAAGAGACGACGTTCGTAAGCTGCTGGCTGCTGCTGTGTCTGACTGTCCAAGTTCCAACCGAGCCACCAGTAACAGATCGTGCGCTGTCATGCGCTGTAGGTTACGTCTCTCTCTCCGCGGGATTGACTGACTAACCGTATCTCTGTGCTGGCGGTTACGTCTCTCCTGCGGGATTGACTGACTAACTGTATCTCTGTCCTACAATCACGGACTTTAGCCTAAGATTGAGGGGATTTCTTACGTGAATGAATAAACGTTGCATTAGTTTTGCCTTACTATGTTCAACAGAGTTATCTCTTAATCCTTTCGGTGCTTGTTACCGCACGGTATAGAACTACGAGTCTACCGCAACATTGCACTTTTATATGCTCTCGCTGCTTAGGCAAAGCGCAGCCTTATAGGGAAAGTAACATACTCGGGGAGGGAATGGTAGGCTTGCTGGGGACCATTTCCTTCCTGAAGAAGTTTGTTCCCCGAATAGACTGCAATTCAGACCACAGTTTTTTCCTACCGAAACTGAAATATTATTCAAGATCTAGGAATTATTCTGAACTCTCTCAGTGCGTCATGATAGAAAGAAGGTGCCGGACATCTGGATAGTGTTTCAGATGTCCTGGATCTTAATCTGAAAGAAGTAAATGCAATTCGGTCGTCCCTCCAGTCCTCGAAACGAGTTTTTGGAACCAGTGGTCCACATCAACTCTGATATTCCACAGCTCTCTCATATCTTAAGAAGTATCTTCTCTCGGTCCCTGCTCGAGTTTACGAGAAGAGCCTATTATAACAACAGGCGTAGAATGTAACGATCATCTAGAGGTTCGTTACAGGATTGCAAAAGTCCGTACGAATCGTCTCGATCAACGGCAGCAACGATAGATTACTAAACATGCTAGGTATTTTAATTAAGTGGTGTTCTTTTTATGGTTGTCTTGAGAGGGTTATTTCCTCTTCAGTATGTGAAGTGTAATGTGTTACGTTAGCTTTGTGTGTGGTTCAGGTGGTCTAACTTATCCTAGCATGAATGCCCCTGGTAAGAGAGGGCTAGGGTGTTTCCTGTCAACAAATTGGTCCCGTCCAGTTGTCAGACCCTTGTTATTAGCTTTCTCAACAAACAGGTCACATCCTAGTTGAGAGCTACTAAGGTTTAGCAGGCTAAGAGCAGGACCTACGAAGTCAGCTACCTTAGCAGGTAAGGAACTTAATAAATAATTGTTCCGACACGGCATACAAACCTTCGGTCCTTTTACAATAGGAAGGTACTAGCGGCAGCTGGATAGGTCGTAAGCTTTCGAACAAGGGGTTCGGTAGTTAACTGCTTGTCCGACAGGCGCGCGCGCGCGACTGGGAGGTAAACAATCACTTTTGCTTTCGGCCTGCTGGCGTGTGGACGTGTATCATCGCTCTCTGCCCGCTTCAATCGTCGTTTGCTTTCGCTGATTGTGTTTTTATTTTCTAATTATCTAGTGAAACTGAATTGTAAGTACAATCATTTCATTGAATTCAATTGTGAATTAAAGGATCTTGGTGTCACCACGCCCTCCGATTACCCGAGTGCCGGGACTGAAGGGCGTAAGTGCGGGATTTCATTTTTCCCAGAAATGATCCTCGTATTGTGTATGCTCGGTGCCGAGGGCGGGAGCGCTCGCTCCGAGCGTAGATTGGGTTGGAAATGTGTATATGAAAATCGTAAGTAAGTGCTCTTTTTCATTTATATTTTTTTGACCTGTATGCCCGTTGCCGAACGAATGCGCTCGGCACGGAAACTTATCAGTATGGAAGTGGAATCGCAAGTACAGTATTCTTTTTCATTTTCATATATTATTTTGATTGTAGCAATACTCATGTTGGTTCAGTTTCCGAGCTTCCCGGAAATTGATCCTTCCCCCTTTTTATTTTGAATGAAGTGAAATCGCAAGTGCAGTTCTTTTTCATTTTCATTTTTTATTGAGATTGCATTGTTTACTGGGATCAATGTTTCCGCTATTCCCGGGAATTGATCCTTCCCCTTTTTATTTGTATGAAGTGAATCGCAAGCGCAGTAGTCTTTTCATTTTTCATATATTTGTTGATTGCATCAATTCATTATGGATCAAGGTTTCCAGAAACCTTGATCCATAAAGGTAAGGAATGAATCCTTTCACCCTTGCGCTCGGTACCGAGGGCGCAAATGCGCTCGATCCGAGCCCTTATCATTGTGAAGTG
>NC_087210.1:32551700-32602777 GCF_015104395.2 Macrobrachium nipponense
AGCTGGCCACACGCCATTTTCACCAAACAGTTCATAAATCGTACGTGGAAAAAATTTTGTTCTAAAATTTTACTTTGAATAACTTACTGTTTTATACTTTACACCTTAATTTAACTTTTAAACACATTGATAGAAAAAAATTGAAAATAGGGCCTGTTTGGATTGGCTGGAACGAATTATCCTAATTACTTTTATTTCTTATGGGGTATTTGTTTCATATTTTGAACAAATCGCATTTCGACCAGCCTTCTGGAACGGATTAAGTTTGAAGTCTGAGGTACTACAATACATGTAAACAAAGACAATTATTACTTTTATTCTAAGAATTCCCAATTAAATATCAAACATTTGAAGATGCATTAACATTGATTGATGTTTGACTTTAATGTAACACCTAATGTCAACATCCAAAAATGACAATTTGTCCAAAATTGCATTTTGCCTAACTATAACAAACCTGAGGTCCTTTTACAATAGGGAAGGTACTAGCGGCAGCTGGAATAAGTCGTAAGCTTTCGAACAAGGGGTTCGGTAGTTAACTGCTTGTCCGACAGGCGCTGCGCGCGCGCGACTGGGAGGTAAACAAATCACTTTTGCTTTTTGGCCCAAGCAAAACAAAAACTGCAGAGTGAGGGGTGGCATGAGGTGGGACTATGTGTAAAAGGACTCAGGTTTGTATAGTAGGAAAAAATGCAATTTTGGACAAATTGTCATTTGTTTCCGACACGGCATACAAACCTTCGGTCCTTTTACAATAGGAAGACTCACTTCTGGTGGGAGGAATCTGAGTCTTTTGTGAACAGACTGGTGTTCGCCCAACCTTGGAATGCCTCCCTGGTCGTAAGAGCGAGGGAGGGATCCAAGCCCTCTGTCCGATTGATCGGGGTGTGCACCGCAGGATCAATGGTCAGACCTCTGGACCAAAGTACTAAGAGAGAGGCAAGCGTATCTCTTCGTACCAGCAAACAAGAACAAGTTCCTATTTGCAAGAGGCAACATAAAGTTATGGTTTGTCTCTTGTTGGCATCCACTTCCCCCCCCCTTGTAGGAGGAAGTGGTGGATATTCGCTCCCATCCCTAGTGAAAGGGATAGGATGGGGCTCTGTCGAGTAGCTCACCCGGCATCTCGTCCTTATCCAGCAAGGTGATGACCGTATCCCTCTACCCACAGGTAGAGGGGGAGAAAAAGAAGGAAGAGAAGCCAGTCACTCTCTCATTCACTTATCTATTTTCTTACAGTCACACCAGGACTCCGATGCTGGTCTTTTCCAGCCTGGCTAGGTGGGTTCCCCCCTGGGTTTAAGCTACCACAAAAACGTGTTTTTGGAGCATGCCACCACGGGTCCTAAGGAAAAAACGATCCAAGGGAACCTGTGGGCAATATCCAAAAGGTAGAAGGAGGTGCCAGTGGTCTGGTTGTACCAGACCCCTGCCTTCAGTACCTGCGCCACGGAGAAGTTCTTGTGTAACTCGAGGGAGTGTACTTCTAGGTCATCTTGGTGCTGACGAAGAGTCTTCAACACTCAGCCTGGGATGTCGACTTCAGAAAGCGCGGTCGCGCTTTCACAGGACAAAGCAGCATCTCCTTCGCATCGAAGGCGGTTGGTGAAGTCCATTAGGGAGGGGATTGTGAAGGACTCTAACCGATCGTCAGGAACCGAAGGGTTCAGAGTCTCGCTACGAATTCGGTAAAGACGAAATCGAGCGTCACGAATCCCCATCCCCGGATGCTTGACTTCGCAGGAAAAGTCATGCAATTACCCTCAGAGGAAAAGAAGGGATGGTCGTATGACCTATCCCTCTTCTCGACTTCGTGATGTCCTGTACCCATACTGGTCTATCCGTCTGCAGCGAAGTTGTTCTTCTCGGTAGTGGATAGGACACCGACACTCAATGGTGGATGTCGATGGTATGGGGGGTACTGTGACAAGCCGTTTAGGTACGAAGAAAAGACTGTTATGGAACAACCGAACTAAGTCCACAGCAAAGTTCGTAACAGACTTGGGCGCTCTGACAGCTGCCGACTGACTGCGTTCGGTAGGAGCAGTTGTCCAAGCACCCGAGCAAGTCACGTGACCTTCGCCTTAAAAGGGTTATGCCAAGAGACTAAACAATAATTTGTTCGTCACCGATGCCAGAAGGCAAGGTGATGACTCTCTTAAGGCATGTGCCCAAACAGGCGAAAGTCAATTGCCTTCTAGAGACCGAGGTCCCTGATGGCAAGATATCTCATAGTATAGTTGATTCTCGGCTAAGGAGAAACAACACTATGTGTCGTTGAAGAAGAAGGTGTACAGAAAATGCAACCTACGTCTTCACAGCTGAACCGAGAGAAGGATTCTCAAGATTCTGAACCTGTGCTACAAAGACTGAGAACGCTAAACCGCTATTCATTGCTGGTCCGTGAGGATCGTAGTTGCAATAAAAGCGGAGCGCTTTTCAGTAATGAAAGACAGGGAAATACTGCCTGAAGAACTGCTTCTCATGGGCTGAACATTTGGAAGTAGAGCTGTCAGGTCGGAGAGTAGGCGATGTCTTCTGACATATCTGTTAATTCGGGGCGAGCATGAATAATGCACACCTACGAATACGAGATATTTTGAAGACAAACTCAGATGTCTGCAAAAATCATTCGCATTATCGCGGTGCGATGCAGCGGGGTGACTAGTACAGACTTCTGTTACCGTGCGGTAAACAGAAAGATGAAAGAGTCCAAGAGATTTCTCTGTTGAAAATTCTCGCAATGTCGAAGGCGATGAAATCGACGTCACAGCAGTAGATGGTCCTTCATTATTGCGAGAATCCCCGTTAATGCAGAGACCTAAGTCCATGATTGTTGGGCAGAGATACGGTTCGGTAGTCAATCAAACCAGGGGAGGGAGAGAGACGTAACCGACCGTGCATCTCCGAGACCTAGCTGATACTGAGCCGCTATCAGGCAGTTCAATACGCAGTAGCTCTCGGTGACTGTTCGGCTAGAACCATCGAGCATAAAGAATACGCTCGAGCAATTATATTTAACCGAAACGGATTTCGGTAAATACAAAGCTGATTTGGTGTTGTCATGACAATACCAAGTATCTAAAATCGAAACTGATAACTGCTGGAGGTTGCAGGCAACCCCGAGTTGCAGTTCAATTAAGATACAATTCGTCTCGGTCACAAATCCGCAGAGTTAACTACGGTATGTGCCTACCCCCGGACAATTCAACTGTTAAAGAATCATGTCGCGAGGGTAATATACGTAGTATAGTTTGTAGGTTCTGTACCACGACCTCCATCCTAAATTCTTTTCCTCTCGAGGAATGAGAATAAGGATTGGAGATCGACCGCCTTCGTTCTCTTAGTCAAGAGAGTGAGGAGAAGTCTTTCCCAAAGGAAAGCTTCAATGGTGAACAGAAACCGAAGACGATAGTTCAAGCCAAACTGGAAGTTCCCGTCCGTTCTTCTCTATTCCAGGTAATCGCCTATCTGTGAGATACTCTCTTTCAGCAGCAGTCTTCTTCCAAATGCTAGAAATTACAGGAATTCGAGCATAAGCGAGGTTCCCGATTATCGTTGTAACAATTATCGGGGATTCTCGCTCACTTTGGACCGTGGTCTCGCCTAAGTGTTTGGGATCGTAAAAAACTCGAACACTCTGAGTGCGCTAGAAAATTCCGTAGAATTCTAAGCACTCTGCGAAACCCCCCACCGAATTCGTCAAACGATATCGGCTGGTGATCCTCCCGATTCCCGTAGAAATCGAGAAAGGGGCAGGATCCCTCCTCAACGACCGGGGCTTACGTCAGGTAGGACCCGAAGGTCCCCCCGGTAGCGCAGCCCCTAACGTGGGATCTTACAGAGAAATCTCTGTAGGATCCCTCCCCTTTCCCTCGTAGCCGTAAGAGAGAGGGAATGGGGGAGGATTGAAGGATACTGGCTCGCCTTCCCAGCGGAACTAGCAGTTGGAGAAAGAAAAGGAGCAGCCATCGCCTTACGGCGATGGCCTCTCAGAGCCTGGGAAAAACGTATCGTCAGGAGAAAAACGTTTTTCCCGAGGAGGGTTACGAACTCATACTGTAGTAAGGGTCTGCCGCCACTGTGAACGTCGTCTGGGTGGGGCTGATCGACACCTGACAGGAGAGAGCCGATACCGTCCTCAGACTCATTCCAGTCCTCGTCGAGGTCGAAAACCTCAGGAGGACCGAAGGGGTATTCAAATACGGTGTCCGAAGACACGTAGAAACGCCTCTGTCGCAGTAGAGGAGGTGAAGTAGCTGTTCGACCGGCCAGAAACTGAGAGAGCCTTCTTGTCCGGAGACGAGAGACTACCTGGTTCAACACAGTCGGCAAGCTCTGATCGCGGCAGACCCACCGTCGATTTGGGTTCCCTCTCGGGCCCCAAAACGACTCGAGCCGAGACGTGGCTCTGCTGGTGGGAGCGGCGATCCTTCCCCGAGGTCGTTGTGCTGACGAATCAGCGCCATAACCTCGGCAAAGTTCCTCTGGATCTCGGAAGTCACAGCATCTTGCAGAGTGGGACCGTTAAGCCCTTCGAACAAGAGCATATTCCGAGAACCTTCCTCCTAAGAAGGGGGAACAGCGACAGCCCTCTCGGTCTTCTCCATCCACTTGCGCATACGTCCTGGCCGGTCCAAGAACCGTGCCTGGCACGTAGGGCGTCGTGGTGGGATCATGAGGGGCGCACGCCCTCACGATCACTCCTCAATACCTCGCCTCCTCCCGGTGTAACCCGAGGAGGTTGAAGGTACGGGAGAGGCAGACCTGACGCTCCCGCCTCGCTCGCTGGCAGAACCAGCAGGCTTGGAGGGCTGCAGGCGATCGTCAACGTCCTGCGGTGATCGAGCTGCAGGCCTGGTCGAAACCGTCTCGCTGTGGAGAACGGCTGGACTGAGCACAGCGGCCCCGATCTCAGAGTGTCAGAAGAGCTGGTGCTGGTTGCCGTACCCGATCGCTCTCTGTGAGAGCGACGGTCAGGCGACCTGCAGGCTCCACTGTCACAGTGAGACCGGTGCTTGTCCTCACGGCACGTCACGTCGCTGGTTCCAGCCGTGGCTGGCACCGGCGAACGGGAGGACCTCTTCCCAGCCTCAGCCCGTGGCCGGTCGTGGACCATCACGTCCCCGGGTAGCCAGCTGGTCGCCGCGAGAGCGAGAGCTGGTCTGGTGAGAGTCGCGTGAGCGGCTGTCACCAATCTTCCGCCCCGTGCCGTGAAAACCTGACGCTGAGCGGACTCAGAGGTCTGGTTCCTGGCTGCACGGTCGCTGGTATGCGACCGTACACTCGGTACCTCCCGCGAACGACGAGAGGCGAGACGGACCCTGATGCAGTGGCAGAACCACTGACACCAGGCGAGGAAGTACCGGTGTTAGCCGGTACCCCTCTGGTCCCCGTAGTCTTCTTCCTTGCGGAAGAAGAGACGGGCCCCGCTCCCGAAGGAGCAGGAGGACCAGCGGAAGGAACCCTCCCGTCCCACCGAGGTGAGACGGGTCCCGAGAAGCTCCCGAGGGAGGGGACTTCTTAGGAGGGAGGAGGCAACCTTCTTTCTTCCTCGGCTGTGAAGCCTTAGAAGCGAAGGGGAAGAGGCGGCTGCCGACGACGATGAAGAAGATGAAGACGGCGACGACGACACCTTCCTCCTCTTCTTCGTCAGCTTCCTCAGGACAGACGTAAGATCTGCTATCCAGGGCGGAGCCGGGGCTGCTGTAGCCGAAGCCACAGGGCCCGGACGCACCTGTACAGACAGACCAAAGTCTGGGGTAGTACCACCACGAACAGGGACGACGTCAGCAGGTATGGGCATCTCAGGAACAGCAGGCACAGCCAGCACAGCATCGGTAGGGACAGCCAGCGCCGCAACGGCAGGGACAGCCAGCGCAGCAACGGCAGGGACAGCCAGCGCAGCAACTGCATGGACAGTCAGCCCAGATCGGCAGGTACGGCAGGCAGCACCAGAAACACAGGAAGTGGAGCAGCAGCCAGCAACATCCTGGTACTGGCGGCAGGTCCAGGGGCGAGCTCTAGGGCAGCGGAAGTGTGGTCGCGGCAGCGCGGCAACCACGAGCGGCGGCGGCACGCCCCCCTCTCGGTACGGCGAACAGCACTTCACAGCGGCTGTAGGCAAGACTGTTACCACGTGAGGCGAGTACACCAGGTGAGGAGGGACGTCGTCACCTGGAGCGTGGTCACCACTCCATGGGTGACCGCAGTAGGCCCAGACATAGAACTGCAGCCCCTGGACACTAGCACGCCCTGCAAATGGAAGGACGCCCATACCTCACCAAGGTCCACCCTCGTGGCAGTAGCACCTGCGGAAATAACAGTAGTAGCGATTAGTGGGGGGGAAGTCCCCTCGCGCGGGGGGGTGAGCCCTCTCCGAACGAGTGGAAGACCCCGAATACAATTGTACATCGGGCACCGAGCGCCCTCACCCCGCGCTCGACGGATCGGGCGAGGAGAAGAACGCAGATAACCTCCCCCCCCCCCCCCCCCAAGGGGAAGGGCCCATCTGTGGGAGCTGAGCGGGGGGGGGGGGGGGGGTCTCGTTCCCCACCCCCGCACAGCACCCATGTACCCAACAATAATAATAAGAGCCCGAGAGCAATCGTGCCCTCGGCCCACCCGAATGCAAGGGCATAAGGATCAATTCCCTGACTGAGCGGAACTTGAACCAAATAATATTGATGCAATCAATAATAAAAGGAATAAAATGAAAAAGAATCTTGCATTATGATTCACTTCACAATGAATAAGGGCTCGGATCGAGCGCATTTGCGCCCTCGGTACCGAGCGCAAGGGTAAAAGGATCCATTCCCGATTATGAATGGAAACCTTGATCCATAATGAATTGATGCAATCAAAATATATATGAAAATGAAAAAGAATACTGCGCTTGCGATTTCACTTCATACAAATAAAAAGGGGAAGGAGCAATTCCCGGGAAATAGCGGAAACATTGATCCAAGTAAACAATGCAATCTCAATAAAATATGAAAATGAAAAAGAACTGCACTTGCGATTTCACTTCATTCAATAAATAAAAAGGGGAAAGGATCAATTTCCGGGTAAGCTCGGAAACTGATCCAAAATGAGTATTGCTACAATCAAAATAATATATATGAAAATGAAAAAGAATACTGTACTTGCGATTCCACTTCCATACAGAATAAGTTTTCGTGCCGAGCGCATTCGCTCGGCAACGAGCATACAGGTCAAAAAAAAAAAATATAAATGAAAAGAGCACTTACTTACGATTTTCATCTACACATTTCCAACCAAAATATACGCTCGGCGGAGCGAGCGCTCTCCCGCCCTCGGCACTGAGATACACAATACGAGGATCATTTCTGGGAAAAAAGGGAAAATGAATTCCCGCACTTACGCCCTTCAGTCCAGCACCTCGGGTAATCGGAGGGCGTGGTGAAACCAAGATCCTTTAATTCACAATTGAATTCAATGGAAATAAATATGAAATGATTGTACTTACAATTCAGTTTCACTAGATAAATAGAAAAAGAAAAACACAACCATGCGAAAGCAACGACGATGAAGCGGGCAGAGAGCGATGATACACCCACACGCCAGCAGGCCGAAAGCAAAAGAGATTTGTTTTACCTCCAGGCGCGCGCAGGCGCGCGCGCGCCTGTCGGACAAGCAAGTTAACTACCGAACCCCTTGTTCAAAGAAAGCTTACGACCTATCCAGCTGCCGCTAGTACCTTCCTATTGTAAAACGACCGAAGGTTTGTATGCCGTGTCGGAACAACATATTTCCAACTTTAGTCAATTACATAGTAGAACAAGTCAATAAAATTCTGTGATCATTTCAACATAGTAGAACAAGTCTACAAAATTCTTTGATAATTTCAACAATCATTTCTTCAAATACAACAGATGAGCTAACCCCTTCTGAAGAAGATGAATCTCCACGGGAAGGTCCTCCTCTTGAACCACGTCTACTTCCATTAATGCCCCTTGTACCATTCATCTGATGCCTTCTAATGGAACTCCAACTGCTTGTTTCCCCACCAGTACTCTCAAAGAACAAGCCTGATGAATCAGTGCCACTCTCTGGTTCAATTGATAACTTATCTGCAAAAAATGGATAATTTGAAGATGAAACTATACTCTACAGTTAAGTTCCCAATACTACAAAGCTTTTGAGCATGTAACCAACAAATTCAAGAATCTGGGTTTCAACTCTTCAGTAATAATTATATGAGTTGTATGATATTCTATCTCATTAATTAAAAAAGAAGCAGTACTACATTACATAACCTTCTGCTGAAAAACTACTTTCCTACCAAATCTTCAGTAACCTCTTTTTAACCACTGTACTACCTCTTCATTCACTTTACCTTTTATCTGTCCACATGCCATCTGTAAGTTATTAATGGATCCAGATTGAAGTTTATATGTACTAGAGTTTTTTATGATGGATTGATGCACCCTGTGTTTTAAAGTTCCAACAGAATCACGATATGCAAAAACTGCTTATAACTGGACATTGGCACTTGTTAGGTAAGTATCGCTTCGATTTCATTGCTAGACAAGCCCCGTAAAACTGGATTGCTGATAGCCTAGGCTGCTGATAATCAGGGACTGCCTGTACAGTAAACCACAAAGTGCTTTACACCTTTCCACATTCCCCAGTTTGAAAGCAATTTCAAAGTCCAAGATACTTTTTCACACTCGGGATGTCAAATGAATATTTCTCCTTCTGTCCTTCACTTCTCTACATAAAACCCATATAAAAGTCAATAGGACTAAAAATATGACCTGAGTCTCTTGGAATTAATTTACATCAACAATAATGTACCAAAGGTAAAACCAATGTCACTCTTTAATTGGATTAGTCAGCCTACAATAAATACCTGATTCAGTTAATACGTTCTAATAACTTTGTCATCTTAATAAGTACAGGAGGTCCCCAGTCATTGGTGGGAGTTCAGTTCCTGATGTTGTGACATTAAACAAAAATCAATAATACTAACTGATAATTGGAATAATAGCGCCGATCCCCAGTTATTGGCGTCAATAACTGGGGATCGGTACATATTGGCACTGGAAATTCAGTTAGTCACAAGACAAGCACCATAAAACCAGATCACCGGTGACTATCTACTCCATATCAACTGGTTATTGAAAGGAAAATTACGTTTTTATAATAAAATGACATTTTTGAAAGTAAAATGTATTTTTCCATACCATACAAACCTGGAATCCTTTACTTAGGATAGATTACAGCTCAGCTGAAACTACTGGTTAATACATTCTTTTATATACCGAGGTAGTTAACTACCGGGCCGGTAGTTACCTGCCCGGCAGTGGGGAAGCACCGCCTGCCCACCAGCTCAGTGAGTCGTCACTTTGATGATGACACCGTATACAAACCTTCCATCCCTTACTTAGAAGACTCATCCTAAGGTAGGGATGGAAGTCCTGTCTCGCTAGCTGAGAATGGAACCAGGGATGCCAGGACCCGGGCTTATGGCTCGGGGTCATGGATCCTTCACAGCCGCAAGCCATGATAAATGCAACCTGATGGCTGTCAGCCTGGGTATCAAAGGTGTGAGCGTAAACTCTCTCTGGCAACCAAAACCAGACATATATAATCATAATGGGTTTGTTAGGTTACAGCACACTCCCCCTCGGAAAAGTGTGGAGACTGACTTCTGTGTGTCTACAAAACAGCCACTAGTCGGACGTGGAATACTTACCAGTATTGAAATCGGTGCCGGAGAACGGGTTTCAATGCTCTGGCCCCAAGTAAGGGGGAAAGGTGAAAAGGAAATAGACCAGTACCAGTCATACTCTCACATTCTCCCCCAGCCTGATACAGAAACCTCAAATTCGATACTTCCGACCCCTGAGGGTACGGAGGCAGCTAAACCACTTGCTGAGCGGCTACCACAGGACCAAGGTCAGTTGTGTCGAGGTAGCTGTGTGCAGTCTCTAAGGTAGAACCTGGTGAAGGTGGAAGGGCGAGACCATGTGCCGGCTTCCATCAGAGAGGTTCTTGAAGGCAAGAGATGTGCTCATTCCACACACATCGTGAGCCTTCACTCGACTGGTACCAGCAAGCGAATAAGAGGGAGGGGAGAGGGTATGGGGCAAATCACCTCTCAAATCCAATATGAAATGGTATTACTCATAACCCTCTTCTTTGACTGGCCAGTACTTACAAAGAGATCTTGTAAGGTGGGTCGAGTAGAGCTGGTCCGGTGGAGATAGCGCCTCAATGCTCTCGGAGGACAGAGAAGTAGCTCATCTGGGTCTTCAGTTACTGTGCTCAGGTTCACAACCTGGAATGAAGAAAACTGAGAATCGACTTGGGCTGGATTCTGGATTTTTGCAACAAACTCAGGGACGAAGCTGAAACAGGCATTGGTCCAGCACTCAGCATGAGCGACAGTATAGACTAGGCCATAAAGCTTGCTGACTCGTTTGGCGGAAGCAAGGGCAAGAAGAGAAAGTTTTCAGGGTGAGATCCCTATCAGATGCCAGGGACAACAGTTCATAAGGAGCTCTCTTCAAAGACCTGACGACAGCAACGATGTCCCAGGGAGGAGTGCAACCCTGTTCAAAGCTTTGTTTGAGCATAGAGTGTTCCTCCAAGGAAGAGAGATATAGATTCCCTTAAGTCTGAGGACTTCGCTCAAGGCAGAGCGATAGCCTTTTTACTGCCAAGTACTAAAAGGAGCTTCTCTCTTCGGAGGTAGAGTAAGAAGTTGGCAATCAAGGGGATAGAGGCTCTGAAAGGAGAACAGCCTCTCCGACGACACCAACCACAGAAAATGGCCCACTTGGTCTGATAGACAGACATTGAGGACTTCCTGAGGTATCCTGACATTGCTGTTGCAGCCTCTAACAAAAAGTCTTTCGCTTTGAGGAGCTGCTGGATAACCTCCATGCGTGAAGATGTGAAAAGCTCACTGCGTTGTGGAAGATCCTCACGTGATTGGCATAGGAGGTCGGGGAGTGGCGAAGCACTCTTGAGTCTCTACCAGCAGAAGTAGAAGGTCCAGGTACCATTCTACGTGAGGCCATTTCGGCACTACTAGTGTCATGGACAGGGAAGGTATGGATCGCACTCGACTGAACACCTGCCTGATCAGGCAAAATGGTGGAAAAACTTACACGTCGAGGCTGTCCCAGGGGTGCTGGAATGCGTCCTCGAATGCTGCCACCGGATCTGGAACTGAAGAGCAGTAATCGGCAGTTTCTGATTTAGAGAGGTAGCGAACAGGTCTATCATTGGGAACCCCACAAAGTCAAGACTTTGTTTGCTATCCAAGTAGCCAAAAACCATTCGGAGCCAACGATCTGTGTCCTGCTCAGATTGTCTGCCAAGATGTTCCGTTTGCCTGGAATGAAATGAGCTGTCAACCCTATCGAATTGAGAGCTGCCCATTCGTGAATCTGCAATGCTAATTGGCATAGCTACAGAAACACAGTACCTCCTTGACGGTTCACCTATGCTACTACGGTGGTGGTGTCGCTCATCAGCACCACCGAGTGACCTTTCAGAAGAGAGCTGAAGTGCTGAAGTGCCAGGAAGGCAGCTCAAAGTTCCAGCATGTTGATATGATTCTGATGTTCCTGGTCGGACCATAGGCCTGAAGCCAGGTGTTGCAGTAGGTGCGCGCACCATCCTTCCTTGGATGTGTCTGTGAACAGGAGCAGATCGGGTGGATGAAACTGGAGAAGGGAGCCCCTCAACAGGTTCGTGTTGTCCAGCCACCGCTCGAGATCGGAGCAGATGTTCTCCTCCATTGGGACTAGATCGTGAGGAGAATCCTGACTTTACGACCAACAACTCTTCAGACCCCACTGAAAGGATCAAAGGTGCATCCGACCGTTTGGAAAAAGGAGTTCCAGCGAGGCCAGATGTCCCATCAACTGTTGCCACTGATGTGCTGGCAGCTGGGACTGTCAAAGGAAGGGCAGAGCAACACTTCGGAAGCGTTCCAGTCTTTCCGGTGCTGGAAAAGCTTTCCCTGCAACGGTGTCGAGGATCATACCAAGATACATCAGTCGTTGGGAGGGCTCTAGAGAGGATTTCTTGTGGTTCACCATGATCCCCAGATCATGACAAAACACCAGAACCCTGTCTCAGTGGAAACGAAGCAGTTCCACTGAGGGCGCCAGTATCAGCCAATCGTCTAGGTAACGCAACAGACGAATGCCCTGGCGATGAGCCCATGTCGACACTAGGGTGAACACCCGAGTGAAGACTTGCGGATCTGTGGAGAGACCAAAACATAGGACCTTGAATTGGAACACTCTGTCCGCTACAACAAGACGAAGATACTTCCTAGACAACGAATGGATTGGGATCTGGAAGTATGCGTCTTTTAGGTCGATCGTCACCATGTACGGTAGTGCCTCAGGTTAAGAAATTAATCCGTTCCGAAGCGGCCTTCGTAACCTGATTTTTTCATATCTAGAACTATGTTTTACATGTAAATTGCCTAATTCGTTCCAACCCCTACTAAAACACCACAGTAAATTTTATAATAAAGCTAAATTGACCAATAAACAATGAAATAAAACAATTTGGACCATTCAATACCTAACATAACCACGACTGTACCTGAAAATAAAGTGTATTAGTGTACAGGCTACAAGAAATACTGTATGTATGTATGTAGTAAAATGTGGAATCTTACCTTTCGAGTGAGGCGATGTCCAAAAATGGTGACAGAGGAGGAGGACAAATGGCAGAAAACATGAACAGTAAACTTTACGAAACACATTAACAAAGGGCAGAAAACATTAACACTTCTCGATTATCTCCATCTTCATCTCCATAGAAATCATCCTCTTCAATGTATGTGAACGAATGAATTCCAGGTGGGGTCTTGCCCTTCCAAAGGCTGGCCAGGAGTTAAATCGTTGCTCTTATGTGCTTCACTCCCGGAAGAGTGAGATGCCGAAGGTCCCGAAGGACAAGTCTCCGACAAGGGAGCAGAAGGCCTGAGTCGTTTGGTCTTCGAGGAAGAACTCAAAGCTTTCAGCTACAAGTAATTACTTGGTAAGTTACATGTGTAAAAAGGGAGTATAATAAAAATACACTTGTTAGACAGGACATGCCCATGTCTTGATAGACTTGTTGCACAACAAATGTCCAAACTACACTTTCAAACTGAATTTTTCTGTGTGAAGAGTGGAGAGAAGGATATTGGGAAGTTAACTGGAGTAAAATATAACAAAAAGTACAAAAAATCTTTCCTTTAGAACCATCAGTACCAAATGTTCTACTTGACCCTTAGCTAGACACTTTCAAAAACTACACACGGCCTACTGAGGATCTACATAACTACTTGAACTGGGAGTTCAAAATTTCAATTAAGGTTACTTGTGTAAAATTCTCCACTGACAAAGTGAGCCAGAACTCTACTGAAAGAGAACTTGGGAGTACATTGGGAAATTCTATATGGAGCTTGCCAGACACTCAGGTGCAAGTGCCTAGCATGGAGCTTCTGATGTTTGGAGTCCTTGGGAGACGGCAGTACCGGTGAGTCCCACAGATGAGAAGGCAACTGCACCAGAGCGAACACTGAAGAGTCAACCCCGTAGCTACACAAAGGAAGGGCGAGGTCATAGTTCTTATGCTGCTTGATTGGCACCAGAGACTCGGGAGCCGAATCATGCACATGGCTTTTCAATGGCCTAGAAGCGTTCCCACAGCGTCTACGATGCCTGTGATCAGCCCCCAAGTCAGAACTGCATGATAAACTGCGCCCATCCACAGACATCTCTTTCCAAAAGCAGTTGATCATATCCTGAGACTTTACAACAGGACCGACAAAGGGGGTGGCAGTCCATGAGCAAACCCCATCAGCCTCCCTTGGACCTCCAGTATGTCTTCTCCCTGGTGCAGGGGAGCGAGACAGTGACCTTCGTCTAGGAGAGCCGACGGGACGGCCAACCACCTCCTCCACTGACACTTCACTCAGCACTTTATCACTGCTCACTTTCTCCACTTTGTCCATGAGGATTCTGAGAGACGCCCCCAACTCTGAAACAGAACTTAATACTAGATTGAACTTCTTATCAAACTTAAGAGTTAATCCTAGACTCTAGACTGGCAATGGCATCAGGTTCAGAAGTAAGGGAGCTGAGCACTGGAGCGGGAGGAGGAGAAAAGGAGGGCTGAGGATAGGCAAAAGATTATTACCAGGAGTAGAAGGACGAGGCAGACTGGAGTTTGTCTCAGGGCTAGGGGAAGAGTCCCTACTGCCAGAAGCCCTACTTTCGGCTCTAGCGGCCACCTTCCTGATCCTGTTCTTTTCTAACCTATTTAGGTGAGATTCTAAAAACTTTCACCTACTATCATCCCACACCTTACACTAATCACAAGTAAGATATCTTGTATGTACACCTGTCCTCTATACTTACTGCACCTAGTATGTGCATCATAGCACAGCTTGGTCAATCTAGTCTTGCAGCCTTCACTGCAATAGTGAAGACGGGAAGCACTAGGGTCAGACATACTAATATTCTGAGCTAACAGAAGAGAAAAACTAATGCAGGTAAAGCAACCAAGTTGAATGCAACAGACGAAAACCAACTAAAGAGGGTACATCACTGACTTCAGCACGCAATAAAAAAAGCGGCAAACAAGAACTTGGGAGCAAGGCAACATCTTGTTGGTTGCGCAGCATAAATAAGAATGACGCGTGGGCTTTCTGTCGCTTGCGCGTTCCCGTTGCGGTAGGTGGGACCTGTCACTCTTGCATTGCAACAGTCACTTTCGCAGGAATCTTTGAATTAAGGATGCTGTGTGAGGTAATCATTAGCATTGTAACTACAGGCAGTCCCCGGGTTACGACGGGGGTTCCGTTCTTGAGTACGCGTCGTAGCGGTAACCAAAATCGTCGTAAGCCGGAACGACGCTTGGAAATATGTCTTAAACTAATAAAAAGTTATAAAAATGTTTATGTTATAATACAAATAAGTTTGTTCATACTTACCTGGCAGATATATATATAGCTGTATTTTCTGAAGTCCGACAGAATTTAAAAATTCGCGGCACACGCAGTGGGCGGCCAGGTGGTAGTACCCATTCCCGCCGTGGGAGGCGGATATCAGGAACTATTCCCATTTTCTATTCATATTTTATCAGTGCCACTGTCTCCTGAGGGGAGGTGGGTGGGCACTTTAATTAATATAATATCTGCCAGGTAAGTATGAACAAACTAATGTATTATAACAATAACATTTTGTTCATGAAAACTTACCAGACAGATATATATATAGCTGAATCCCACCTTCGGATGGTGGGAAGAGACAGAATAGGATTTTTGGGAAACTAAATTAAGTAGATGATATACATCTTGGTTCCTCACCTCTTAGCATAGCCGACTTCGTGATTGTTACTGTCACCAAAAGTCTGCTTCTGCGTTACTAGAGTTGCCAGCGAGGTAGAGACCTGTAATGCTGGTGCGCTCTAGATGATCTGTCAACGGGGGCGTGACCACAATGTGACTAGACCATATGACCATACTTCTGAGGGCACCGAAGCTAAAACCACCACCTGACCTAACCTATCAAAGTTAGTTCCATAACTTCTAGGCTAAAGAAAAGGAACAACGCGCCTGCAAGCTACCACCCTTCAAAGTTAAAAGCACACCTATCCCTTTTTTATAGGATAGGATTCGTGTTGCTTCCTGCCCCCAATAATATATCTACGGAAATGTATGGTCCTAGCGACTTACAGATCTCAAATGTCGTCTTCACATCCCGTCGGGAGTGTGAAGCGAACACAGAGTTGCTTCGCTAAAGCGTGGCACTCAGGATGTTACTGAGTGTCATGCTCTGTTGAAATGCTTCCGAGGCCGCGCCCTCACTCTTGAGCATTCATATTAAGAAAAAATCTCAAATCTTTATGCCAACATAATGAATGAGACCTCTTAAAAGAACTCCTTGGCTATAATGCCAGGGTGTTCTTGGACATGAACCAGTCTGGTCTTTTTTACGGAGCACCGCAGATTGTCCGTTGACCTTGACTTTCTATAGTTTTATCAAGATAAAACTTGAGAGACCCTACAGGGCACAGGACTCTAATGCCCTTGCCAATAATTTGTGCCATACCCTTGGTCTCCAAGCCTTCGGGTCAAGGGTTAGACAGGTTTTCGTTCTTATCAAGAACGGAAGGCTTAGAGGACAGACCGCATTATGTCCTTTAAAGCCAAAACTCTGAAGATGGCTAAAACCTCACTAACCCTCTTTGCCGTGGCTAGAGCGGTTAGAATATTAGCCTTTCTGGTCACGTGTATTAAGTTCGCAGAAAGGATAGGTTCGAAATGCTTTTGGCATCAGAAACTCAGACTACGTCTAAGTTCCATGCCGGAACCTTTGATCCAGAGAATTTCAAGATCTCCACAGACCTCAAAGATCGTGAAGCTTTTGTTGTTTGACAGAACCGAATCTCTGAGCCTAGAGGCCGTCAACAACATATTTGCATATTTCTACAATAGTTAGGACTTCTAGCTTATCTCATACTTCAGACGGAAAGATAGAACCATAAGGAAATTCACAGAGGTCGAGTTTGGAGGAATAGTCATTTCCTCACTTACTCCAGAAACGACCTCCTCCGATTGAACACTGAAAATAGGCAGCACTGCTTTGCCTTGGCCAAGAGACTGCATCTCTGAAGATCTTATCGCTATGTACCGTTGAAGACGAAGGTAGATATTGAATGCAACCTACGTCTTCACAGACGAATCGAGAGAAGGATTCTCAAGATTCTGAAACCTGTGCTTACAAATGACTGAAAACGCTAACCGCTATTTCATTGCTGTCCGGTGAGAAGTCGTAGTTGCAATGAAAGCGCGTTCTTCAGTAATGAAAACACAGGGGAAAGCCGCCTGAAGGACTGCTTCTCATGGGCTGAACATTTGGAAGTAGAGCTGTCAGGTCGGAGAGTAGGCGATGTCTTTATGACATATCTGTTAATTCGGGATGAACCATGAACAATTGTACACCTACGAATATGAGATATTTTAAAGACAAACTCAGATGTCTGCAAAATCATTCGCATTATCAGTGCGATGCAGCGGGAGACTTGTACAGACTTCTGTTACCGTGCGGTAAACAGTAAAATGAATAAGTCTAAGAGATATCTCTGTTGAAAATTCTCGCAATATCGAAGGCGATGGAATCTATCGTCACAGCAGTAGATGGTCCTTCTATAATTGCGAGAATCCCCTTTAATCAGAGACCTAAGTCCAAGATTGTTGGGCAGAGATACGGTTCGGTAGTCAATCAAAGCAGGGGAGAGAGAGACATAAACACCGTGCATCTCGGAGGCCCAGCTGATACTGAGCGGCTATCAGGCACAGGCAGTTCAATACACAGTAGCAGAGCCTGAGCTCCCGCTGACTCGTCATCCTGAGTTGCCAGGTAATCCATATTCCACAAAGGAATGCGTTCGGCTAGAACCACCGAGCATAAAAGATATGCTCGAGCAATTATATTTAGGCGAAACGAATTTCGGTAAATATAAAAGTTGAAATGGTGTTGTCGTGACAAAACCATAAGTATATAAAATTGAAACAAACTCCTGGGAGTTGCAGGCAACCCCGAGTTGCAATTCAATTAGAATACTTCTCGTCTAAGTCGCAATCCGTAGAAAAAAACTAGGATATGCGCCTACCCTCGGACAATTCAACTGCTTAGTAGAATCATGTCGCGAGGTTAATATACGTAGTATATTTAAATAGGATTCTGAACAACGATCTCCATCCTAAATTCTTTCCTTCAAGAAAACAAAATAAGGATTGGAGATCGACCACCTTCGATCTCTATCAAAGAGAGTGAAGGAGAAGTCTTCCTCGAAGGAAAGCTTCAATGGTGAACAGAATACTAACTGCCTGAGTTGCCAGCTACTCCCTTACGAAGGAATAGGTAGATATTATCGAGCAAAAGGAAACTCTCAGCAGGCGTATTTAAACGAAACCGAATTCGCTAAATACAGAAGCTGAGTTGGTGTTGTCGTAACAATACCTGAAGAGTTGTTTCTTACTCCGAAAACTCTTGGAAGGTTGAAGGGAGTGTCAAATAAATACATTAGAACAACAGTTCTTTCGGCTCTATCCGCAGAGGTAAATACGATATGCGTAAATGACTTGACCCATGCGTTAGCAAAATGAACGCAAAGATAAACTACATAAGTATTGTAGTAATTTGAACACAAATTCTCTACTACATCTTTCCTCGACGAGGAAGAGAGAAAGAAAGGGAAACCGACTGTCCACGTTCTAATGAATGAGACTTTTTAAAAGAACTCCTTGACTCTTTGCCAAGACTCTTTGCCAAGAAAAGGGAAGTAATATTCTAAATAGAGATCATCAAGAGAACCGAGGATCGAAAAGGACCGTTCAATGTTCTTATGATATTGGACATAAGACTTCCTGGATCTAGTCTACAAGTCTTTTTCTTACTCCCCGGATGAGCCTCTGAAAATGAATGAGAGCTCTTCCGAAATTTGTTAATGAGTTTATCCGCTTAAACGATAAAAACGTTAAAATCTATGACAATGAGAACTACCCCATTTAGAGGGGTCCCCCACTTAAATGACAATGGGGAAAACGTCCTTACTTGACAAGACTATTAGCACTTTGCTAATAGGGGAAAACCCTTTAACATGACCGAAAGTCACCCAGGAATCCGAGTATATAATCTTCCCGATTCTCAAGAAATCGATGAAGAGGAAAGAGGGATCGAAGAAAAAAATTTGGGTATGTCTTTCCGCTAACTCCGAATCCTTTTTAAAAATTTCTGTAAAGAAATGTCCTCAACAGCAAATAAGACGCCTTCACAAGTCTTTTCTCTCGCAAAGCGTCCTGCCGAGCTTCCACCGAAGCGTCCTGGCGAATGTCCACAAAAGCTCCTCATAAGCTGTCCTGCTGAGCGTCCTCAAAGCGTCCTGGAAAGCGTCCTGGAAAGCGTCCTGCTGAGCGTCCTCAAAAGCGTCCTGCCGAGCGTCCTCAAAAGCGTCCTGCTTAGCGTCCTGGAAAGCGTCCTGCTGAGCGTCCTCAAAAAAACGTCCTGCTTAGCTACGAGCGTGTCTGAGCAGAGAACACCAAGTCTTCTGAACGACGTTCCAGAGAGGAACTCGTTGAGCGCCTTGATGCATGCAAGGCCCGCCAAGAGGCGTCCTGGCGAGCGACCTTGCCAACATCTCAATGTTATGACGAACCGCGTTTTGCGTATGACGTTGAATATTTTTTAAGGGACGTCCTCATGCGAGTCTCCATGGAGAGCCGCACGCTGCTCCTGAAGAGTGTGAACACTAAAGGAAGACGTATGGCTTTCGTCTTCCGCAAGGTGCTTGCGAGCGTCCTGGAGAATGTCTCTACTTATAGGACGTCGAGCACTCCAAAGCTTCCCTCACGTCTAAATTGCCCTTCTTATGCAGACCAGAGACATAAGTTGTTTGACTGTGCAAAGCAGCTTGCCGGCCGTCAAACTTATCAGCTTGCTTTTTCGAAGTAAAGCGAACGTTACATAACGTATACGGAGCGCCATGAGGAGAGGAGACGAATACTGAGTTGCTCCTCCAAAAGGTGGAATCAAGAATGTCCTTGATTACCAAATTCTTTTGGGAATGCTAGCGAGGTTGAAACAGCTCTAACTTCATGAGCGTTCACTCGCAGGAGGCTCAAATCAACTCTTCTGGCAAGATGAATGAGCCTCCTTAATAATGTATAAATGATGTATACATGAGCGTTCACTCACAGGAGGCTCAAAATCACTCTTCTGGCAAGATGAATGAGCCTCCTCATAATGTATAAATGATGTATACATGAGCGTTCACTCGCAGGAGGCTCAAATCACTCTTCTGGCAAGATGAATGAGCCTCCTTAAATGTCCCTTAGGAAAAGAGCCGTGCATTCTTCTAAAAGGGAAAATGTGGTCTTTTTACTCTTCATCCTCTCGTGACGAGAGAGAGGACGTGAAGCGTCCTCTTCTCTAAAGCTTCTTTAGGGGGCGCGAGTCCTTCCGAGAACTCCAACCCCTGTGTGGGAGGACGCCTCGGAGGACGAGAAGCAATCCTTAAAGATTCGTGCACGTGCTCGATCTTCGGCAGCCTGGGAAGCGACAACAGGACCTGCCGAAAGGAAGCCAGATCAGCATGAAAAACCCGTAACCCTCCTTCGGCTTTTGACATGCCCTCTCCCTGGTTTCCTGGGAGTCCGACAGAGGTCTAGGCCTAGAGGCGTTATGGGGCCGATCTGACGTTCCCTCCTAACGAGAGAGGACGTGAAGCGTCCTCTTCTCTAAAGCTTCTTAGAGGGCGCGAGTCCTTCCGAGAGCTCCAAACCCTTGCGCGGGGAGACGCCTCGGAGGACGAGAAGCAATCCTTCAAGATTCGTGCGCGTGCACGATCTTTAGCAGCCTGGGAAGCGTCAACAGGTTCTGCCGAAGGGACGCCAGATCGGTGGGGAGCCCCCGTAACCCTCTTGCGGCTTTCGACATGCCCTCTCCCTGAGTCCTGGGAGTCCGACAGAGGTCCAGGCCTAGAGGCATTATGGGGCCGATCTGACGCCCCTCCACAACACAAGGGGCACTACACTTCACAACACTGAATTGGAGAGCGAGCACTTTAGTCTAAGATTACTTGATGTAATCCTCTAGCAGACACTTCTTCTAGGCCCGTAAGCCATACCACAGGGTTAGGCAAAATAAAAACTACAGGACGTTAGAAGGTTCATTATTTCTAACTTCTGTTTACTGTGGAGGAAAACTCCTGATTCTAACACGCTCTAAAATGCGTACATGAAACTTCCGGCTTCTTCCGTAATCAGTCACACATTACACTAATTACATTGAACTTATGCAAAACAAAGAAAAACATGTAAACGTCATATCTACTAAGTGAGTGTCTACCGAAAGTTCCGGTAGCCTCACCTTACCATGCAGACAACAAAGTCTGAAACTAGGCTAACTAGCTTCAGACATCAAATGCAATGAAAAAATTTACGATAGCGTATGCCTAGCCACAAATCCAAGATAATCAAAAGACTAATTAGGATACTTAAGCGGCTAATGAAGTTTTCAAAATCCTAGGCGGAGGTCTGTAAACAGTGTTTACCGACCGGCGACAGAAAAAATATGAATAGAAAATGGGAATAGTTCCTGATATCCGCCTCCCACGGCGGGGAATGGGTACTACACCTGGCCGCCCACTGCGTGTCCGCGAATTTTTAAATTCTGTCGGACTTCAGAAAATACAGCTATATATATATCTGTCAGGTAAGTTTCATGAACACAAAACCTTACTTGTAATCCTTTGGTTACACTACATGTCGTTTCCTGTAGTTTTATGTACAACCTGGAGTTATTTTCATAAAAGAATGCTGGTTCTTGAAGGTAAAAACTATTGTAATCCTATGGTGACACTACATTCTTGAAGTTTTGTATTACAACCTGGAGTGATTTGCAAAATCTTGAGGGCTACAAGAACAGCTGATTACTATTTACGTATTCATATAGACTAATTAAAGTAAATGTATCTTTAAATAGGCTTATATATTAGTATCAACAAAACATTTCCTGCCATGAGTCAGAGGCCGTTTAATGAAACGAACACTTCTCTGTCCTATCTGTTCAGAAACATAAACGTACGTCAATCCCCGAGACCATTGTTGCCAAAGCGTCCTCTCTCTCTCTCTCTCTACTCTCTCTCTTCTCTCTCTCTCTCTCTCTCTCTCTCTCTCTCTCTCTCTCTCTGATCAAATTACATTGGAAACTTGACATACGATTGCCCTAATATACGAATGTTTTGAGATATAACAGAAAATTTGCGAAAATACAAGCTTTGATATACAACGAAATATTTGAGATACGATTTTGCAATGAGTGTTAGTTGTATAGGCGACCGATAAATGGCGTTCAGTCTGTTTGTTTGTTGGTGCTGCATGTTAACACGTCGTTGTTTAGTTCGTTGTATTTGCGCCTATTTTTCGTGTTATTTTGTTCTATTTTATTATTAAAACCATGGGTCTCAAAGCTAAAGACAAAGCAGGTGATAAGAAAAAACCCAAGAAAATGATTTCGATGGAAGCAAAACATGAAATTATAGCAAAGCATGAACGTGGCGTTCGTATCGTCGATTTGGCAAACGAGTATGGTCGAAATCCTTCTACAATATCCACGATCATCAAGCAGAAGGAAGCTATAAAAACCCCCGAGACCATTGTTGCCAAAGCGCTCTCTCTCTCTCTCTCTCTCTCTCTCTCTCTCTCTCTCTCTCTCTCTCTCTCTCTCTCTCTCTCTCTCTGATCAAATTACGTACTGGATAATGTCTCTCTTTGGATACTTCGATTTTGCCAAATATTGAGGGCTACAAGAACAGTTGATTACTATTTACGTATCATATAGACTAATTAAAGTAAACGTATCTTTAAATAGGCTTATATTATTAGTATCAACAAAACATTTACTGGCATGAGTCAGAGGCCGTTAACGAAAAAAGAACACTTCTCTGTCCTTAACTCGGAGCGTCGGAAGACGCCTCTCTCTATCTCTCTCTCCTCTCTCTCTCATCTCTCTCCTCTCTCTCTCTCTCTCTCTCTCTGCTCTCTCTCTCTCTGATCAAATTACTGGATAATGTCTCTCTTTGGATACTTGGAATTTGCGTTGTAATCTAACCAGAAACTTCGTTTGTTATTATTACTGGAAACAAGCAATGATTTTTTCATTATTTGCGCTTTTGGACTGTTATATGTAAACTAGTATGTATTCATTCGCTCGGAAACTAGTTCCGCATATGAGGCGTCACTAAAAAACATAGAAAAATACAACAAAAAGTGTCGAAAATCATCATAATCTCAAAATTTTTGTTGTAATCTAACCAGAAATGATATTGTTATGTTACAATAAAGTTTCATACATACTTACCTGGCAGATATATACATAGCTAAGACTCCGTCGTCCCGACAGAAAATTCAAATTTCGCGCCACTCGCTACAGGTAGGTCAGGTGATCTACCGGCCTGCCCTGGGCGGCAGGACTAGGAACCATCCCCGTTTTCTATCATATTTTCTCTCTTCCACCTGTCTCCTGCGGGGAGGCTGGGTGGGCCTTTAATTGTATATATCTGCCAGGTAAGTATGTATGAAACTTTATTGTAACATAACAATATCATTTTCATACAATCAACTTACCTGTCAGATATATACATAGCTGATTGGCACCTTTCGGTGGAGGGTAAGAGACAGCTACTATATGGAATAGACAGGTAAACAACATATGTTGTAGGTATAAATAAAACCTTGGTTCCTACCTGATAGGTGGTAGACTTCGTGGGTGTTTGCCCAGTAGTCTGCATCACCTCAAGAAACTTTAGCGAGATATGTGATCTATGGCCAAGAGTTCTTGTGGGTCTGCCGATGGGGTCTTACCACTTACTCAGCAGAGCCTAAAAGGACCTTGTCAATGGGTGCTGATCCACTTATATGACAATACACCTTATGAAGGAGCACACAACCAATCCGACCACCTGATCCTAACCATATGTTAGAACTAAGGATTGTTACGAGTTATCCCGAACTCGTCACAACAACCGTAACTCAAAAACCACTACGCACACATACATAATTTTTCAAAAAAAATTTTACTCAACTAATTGGATATGACAAGAATCTCTATAGAAACAACATAGACGGCCGCACCCGTGCGAGCCTGAATCCTCCATTGTTCGAAGAGATTCTCGACCATATCCAAACAGAAGAACAGTATATACATTTAAGGATTGGTGTCGGCTCCCGTACCCAGAAATCGTATCTGCCGATACGATAGGACCTAGAGAAAAGCACTTCTCATACGTCACACGCACGTCTTTCAAGTAATGAGATGCAAATACTGAGTTGCATCTCCAATATGTCGTATCTATAATGTTTTTAAGCGACATATTCTTATAAAACGCGAGAGACGTCGCAACCGCTCTTACTTCATGAGCTTTTACTCTCAGTAGTTGTAATTGGTCGTCAGGACAGGCCTTATGAGCGTCCGTAATGACGTTTCTTACAAAGAACGCTAGAGCATTCTTGGACATCAGTCTTGTGGGGTATTTTAACCGCGCACCAAAGACCTTGTCTAGAGCCTCCCAACTGACGCTTCCTCTGAAGATAGAACTTCAGAGCTCTAACAGGCATAGAGACCTCTCTGCTTCTCTGCCTACGAGACTCGACATTCCTTTGACTTCGAATGACCTAGGCCAGGGATTCGTGGGATTCTCGTTTTTCGCTAAAAACAGGGTCTTAAACGAGCAAATAGCCGAGTCTCCCTTGAATCCTACTTTATCCTGCAGAGCTTGTAACTCACTAATCCTCTTTGCCGTTGCTAAAGATAAAAGGAATAGACATTTTCTAGTTATGTCTCTAAATGATGCCAGATGCGGAGGCTCGAATCTATCCGAAGACAGATATTTGAGTACTACGTCCAGTTCCAGTTCGGAGGTACTGGTTCCTTAGACTTTGAAGTCTCAAAAGATCTTATGAGATCGTGGAGATCTTTGTTATTTGCCAGATCTCTAAACCTCTGTTTCTGAATACAGCCGAGACATACTTCTGTATCCCTTTATTGTAGCCTACGGCTAGATGAGATTTTACATCTCAGGAATAGCAAGAAATCCGCAATTTCCGCTATAGAGGTAGAGGAGGAGGACAATTTCTTGGCTCTACACCACCTTCTAAAGACCTCCCACTTCGACTGGTATACTTTCGTAGTGGAGGTTCTGCGAGCTCTCGCGATCGCGCTTGCCACTTCGCGAGAAAGCCTCTCGCTCTGACAAGTCTTTCGATAGTCGAAAGGCAGTCAGGCGAGAGAGCGGGGAGGTTTTGATGGTACCTCTTGAAGTGTGGTTGTTTGAGAAGATCCGTCCTTCCTGGTAGGGATCTTGGAAAGTCTACGATCCACTCTACCACCTCCGTGAACCATTCCTGGGCCGGCCAAAAGGGGGCTATTAATGTCATCCTCGTCTCTTTTGACGCCACAAACTTTTTCATTACTAACCCCAGGATTTTGAATGGGGGAAAAGCGTAAACGTCTACTCGAGACCAGTTTAGTAGGAAGGCGTCTACATAATCGCTCTTGGATCTTCCACGACCGAGCAAAACACTGGGAGCCTTTTTGAAATGTATGTTGCGAAGAGATCCACATGAGGAGTTCCCCACAGAGACCAGAGATCGACACACTTCCTCGTGCAGAGTCCATTCTGTATGAAGGACCTGGTTCCTCCTGCTGAGCCTGTCCGCCCTCACATTCCTTACTCCCTGTACGAACCTTGTCAGCAGGGAGATGTTCCTTTGAGACGTCCAAAGTAATAGGTCTCTCGTGAGTTCGTAAAGGAACGAGGAGTGTGTCCCTCCCTGTTTCCGAATGTAGGCAGTGTGGTGGTGTTGTCCACGTTTACTTGCACTATCTTGTCTCTCACCAGAGGTTCTAGGCTCTTCAAGGCCAGGTGTACGGCGAAGAGCTCTTTGCAGTTTATGTGCCAGGACACCTGTGCTGGTTCCCAGGTGCCTGACACTTCCTCCGAGACCTAATGTCGCTCCCCAACCCGTCTCCGACGCGTCGGAGAACAACACTAGGTCTGGGTTCTGTGATCTTAGAGAGATCCCTTTGTTCTCTTCCAGAGGTAGCAACCACCACTGTAGGTGTGCCTTTATCTCCACTGGAATGGGAAAAACGTCCGACAGTTGTCCGGTTTTCCAGCTCCAAGACTTCTTGAGGAAGAATTGAAGTGGACGGATTATGAAGTCTTGCCGAGAGGGAAGAATTGTTCCAGCGAGGAAAGCGTCCCCAAGAAGGCTCAACCATTCCCCCCCTCGCTGACGTTTGTTGTTGTTCTCTAAGAAGAGAGAGATTATCCGACAAACCTTTTGCGGTTCTCTCTTGCGAATGGAAAAAACTCGAAAACCCCGAGAATCCATCCGAATCCCCAGATAGACTAGGTCTTGTCTGGGGGTCAGCTGAGACTTCTCGAGGTTCACAAGCAATCCCAACGCCTTGGTCAAATCCAGAGTTAACTTTAGGTCCTCCAAACACTGTCTCTCCGATCTGGCCCTGATGAGCCAGTCGTCTAGGTACATAGAGACATTCACTCCTTTGAGATGAAGAAATCTCGCCACATTCCTCATCAGGCTTGTGAAGACCTGAGGAGCTGTGGACAGGCCGAAACACAAGGCTCTGAACTGAAAGATCCTTCCCCACCCCCCGTCATGAAACGGAGGTACTTCTTCGACGAAGGGTGGATCGGGACGTGAAAGTAGGCGTCCTGGAGATCTAGAGACACCATCCAATCTCCTTGTCGTAATGACGCTAGACTGAAGCAGAAGTCTCCATGGAGAACTTCTCCTTCTGAACAAATTTGTTCAGAGAGCTGACGTCTAGTACTGGTCTCCAGCCTCCCGAGGCTTTCGCCACTAGAAAAAGGCGATTGTAAAACCCCGGGGAGTTTTGATCCAGTACTCAGTTCTATTGCACTCTTGTCCCACATTTGTTCCACCATCGATCGAAGAGTATCCCTCAGCACAGGGTCCTTGTACTTGGCTGATAGTTCCCTTGGTATTGACGTTTAGGGGAGGAGTATTCAGAAAGGGATACGATACCCCTTCCTTACCTGATATTCAATGAAGACGCCGTCTGCGTCTATCATTGTCCAGGCCTCCACGAATCCCAGGAGCCTGGCACCTACTGGTGCTTGGAGGAGAAATGTTTCATTTTCCCTTTTTAAAGGGACGAAAGGCGGACCTACCTCTCTTCTCTGGAGCCTTCCTTCTTGCGGGAAGGTCTGGAGATCGGACCACCTCGAAAAGGCTGCGTAGACGTGCTAGGTCCTTTCTTGTCAGATACTAAAGCAGGTTTCTTCTTACTAGCCGACTGCGTCAGAAGATCCTGCGTCGCCTTCTCAGTTAAAGAGTGAGCCACGTCCTTCACTAACTGAGAAGGGGAACAAATCAGTAGACAGAGGTGCATACAGTAGAGCTGCCCTCTGAGCATGCGAGGACTGCCTTTGTTAAGAAGGCGCCATACACCGTCCTTTTCTTCAAAAGACCTGCTCCAAATAATGAAGATACTTCAAAAGATCCATCCTGTACCGCTTTGTCGATGCAAGACAAAATGCATAACAGGGCTTCAGGTTTCGATTCCCTCTGAATCATGAGCTTTCTTGGACATCACCCCAAGAGACCAATCTAAGAAGTTGAAGACTTCCAATACATGGAAGAGTCCCTTGAGGAGATGATCCAGTTCTGAAATACTCCATGTAATACGAGCAGAATTGAGACTAGGACGCCTTGAAGCGTCAACTAACGTCGAAAAAAATCTGCCTCTGTTGTAGAAGGGAGAGCGATACCCATATTCTCCCCGTCTTGTACCATATGCCTCTTTTCCCAGCTAACCTTGCTGGAGGCATGCAAAATACTGTCCTGACTAAGTCTTTCTTCGACTTCATCCAGGAGTCTAAGGCGTGTAAAGCCCGCTTCATCGAGATGGTGGGCTTCATCTTCAGAAAAGACGAGGGCTTCTTCGCCTTTGCACGAAAAGAGCGGAGCGCGGAGAAGGAGGAGGAGCAGCCGGAGTCAACTCGTCTCCTGTATTCCTCCAGAAGCAGGGTAGTCAACACCTTATAGTTGGACAAGCCCTCTCTTCCATGATCGTCATCATCGAGTTTTCTTCCAAACTCTGGATATCTCTGAGTTTCCGTTCTCCTTTTCTGAACTTTCCTCTTCTGGAGGAGACAAACTCCTAATAGGAGAGGGGCTAAGGGAATGATACTCCTTCCTCTTTCCCGCTCTAATAGTCTTTGAAGGCGTCATAGGTTTCGGCTTCTCTAGAATTTTAGAAGACGCTTCCCGCTTACATGACGCTTCCCGTTTCGCCAAGCGTCATGGATGACGTCTTTTGCTGACGTCTCGATGACGCTTCGCGCCTGGAAGACGCTCCGCTCTCCAAAGGCGTCCTACTTGGCGTCATAATATTGGACGGAGCGTCGTGTCTAGCTCCTTTTCCTTAATGACGCTTCGCGTCTAAAAGACGTCTTACGTCTCTCTGGCATTACGGGACACTCTCGTAAGCACCTGTTCTCGCTCTCGAACTAGACGTTTCTGTAAGACGTTTAGCCGTTTCCCGTCTGTATGACGCTTCTCGTTGAACAGGTGAGAGAGGACGAGACTTCTTAATTGGAAGCGTCACGTCCTTCCGACGTGGCGCTAAAACTCCCACTAGAGATGACAGTTGCTCTTGAACTGCCATGATGATCTTTCTTGACGCTTCTCCCACGTCAGTGCATGACGTCTTTCGTCATCACTCAGGGGAGAAGAAGGAAAGGGTACTTCCGCGTACACTTCAGGTGACGCTGACGCCCTTCGCTTTCTTGCTAGATGACGGAGCGTCATCTGAGAAACGCTCTGGACTGGAATCTATGTCAGGCTTCATATGACGCTTCAGCACGGTCTTGACAAGTTCGATTCCTTCCACCCTCGTTTAGGTGAGGGAGAGGGAGATGACGAGAAACACTCGCGAATGACGCTTTTTCTAAAGCGCCCTTGAGCCGCCTGCCACGAAGCAGAGCTAGCTGAAGGGACGTTCTGACCGTTGGGGATCCCCCACAACTCCTTAAGGCTTTCGACTTTCCTTCTCCTCTGGGCTTGTGAGCTTGTGGAAGAGGTCTAGGCCTGGGAGCGTCGCCAGGGACGATCAAACGACCCCCCCTCCACAACACTGGGAGAACTCACTTCACAGTAATGTTCACTTTCACTAGCCTTACCTTTGAAGTCCGCCATCTTGGACTTCATATCTCTAATTGTAGCTTTCAGATTGGCGATTTCCGATGCCGAATCCGAAAAAGCACTCTGAGAATGAGATACATAGGGAGAATCTACATCAGTAGGATTAGAATTATCAGTGAAAGGCTCAATAGGCCTTGAACTCACACCTTTCAATCGTCTAATTCTATCCCTCTCTAACTTCTTCCAAATAAGAAGTCAAAGTCTTCCACTCTTCTGCATTCAATCCCTCGCATTCCTTACAAGTATTAAAAGCAGAACACTGAAACCCCCTACATTTACGGCATACAGTGTGAGGATCAACCGAAGCTTTTCGGTATCCTCACCCTGCAGCCTACATTCACACACATTCTCACACTCACATTAGAATCAGACATACTGAGAAAAATCCAAAAGAGTTATTCAAAAACAGTCCACAGTAGCGAATGCCAAAACACGATCCAAATACGTCACCAAAAGCCGAAAAACGTTGATCAAAAGGTTGAAAAATGAATCTAAGTCAGGAGGTAATAACAACAATGTTGATACACCGGCGACAGAGAAAATATGATAGAAAACGGGGATGGTTCCTAGTCCTGCCGCCCAGGGCAGGCCGGTAGATCACCTGACCTACCTGTAGCGAGGTGGGCGCGAAATTTGAATTTCTGTCGGGGACGACGGAGTCTTAGCTATGTATATATGACAGGTAAGTTGGATTGTATGTTATAAAACTTATTTTATTAATATACTGTGCTAACTATAAAGGATTTTTATCATAGTATGCGTTTTTTTTTAAAAGCGTCGTTAACAAATCGGAGCGTCGGAAGCGTCAGCGTCGTAAACCTCGGAACAAGCGTCGTAACCCAGGACGGGATTTTTCCATTGAATATTTAAGAAAAAGCGTCGTAACCTCGGAACGTCGTAAGCCGGAACCGTCGTAACCCGGGGACCGCCTGTACTTGGTAAGTTACTTTCATATGATAAAATAAAAAATTAGTAATAGCAATAAAATACTGACCTGTATATGTTGTACAAGGTTGTGATGTCATATGACATTATCATAAACTAACCACAAAAATACTGTGTAAACTCACGTGATGACGTTGGAGTCCTGACTCTCTTGGACCGAGTACGAATAGAGAAAGGAGAATTGAGCAATAAAGAAGCGGGAGAGACATTCGAGGAAAACCAGAGGAATGAGTTACTTCCACTTCCACCTCCATTCCCCCTCGTTCCACTGATGTAATGGAAGGATAGGTTCTGGTGCGCACTCCGCCACCCTGACATCCTGCTCCCCCACCATGTGAATCAGTCATTTTTTTATTAGGCTCACTACCTACTCCTGCAAAGGTCAGCAATGTGAATAATCTATGATTTTAATAACTAATAAATAAATACAACATATAATCATAATCATTAAGGGAATGTAGTAACAGCTTTAACTACTATATCAATAAACCAGACAAAACTAGTGAATTAACTCAAATTATTACAAGCAACAATAACAGTTAGCATACTTTGAGGTTACCATCACTCATGCAACAAAATACATGCTACTGACAAATATCCTTCAAAAGGTATTTATATCGCCTACAACATAAACCAGTTTCATATGCTTCCTGTATATATATGGTCCTGTTTGGTCATACTTAACAAAATTTTACACCAAAATTACAGTTAATTCTACGACAAAAGGCTATATCACTGTCAATTCACTAACAGCGCACAGTTTTACCCAGCCTGAATTACCTAATAGAAAATTACAGAAGTGAGTATTTTCCAGAGATTTCCACAAAATGTGTAGCTACAGGGAAAAAAGGCTACACTGAACTGTACTCTTACGAAGGTCACATTGATGATGAAATAGCAAAAATGTTATAAACTTCCACATGAAATAGTAATTCCTGACCATTGTAAGTTTCGTCTTGAATCACTAATCACTTATACAGTGACACAAAATGTACATACTTATCAGGGCTCAAGATAACATTACGCCAATGCAGTAAACAAACATGATAATGGTGTTATTTTTTAGATATAAAGCCCCCTCTGTAACTGATAGCCCAGAAATAAGGTTATCCACCTCAAGGCCTAAATATACTAAATTGTCACGTACCACACAAAGAACTTAAAATTTTCTTTCATTATTTCAAAATTTGTACTCTACAGATATACTACTATTTCTTTATTTAAATCATGTAAGGATACACTGATTAATGCTGAATTAACACTAAAAAAACAAACTAATATTGCAACAAAAATTCAATCACCCTAACAATAAATTAAGCAATTTTCAAAAAACATGTGTTGAAAGTCCTTTAATATTTCAAAAACTATACTTAAAGAGTAAAATTAAAAATATTCTTCAAAGTTATCATTGCAATGCCACTAAGCATAGTATGTAGCATGGAAAATTCTTCATAACACAAAGGACACCAAAGAATAATGTCACAGCAATTGCAATTAACAAGAGGAATCATCTCAAAACAACCTAAAAGCAATTATTCAGAAGACAATAAACAAAATCTATAAAACACTATCAAGGTACAACCAAATTTTGAAGAGAAATTATCACCCATAAAAAGAACCAATTCTAGTTTTGGACATTTCTTTCTTTCAACTGTTTTCAAGCCTGTGCAAGCAAATTCCAATAATAAACAACTGACTGAAAGCATGTGACCATGGTAAGATTGATTCTGGCAATAAACACTTTTATTTTGTTGAATCAGTATTTGTATCACTATAATAAGAATATTTTGTTCTCAATAAAGTGCAACAAATTTTCCTAATAATTTGGGCTTTTCATAGGTATGTAAACATGTTATTGTTATAATACAATTAAGTTTGTTCATACTTACCTGGCAGATATATATATAGCTGTATTTTCTGACGTCTGACAGAATTTCAAAACTCGCAGCACACATAGTGGGCGGCCAGGTGGTAGTACCCATTCCCGCCGCTGGGAGGCGGATATCAGGAACCATTCCCATTTTCTATTCATATTTTATTCATGACCCTTGTCTCCTGAGGGGAGGAGGGTGGGCACTCTAATTATATATATCTGCCAGGTAAGTATGAACAAACTTAATTGTATTATAACAATAACATTTTGTTCATGAAACTTACCTGTCAGATATATATATAGCTGAATCCCACCTTCGGATGGTGGGCAGAGACAGAATAGGATTTTTAGGAAACTTAAATTAAGTAAAAGATTTACTTTTTGGTTCTTACCTGTTAGCAAAGTTAGACTCTGTGATTACTGTCACTTAAGCCTGCTTCTGCTTTTATCAGAGTTGCCAGCCAGGTGTAGACCTGTAGTGCTGGTGCACTCTGGATGCTCTTCAACGGGGGACGTGACCTCAATGTGACAAGACCATCTAGCCAAACATATGGGAGTAAACACAGCAACCGACTACCACCTGACCAAACTAACCAAAAAACCCTGACAGTTAAACTAAAGAATGGGGAGATTTCCACAGAAGATCTCACCATCAACCAAAAACACAATAAAAACTAACCTAAACTAAGCTAAGGGATAGGGAGAGAGCTACCTTCAGCCCCCAAAACTGTTCTCGTAAATCGTTCTCACATCCCGGAGGTAATGTGTGGGGAATACGGAGTTGCTCCTCCAAAGGGTGCTATCAAGGATATCTTTGATAGACATATTCCTTTGGAAGGCAGAGAAGTAGCTACGGCTCTGACTTCGTGAGCTTTCACTTTAAAGAGGCTCAAATCAGTCTTCTGGCAAGATGAATGAGCCTCTTTAATGACGTCCCTCAAGAAAGAAAGCCACAGCATCTTCGACAACGGCAAATCTGGTCTCTTCACCGAGCACCAGAGATTACCTGAGGGACCTCTTATCTCTTTAGTTCTATTAACATAGAACTTGAGAGCCCTGACAGGGCACAGGGCTCTCTCTGGTTCTTGACCCACGAGACCCGACATACTTTGATTTCAAAGCTCCTCGGCCAAGGATTAGACGGGTTCTCTTGTTTTTTGCCAAGAAAGACGGGCTCAACGAGCAGACAGCGTTGTCCCCCTTGAAGCCCACTAGGCTACTGAACGCTTGGATTTCACAACTAACTCTTCGCCGTCGCCAGAAAAGCTAGGAAAAGGCGCTTTCCTCGTCAAGTCCCCGTTAGAGAAGCTTCGTTGGAGAGGATCAAAGGGAGGGACTTAGCATTAGATGTTTTCAAAACCACATCGAGATTCCATGAGGGTGGTCTTGCCTGTGGAATCATGGAAGTTGTCGAACGACCTTAAGAGATCGTGTAGATCCTTATTGTCGGAGAGGTCCAGTCCTCTGTGGCGAAAAACGGCAGACAACATACTCCTATAACCTTTAATTGTAGGGGAAACTGCTAATTTCTGCACATTTCTTAAATAGAGCAAAAAATCTGCTATCTGGTTCACAGTAGGTCGTGGAAGAGGAAAATTCCTTCCTTTTTGCACCATGCCCTGAAGGAGGCCCACTTAGACTGGTAGACAGCTCTTGAAGAGGCTCTTCGAGCATTAGCGATTGCTCTCGCAGCTGCCTTTGAAAAGCCTCTCGCTCTGGCCAACTTTTCGATAGTCTGAACGCAGTCAGAGCCAGAGCGGAGAGGTTTTGGTGATACCTTTTGAAGTGAGGCTGTCTGAGTAGATCTCTCCTCCAGGGCAACGTTCTTGGGAAGTCCACAAGGAAAGTCATGACTGTGAACCACTCTCTTGCTGGCCACATCGGGGCAATCAGTCAACCTTGTCCCTCTGAAGCTGCGAACTTCCTCATGACCAATCCCCCATGATCTTGAATGGGGGGAAAGGCGTAAAGATCTAGGTCTGTCCAGCTCCATAGCAACGCGTCCACCGCAATTGTCCCTGGATCCAGAACCGGGGAGCAATACAGAGGAAGCCTCTTCGTCCTCGACGTAGCGAACAGGTCGACTAGAGGACGTCCCCACAATCTCCATAATTGCTGACAGACTTCCTGGTGCAAGGTCCACTCTGTTGGCAGAATTTGATTTCGACGACTGAGAAGGTCCGCCCTGACATTCTGTACCCCTGCCACGAATCTCGTCAGGATCTGATGTGCCTTGCGTCTGCCCATAGCAGAACTTCCCTCGCAAGGAGAAAAAAGGGATCTGGAGTGAGTTCCTCCCTGATTCTTTAGATATGCAAGGGCTGTGGTACTGTCAGAGTTGACTTGAATGACCTTGCCTGACAGTTTGTCTTCGAAGAACTGCAGCGACAGGAAGATCGCTGCCAGTTCCTTTACATTGATGTGCCAGGCTACCTGTTCCCCTCTCCAGGAGCCTGACACTTCCTCCCCCCTAGTGTTGCTCCCCAACCAGGAAATGGAAGCGTCTGAGAACAACACTAGGTCGGGGCTCAGAAGATTTAGGGAGAAGCCCTCTCGCAACTTCTGAGGGTCGAGCCACCATCTTAAGTGGTCTTTCACTTTGTTTGAGATCCTTAGGATCGCATTCAGGTCCTCCGATTTCCATTCTTCCGCAAGGAAAAAATTGAAGAGGCCTGAGGTGCAGTCTTCCCAACGAGACAAACTTTTCCAGCGAGGAAATGGTTGCCCAGCAGAACTCATCTACTCCCTCGCCGAACAAGCTTCTCTCCCTAGGAAGGCTGCGACTTTTCTCTAAACCCAGCCGCTGACGTTCCTGGGATGGAAACGCCCGAAAAGCCACTGAATCCATCTGAATCCCCAGATACACGATGGACTGTGTCGGGGTCAGATGCGACTTTTCGGAGTTGACCAAAAGACCCAGGGACTTTGCTAGGGCTAACATCGACTGAAGGTCCTTCAGACATTTTCGTCTCAACGACGCTCTGATCAGCCAATCGTCAAGGTAAAGGGATATCCTGATCCCTGAAGAATGGAGCCACTTCGCTACATTCCTCATTATAACTGTAAAAACCATCGGGGCCGAGCTGAGACCGAAACAAAGGGCTCTGAATTGCCAAACCCTGTTGCCTAAGACGAATCTCAGTACTTCCTTGAAAGAGGGTGGACGGGGACGTGAAAGTACGCGTCCTGCAGGTCCAGAGACACCATCCAGTCGCCAGGTCTCAAGGCTCCTAGCACCGACTGAGGCGTCTCCATTTTGAACTTGTTCTTCTCCACAAAAAGATTGAGCCTGCTCATCCAGGACTGGGCGCCAACGACGAATTTTCTTTTCGGCACCAGGAAAATCCTGTTGTAGAAGCCCGGTGACCCAGGTCCAAGACTTGCTCCACCGCTCTCTTTTCGACCATCTGGTCTAAAGATCGAAAAGGATTAACTTTCTTCTCTCCCTGATAAGACGGAGAGAGGTCTCTGGGAGTTGATGTTAAAGGAGGAGGATGTAAAAAGTAGGGGATCTAAAAAGTATCTGTACCCCTGCTCTACGATCTTGAGAGTCCAAGGGTCGGCCCCTCTCTGCCTCCATGCCTCCGCAAAGAACTTCAGCCTGGCCCCGACTGGCGTCTGAAGGACAAGATCTTCATTTGGTGGATTTTGGTTTAAATGAAGCTCTTCCTCTCGAAAAACCTCTCCCTCAAGGAGCTGCTCTCGAGGGGGGTGCCCCGCGAAAGGGTTTGACTTTCTTCGGGGGTTTAACGAATGAAGATGTGGAAGGAACTGCTGGCGTCTTGAAGACTGTGCCAAGAGGTCCTGGGTCGTTCCTTCTCCTGCAAACTCGTTGCAAGATCCTTTACCATAGCCTGGGGGAAGAGATGGTCCGAAAGAGGCGCAAAGAGCAATTCCGCTTTCTGAGCGGGAGAAACCGACTTCGCGGTAAAATTACATAAAAGAGCTCTTTTCTTCAGGAAAGCCGTTCCAAAATGAGAACAGCTTCTTCCGAACCATCCCTGACGGCCTTGTCCATACACGACAACACGCTGGACAGCTCCCCCAGACTGAGAGAATCAGGGCTTCTAGACTGAAGGTCCAAAACTCCCAAGCACCAGTCTAAGAAATTAAAGACACTCGAAGTGGGCAGCAGTCCCTTCAAGTGGTGGTCCGTCTCCACAGGAGTCCAGGACACCTTTGCAGAAGATAAGAGGGACCTCCTCTGAGCGTCCACTAAACTGGAGAAGTCCCCAAGAGCGGACGAAGGAACCTTTACCCCCACGTCCTCCTTGGTTTCATACCAAATTCCTCCTTTCCCGGAGAGTCTAGAGGGAGGAAGGAAGGGCGAAAGTGGTCTTGCCCTGGTCCTTCCATCGAGACATAAAGTCTTGTAGCTTCTTGAAAGCCCTCTTGGTCGAAAGCGACGTCTTCATTTCGACAAACTCAGGAGTCTTGACTGACTTAGAAGACGAAAGTTGAGAGGGAGGAGACCTAGGGCTGCCGGCTGAAAACTTATCCCCGAAGGACGAACGTAACAGCTGCACAAGAACCTTATAGTCTGAGACAGCCGAAGCTACAGGAGGTTCTTCTTCGACTGAACTCCCTGGACTTCTAAGTTCCCCTTCCTCTCTAAGAGGAACTGGAGAACGTCCATCCGGAGAGGGCGTACGTCCAGCAGGCTTAGGCCTGAACAAAGACTTCCGCTGATTGAAAAGTCACCGCTTCAGGTACGGACTCGCCCTTACGATGATCCTTTGAAGAAGGACGGACATCCTGTGAACGTAGAGCGTCCTTTGAAGCAACGGGAACTGTCTTACCAGACACGTCCCTACGAGAGGAAGCGCGAGCTTCCTGACGAAGAGGCGCCAAAGGCATCCTGCTTAGCCAAGCAAGCGTCCTGCTGAGCGTCCTCAAAAGCGTCCTGCCTCGTCCGAAAAGCGTCCTGCTTCGAGAACGGGCGAGGCGTCCTGCCGAGCGTCCTCAAAAAGCGTCCTGCGAGAGCGCAAAGCGTCCTGCTTCGAACGGGAGGCGAGCGTCCTGCCGAGCGTCCTCAAAGCGCCATGTCGAGAGCGCAAAGCGTCCTGCTTCGAACGGCGAGCGTCCTGCCGAGCGTCCTCCAAAGCGTGTGCGAAAGATCTACTCGAGAACGAACGGTGACAATCCGGAGGCGGAGAGAGAGACGAACGAGACGAGAGAGAATGAGACTGCTTCATCCTCTTGACGGGAGCAGCCTAACGTCCTTTCTCCGCTTAGGCTCGACTGCTGCTGGGCGAGGGTCCTTTGAGCCATGAGAGATGAAATCGGTCCTGAAGGGACACAAGGATATTCTCGTAGGTGACGAAGAAGCAGAAGAAGGGGCAGGACTGACCCTGCGAGAAGGCGAGGGGCGAGGGGACGCCTCCTTCCTTCTCGCAGGTACAGCTACTGCATCTCAG
Source organism: Macrobrachium nipponense (assembly GCF_015104395.2). NCBI lineage: Eukaryota > Metazoa > Arthropoda > Malacostraca > Decapoda > Palaemonidae > Macrobrachium > Macrobrachium nipponense. Next base: position 32,588,743 of record NC_087210.1, read on the forward strand.
GGGAACACGCCTGTGCGCGCAACCCAACATCCTCGTCGGTTGAGACTCTACTCTCTTCTGAGGAGGAAAAGCATCATACGCGTCCTCTGACGAAACGTGGTGACATAGGACGTGAAGCGTCCTCAAAACGAAAAGTCCTTTTCAACAACGGACGCGAGTCTCTCCGTAGCGCTCCACCCCTTGCGCGGGGAGGACGCTTCGGAGGACGAAAAGCAATCCTTCAGGACGCGCGCTCGTGCGCGCTCCTTGGCAGCCTGGTACTTAGCAACAAGGCCTGCCGAAGGGGACGCCAGATCGGTGGGGGAGCCCCCGTAACTCTCTGCGGCTTTCGACATACCCACTCCCTGAGTCCTGGGAGTCCGATAGAGGTCTAGGCCTAGAGGCATTATGGGGCCGATCTGACGCCCCCTCCACAACACTAGGGGCACTATCACAAACTTTCACAGGGCCAGTTTCTAAGGCCAACACTTTCGATTCAAGAGCGCGAATAGACTCGAGAATCAGAGAAAGGGCGTTACCTTCTCAGACACAGCCAATAGGGCCGAAGGCAACAAAACAGGATTAGGTTGAACAAAATCTACCGGTGTTAGAGGAGGAGAAATATTACATTCCTTACCTTTTGTAGAACTGCTCTTGGAGGAAGACCTCCTGACTCTATCGCGCTCCAATTTACGTCAATAGGTCTCATACATCTTCCATTTATCATCTGACAAATCCTTGCACCGATCATCAACCAAGCAAACATGCCCCCTGCATTCCATACAAACTGTGTGAGGATCAACTGAAGGTTTAAGAAGCCTCACCTTACATTCACTCCTCACACACACTCTGAAACTCCCTGTACTTGATCCCGACATCATGTACACAGAAAAGCCAATCCAAAATCAAAAACCAATCCACTATTACGCGTGCCAATCCAACAATCCAGAAGTCGATACCAAAAGTCAATCCAGATAATTTAAAGCGAGATAAATCAAAAATCCTAGACGGAGGTACTGCAAACAGTTGTTTCCAGCACCGGCGACAGAAAAAATATGAATAGAAAATGGGAATGGTTCCTGATATCCGCCTCCCAACGGCGGGAATGGGTACTACCACCTGGCCGCCCACTACGTGTGCCGCGAGTTTTGAAATTCTGTCGGACGTCAGAAAATACAGCTATATATATATCTGACAGGTAAGTTTCATGAACAAACAGTCTTTTATGTATTAGTATCCTTACATGTAAACTTGAGATGGTCAATAAACATCATAACAAGGTTGTTTAACTGGTGTTATGGAAGTGAGTGGGAAGAATACCCTTCCCTCACTTACTGTCACTATGCATTTATTCTTTTGGTCACAAGAACAAAATGGGGTGATTGAGGTGTGGGGATAACAACAGACTTGTTTGCATATCTACAAAAATTGCATGTTACATGTACTTTTACAATTATTTTGTTACTATGGGAACACACATCACACACCATAACTTTTTATGTAGGGCTCACTCCATGAGTGGAAGGCAGTCTCTGACAACTGACTTGAGTTGAATTCCACCCAGAATTGCCATGATTCAGTCCACATTAGCAAGCAAAGGTGCAATGACTCTGTAACCTCCTACCTGATCTAGCATAAAGGATGACAGGGCCCTGAACCTGAGTGAGAGTATACAGAGCCTCCCTCAAGTAATGAAAGGTTTTGGAACCATAAAATTTCCAATATGGAAATTCATGTCAGAAGGTAGCCCTATTCCACTGCTCCCATCCCCTTATTAAAGGGAAAAGCAGATGATACAAGTTAAGAGACAGATCTGGTCGAAATTAGCTGATACTTCACCCTAAATGCTGCTCTCATATGGCTACAAGCCCTAAGGAAAAGGTATCCAGGGACTTGTGGGCAACAACTCATGGGTAGAAAGAGATTAAGGACACGTTACATGTCCTCAATGCTAAGAAAACTGAAAAGTTCCACTGAAAGGCTATGGATAGTTCCAAATAGTTACGCAAGTGCAATGAGGGATGTGCTTATTAGGGTACCTCATAAAGCCAGCAAGGAAGGGTCAATGAATACAAAGTTCAAGGCGTAGCAGATCATGAAGTATTCGACTCATCAAAATGGATGCTGAATGATTCGACATCTGAGACTGAGTCACGACATGAAAACCCACCTTTTGAAGGGTGATGTTGAAGACTATCTACGCAACTTGTCAATCCTCTTCGCAACTTCCAGAGAGAGGCCTCTTTCATTCTTTAATGAAGAGAGCGAAGGTGAAGTTGTCCTGAAGGGAGACTTCTACAATGATAACAGGACACTGAAGACGACTAGTTCAAGCCAAACTGGTTGTTCCCAAAACAGTACACTGGAGAGGTGTTCAAACTTCTCAGTGCTATCCATCCTCAACAGATTGAGGTATGTTCGGTAAGATCCTAAGATTGAACCAAAAACATAGCCTCTCTGATTCGAACTCTAGGGAGTAGACTCCATAAAGTTCCTCTTACTCCCTTGTTAGTCCTGGTGTAGCCTAGGAAGTGTAAGGGAAAAAAAAAAAAAAAAAAAAAAAAAAAAAAAAAAAAAAGGTCAGGGGGGGGGGGGAGGACTGACTGTTTTTGCCCGCTCTTCTCTGAACTTGAAGTGTTCTCACTCTGTCAAACGAAGTATTCATTTCCCACAACTATTTTGTTTGCATGAACGCATGCCAAAGTTGAGCAGAGTTAAATGCAGCAAAAGTTGGTGAGAACTAGCCATGTCTCGCTACACATCTATCTTCTCCGTGATGGAACTCACAGAGAACCTCCTCCTATCTCCTTCAGATACCTTGTCCTGAGGGACAGAGATAACGATCTTGGCACCTGAAGAATAGCCATTCCTGGCTTTCACAGGTGGTCCAGTCCCTCCTGACACTATATTTTGGGTATAGCGTCCTGGTTCCCGCTGCTGAAGGAGCAGGTGACCCTAAGAGACAGCCAACTGCTCCCTCACCAGGGAAAGGATGCAGACCCTTAGAAGTCTCAAGGAGAGACTTCTTAGTCTCTCCTTGGTCCATGAAAGCCTTCGAAGAGGGAGGTAAGGACGAAAACGATGATCTCTGTGAAAACTCGCTGCAACACAGGAAGGGAGGATACTATGTCACAGCAAGGGACCGCACTAATCAAGAGCAGTTCATTCGGTAGAACCGAGCAAACGGCTCAGCAGAGCTGGCTGACCAAGCCAAGTCAAGTGAGCTGAGCAGCTCACCACTACATAGAGCAGATCACCACTACATAATTATAAGTGGTAACCATCAGCAAAAAACTATCACTTCTTCCCAATTAACTGTTCTCCTTCAAGGCCGAAGCTCCAAGAAGAATAAAGAGGGATTCTGTGTCCGCTGTCGTTCGTGTTTGGACCCTAAAGTCCAAGACACAAGTAAGGTACTTGACCATTCACCTGGGTGTTGCATACAGTACCAAGCTCTGCATAACTCCAAACCAGACTGAAGAGTCTCACTATCCAAGCACTTATGATAGTGAGTGCTCGTCGAGCGCTAGAATTCATAAGAATTCCCATGCTCGGTGAGAAAACCCGACTCTTGCAAGACAAAAATTGGGTGAGCCTTGTCTCGCACCGGTGCTCAGCATCATGATGAAGCCAAGCACTTGGCAAACGCCACCAAAACCAAGGGATCCGTGTGCTTAGCAAGACTCCTGATTATTGTAATACAGTAGGGCCTCAATAATCGCGGGGGATAGGGCCCAGAAAGCCCCACACCAAATATGTCTTAAACTATCACCTTCAACTAAATTCAAGACAGTTTCAAAGTTATTTTACAACATTAGCCTTAAAAATATATGTAGTATGCATACTAGCCTACTAGCCTATGGATTACAGCTAGAAGCCTACATACACATGTGCTATTACGTACTCACGTGGGTCTCTTTCCTTTTATAAGGAAAGGGAGGGAGAGAGGTAAGAGAAATATAAAAATTATGTAAATCATATGGGTAATCACCAACGATCTATGTTGATAAAGATGGTGATGATTTTGCAGTACAATCGGATGAATAATAAAGATAATGCTACTAGCACCATGCAGCAAAACATCTCTTCCCTTCTTCACAACACGTTAATATATTACAGGTAATAACCTTTATCTGGCGTTTAGGCGAACACGACTTCAATAACAATATAAACAAAACGAAGGTAGGCCAGTGTTGCCAAATGGGAATGACAATTTCTTGCTAGATTTTGCTCCATAAAGCGCTAAAAAATTTACATCATACACAACAATGCCACCCAGCCAATTTCAACCGATTGCTCTCTCTTTCGATTCAAACATGTTTCTAACATAAACAGTGTATACTTGTACATTACATTACATGATTCCTAATAATTTCGAAACCTATTCTGTTCAATTCCTGAAAATGGTTTTGCAAGATTTTGTTCTTTTTTCTTACATGATATATCAAACATAGTAGAATAAAAGAAATATTCAACTTAACATTACAAAGATTTGATGTCAAAATACGTATGCTAGATGTACTATTTGAAAACAAATGCAAGTTTTCCTGCCAGATGCTAGATTGAAAGTTTTATTGTAATTACCTCAAGAAAATGAAAGCTAGCATTAAAAACGCAAAATTGGTAACACTGGACTCAACAGATCCGCGCATTGTACTATTAGCAACGTACATTAGTTATGTGAAGATGGTGTTAGTAGTACAAATGATAGTTATTGTATCATTAAAAATATCAAAATAAACAAAGTCGCAAAGCCGATTCTGTCATGTTTTTCTAAACGTAGCCTTAAAGGAAAACGTTACTTTGTTTGTTTCATCACTGCCACAAACCCCTGACAATGCAGAGTACATATGATTATTTTAAACTATTATTTACTGCCAAAATAACTATGATATATCGTATTGAAAATGAATGTTACGCATATTCCAAACATTATTACTACCATGACTAGTACTATTAAAATTTCGAAAGATAATCTTGCTGTGAACACTACCATAATTTGATTTTCTGATACGTACGTACATTTTGTCAGCTGGCTGGCTTCGCATAGATTAAAGTTGATTTAACTGATATGAAATTACTCCACGAATAGCCTTTTTATTATGAAGATACGATAATATATAAGGTAAAAAATGGTTTTACGTATTTTGTTTACGCTTCGTCGCGCAGAGAGAGAGAGAGAGAGAGAGAGAGAGAGAGAGAGAGAGAGAGAGAGAGAGAGAGAGAGAGAGAGAGAATTACGATGTCTCAAAGACTTATTAGTCCATCCAGAGACATCCTGTGCTCTGTTATTCATTTTATTCAGCCTCGGCTATAACCTGCAGCTTCTATTTACTGGGGTTCTTTCTTCAGATCTCCATTACATGAAGAATTAGTAAAAATGTATTTTATTTTTACTTTTGGGAGCCACCATTGAATATCAGCAGTGACAACTTAAGCACAACTCAATAAATGCTCAATAGTTAAAGCCGATGACATCAGCTGACTGTTTCTCTAGAGAGAGAGAGAGAGAGAGAGAGAGAGAGAGAGAGAGAGAGAGAGAGAGAGAGAGAGAGAGAGAGAGAGAGAGAGAGAGAGAGATTAGGTTGTAACTCACAAATATCCATTAGCAAAAGTTGAATAATAGTTGTGTATTGAGAATAATGATCATTTTAATAAAACTGTTGTTTACTGTGTCTATTTATATTGCATGTATTATTACATTATAGTATTATGATATGAACATAGCGATCTACCATTTGCATTCTGGTTTTGTTTACATTCTTAAAATAATCAACTGATTTAGTTTTACCAATTTCATCAGTTTTTAGTTGCCGAATGGAACTTAATTCAGAGATATGCCTATAATATATAAGGTGAGAATGGTTTTATTACCTTTATTGTCAGTTAATATCATAATGTGAATCTGTTCATGTATGTGGCTGGTTATCGCACTGCACTGCAACTAGGGTTAGCCTACCAATGAACGTCATGCATATACCTTGAATAGGCTATTTATTATGAAGATATGCCAATAATATATAAGTTGAGAATGGTTTTATTACCTTTATTGTCAGTTAATATCATAATGTGAGTTGTTTCATGTATGTTGGTGTTTATCGGACAGCGGCCGAGGCTTAGCCTACCAATAAACATTGCATACGCAACACGTTTGTCCCGCCATGCTGCGATTCATACCAGTGATATAGCATGAGAAGCAGTCCAAGGTCCAAGAAAAAACCTATGAATGACTGATTCCGTGATTGCTGATCCACGACTAAACGATGCCCCACTGTAGTTATTGGGAATGCCCATTGCCAGAGTGTTTGGAAATCACAGAATACCAAATCACTCTGAGAATGCAGACAATTCCAATGAATTTAATCGCTTAGCAAGATTTCTGACTTTATAATAACAATTAACGGGAGTGTCCGTCTCACCCAAGTGTTTGGAAATTACAGAAAACCATAACACTGAGAATGCCAGGAATTCCACGGAATTTGAGCATTCAGCGAGATTCCTAGGGATTGTAATAATCATCTGGAATTCTCATCTCGCCCGAGTGTTTGCAGATCATAGAAGACCAAAACACTCGGTGAGTGCTAGAAATTCCAAAGAATTTGAGCGCTCGGCGAGTCAACCGAATTTCGTCAAAAATCATAGGGGAGGGGCCCTTCCTTGACTCCTGTAGAAATCGAGGAGTAAGACTGGAATGTGACCATGGTCTGGGTAGAGTTGAGCGAACACCTGACTGGCGAGGGCCGGTTACCGTCCTCCAATGTGTCCTAATCCTCGTCGAGGCCGAAACCTCTCAAGAGGACTGAATGAGGGACCACCTACCAGTCTCACAGCATGCACGGTCCACCGGGACCATCATGTCAACCCTGGGTACCAAGCAATCACCAGCAAGGTGTGAGTCACCTGAATCGTGACGGTGAGTGGACTCAGCATCACCAATTCTGGATGCACATGAATCCGTAGCTTTACATGCACTCGGGGAATCTCGCGAAAGATTGCCCAACACGGAACTAGTCTTAGGGACACAACCTCTAGGACTAGAAGCAAAAGTGTGAACCGAAGTTTGCGCTTCTACGGCTCCCGACATGCTAGACCCTGGGGACAGTGTGACTGTTCCTATTCACAAAGGAACAGACAAGCCAACAGAAGACCCAACTACCTTCTCAATTCGAGGAGGCAGACCTTTAGAAGTCTGGTGGCAAGACTTCTTAGGAAAGGGGGGGGGGACTACCTTCTCCTTTTTCAGCAGGGAGCCTTAGAGGTCGAAGGGGAGGAGGTTGAAGAAAAATATGTTATTGTTATAATACAATTAAGTTTGTTCATACTTACCTGGCAGATATATATATAGCTGTATTCTCCGAAGTCCGACAGAATTTCAAAACTCGCGGCACACGCAGTGGGCGGCCAGGTGGTAGTACCCATTCCCGCCGCTGGGAGGCGGATATCAGGAACCATTCCCATTTTCTATTCATATTTTATCAGTGCCACTGTCTCCTGAGGGGAGGTGGGTGGGCACTTAATTATATATATCTGCCAGGTAAGTATGAACAAACTTAATTGTATTATAACAATAACATTTTGTTCATGAAAAACTTACCTGGCAGATATATATATAGCTGAATCCCACCTTCGGTATGGGGGGGAAGAGACAGAATAGGATTTGTAAGGAAAAACTTAAATTAAGTAGATGATATACACCCTTGGTTCCTTACCTGTTAGCAAAGTAGACTCTGTGATTACTGTCACTTCAGCCTGCTTGTGCTTAATCAGAGTTGCCAGCCAGGTGGAGACCTGTAGTGCTGGTGCGCTCTGGATGCTCTGTCAACGGGGACGTGACCTCAATGTGACAAGAGCATAGAGCCATACAAATGAGGGCAACGAAGCAACTGACCACCACCTGACCAACTATCCAAGACCCCCTGAACACTAAGCTAAGAGATGGGAGGTCTTCACCAAAGCCTCACCACAACAAAAAAAAACACAAAAAAAACCAAAAACTAAAAAACTAAACCTAAACTAAGGGATAGGGAGAGAGCTACCTTCAGCCCCCAAGACTGTGTCTGCAGAAACGTATGGCCCAAGAGAACAACAGTCCTCGTATATCGTTCTCACATCTCTCAAGTAGTGTGAGGCGAATACTGAATTGCTCCTCCAAAAAGGTGGCGTCAAGGATGTCCTTGATCGACATGTTCCTTTGGAAGGCAAGCGAGGTTGCGACAGCTCTGACCTCGTGAGCTTTCACTCGCAAGAGGCTCAAATCGATCTGTGTGGAAGACGAATGAGCCTCTTTAATGACGTCCCTCAGAAAGAACGCCAAGGCGTTCTTGGATAATGGTATATCGGGTCGTTTAACCGAACACCAGAGATTATCTGAGGGACCTCGTACTTCTTTAGTCTTGTGGACATAAAACTTTAGAGCCCTGACAGGGCACAGGACTCTCTCAGGTTCTTGGCCACAAGGCTTGTCATACCCTTGATTTCAAAGCTCCTTGGCCAAGGGTTCGACGGGTTTTCATTCTTTGCTAAGAAAGTGGGACTCAAAGAGCAGACAGCATTGTCCCCTTTGAAGCCCACTCGCTTACAAATGGCCTGAATTTCGCTAACTCTCTTCGCCGTCGCCAGAGCAGTTAGGAAAGAGCCTTCTTCGTCAAGTTCCTAAGAGACGCTTCATGTAGAGGTTCGAAAGGACTCGACATTAACAGTCTAAGGACTAAATCCAAGTTCCAAGAAGGAGGCCTCGCCTGAGGTATCTTGGATGTCTCAAAAGATCTCAGGAGATCGTGAAGATCCCTGTTATCAGACAGGTCTAGTCCTCTGTGTCGGAAGACTGCCGACAGCATACTCTTATATCCCTTGATGGTCGGGACAGCCAGCTTCTGTACATTTCTTAAAAATAGCAGGAAATCGGCTATCTGGCTCACAGAGTAGTGGAAGAGGAAATTCCCTCCTTTCTACACCATGCCCTGAAGGAAGCCCACTTCGACTGGTAAACAGCTCTCGAGGACGTTCTCCTAGCATTGGCGATCGCCTTTGCAGCTGCTTTAGAAAAACCTCTCGCTCTGGCCAACTTTTCGATAGTCTGAACGCAGTCAGACCCAGAGCGGAGAGTTTCGGTGATATCTTGCGAAGTGGGGCTGTCTGAGTAGATCTTTCCTCCAGGGCAACGTCCTCGGAAAGTCTATGATGAAGGACATTACCTCCGTGAACCATTCCTTCGCGGGCCACATCGGGGCGATCAGGGTCAACCTCGTCCCCTCCGATGCCGCGAACTTCTTACTACTTCCCCCATTGATCTTGAATGGCGGGAAGGCATGCAAGTCCAGGTTCGTCCAGTCCCAGAGCAGAGCGTCTATAGCGACTGCTCCCGGATCCAGCACAGGGGAGCAATAAAGAGGCAACCTCTTTTGTTCTCGATGTCGCAAAAAGGTCGACTTAACGGACACCCCACAGTCTCCAGAGCTCTCGACAGACGTCCTGGTGTCAACGTCCATTCCGTCGGCAGGATCTGATCTTGTCGGCTGAGAAGGTCTGCTCTGACGTTCTGGACTCCTGCGATAAATCTCGTCAGGATCCTTCATCCGTCTCGCATCTGCCCACAGCAGAATCTCCCTCGCTAAATAAAAGAGAGGACGGAAGTGTGTACCTCCTGCTTCTTTAGGTACGCAAGGCCTGTGGTGTTGTCCGAGTTGACTTGGACTACTTTCTCTGCAACCTTTTGTTGGAAGAACTGTAGCGCCAGAAAAACCGCCGCTAGTTCCTTTACATTGATGTGCCGAGGACACCTGTTCCCCCTTCCAGGTGCCTGACACTTCCTCCTCCCTAGTGTTGCTCCCCATCCCGACACCGAGGCGTGGAAAACAACACTAGGTCTGGGCTCAGAAGCTTTAGGGACAACCCCTCTCGAAACTTCCGAGGATCTTAACCACCATCTTAGATGGTTCTTCACCGATCTGGTGATGAAGAAAAGGGTCGCATTCAGATCCTCTCTGACTCTCCATTCGTCTGCTAAGAAAAAACTGGAGAGGTCTGAGGTGTAGTCTTCCCAGGGAAACAAACTTTTCCAGCGAGGAAATGGTCCCCAGCAGACTCATCCACTCCCTCGCCGAGCAAGCTTCCTTCCCCAGGAAGGCCGAAACTCTCTCTAAGCCTTGCAGCTGTCGTTCCTGGGACGGGGAAACGCTCGAAAAGCCACTGAATCCATCTAAATCCCCAGATACACAATGGACGTGTGTTGGGGTCAGATGCGACTTTTCGAGGTTGACCAGAAGTCCCAGGGACTTCGCCAAGGCCAACGTGAAGTGAAGGTCCTTCAGACACCTTTCTTCTGACGATGCTCTGATCAGCCAATTGTCGAGATACGGGACACTCTTATTCCTGCAGAATGTAACCATCTCGCTACAGTTTTTCATGAGCATGGTAATACCATCGGAGCCGTGCTTAAACCGAAACAAAGAGCTCGGAATTGCCAAACTTTGTCCCTAGCATAAACCTCAGAAACTTTCTTGAAAGAGGGTGGATAGGCACGTGAAAGTATGCGTCCTGTAGGTCCAAGGACACCATCCAGTCGCCCGGTCTTAAGGCTCCTAGAACCGACTGAGGTGTTTCCATCTTGAATTTTTTCTTTTCTACGAAAAGATTCAGGCTGCTTACGTCCAAGACTGGACGCCACCCCGACGACTGCTTTGGTACCAGGAAAAGTCTGTTGTAATATCCTGGTGACCCCACCCGGTCTAAGACCTGCTCCACCGCTCTTTTCTTGATCATTTGATCCAAAAAGATCTAAAAGAACCTGATGTTTCTCCCCTTGATACGACGGGGGAAAGATCTCTGGGAGTCGTAAAGAGGAGGAGGGCCACAAAGGGGATCTTGTACCCCTGTTTCCACTATCTTGAGGGACCACGCATCTGTATCTCTCTCTCTCCACGCCCCCGCCAAAGAACTTTAGCCTGGCTGGCTCGACCGGCATCTGAAGGACTTTCTTCTCACTTAGAGGATTTAGGTTTGAAGAACCTCTTCCTCTTGCAAGTCCTCTCCTCGAGGAGCAGCTCTCGACGGGAGGAGCGCTACGAAAGGGTTTAACCTTCCTAGGAGGTCGTTCAGACGACGACGTGGTAGGGACTGCGGACGTCTTGAAGACTGGGCCAAGAGGTCCTGGGTAGCCTTCTCTTGTAGGCTCACTGCCAGGTCCCTTACCATAGCCTGGGGGAAGAGATGGCTCGAAAGAGGTGCAAAGAGAAGCTCTGCTTTCTGCGATGCAGAAACAGACCTCGCTGTAAAATTGCAGAAAAGCGTTCTCTTCTTGAGGAAAGCAGTGCCGAAATGAGACACTAACTCTTCCGAACCATCCCTGACGGCCTTGTCCATGCATGACAACACATTGGACAGCTCCCCCAGACTCAAAGAATCAGGACTCCTAGATTGAAGATCCAGGACTCCTAGGCACCAGTCTAGGAAGTTAAAGACTTCCAGAGTCTTTAACAGACCTTTCATGTGATGGTCAATCTCCGTTGGTGTCCATGAAATCTTAGCGGACGATAAAAGGATCTCTTCTGGGCGTCTACCAGACTAGCAAAGTCCCCGTTGGGAAGACGACGGGATCTTAACTCCTACTTCAGCTTTGGTCTCATACCAAATGCCGCCTTTCCCACTGAGTCTTCGAAGGAGAAGGGCGAAAGTCGACTTGCCCTGATCCTTCCGACGTTCCATCCAATCCTGCAACTTCTTGAAGGCTCTCTTAGTGGACAAGGAAGTCTTCATCTCCACCACTTCCGAAACCTTGCACGACTTCGAAGACGAAAACTGAGAGGGTGGAGACTTAGGAGCTGCAGGCTGGGAACTTCTCACCAAACGAAGAACGTAAAAGACGAACCAGCACCTTGTAGTCGGAAACCGACGAAACTGACGGCTGTTTCTTCCTCCACTGAGTCCGCCGGACTACTAAGCTCTTCCTCCCCCGAAGAGGCAAAGGAGATTGAACCTCTGGAGAGGGCGTGCGCCCAACGGGTCTAGCCTTCAACAAAGGCTTTCGAGGATGACTAATATCAGCCTCTTCAAAGCGACCGACCTTCTGTCGATCTTTAGAGCTCGAACCACGAAGAGCGTCCTGACCGCGCTGCGCGTCAAGAGAGGTTACTCTTAGTCTCCCTCGAGGAGCGTCCTTACGTTTCACGCTCAAGCGTCCAGCTTTCGCTTTCAAAGCGTCCTTCTGAGCGCTCTCGAAAGCCTTGCCTCACAGGCAAAGCGTCAAGCAAAACATCACCCGACGAGCGTCTTCAAAAGCGTCCTGCCGAGCGTCCTCAAAGCGTCCTCCAAGGCGTCCTGTCGAGCGTCCTCAAAGGCGTCCTGAGTGCGGGCGGAGGGACAGAGACGAAAGAGGAGACGGAGAAGGAGACTGCCTCGTCCTCTTGACAGCAGTCTAGCGTCCTTCCTTCGTTTAGGCTCAACTGCTGCTGGGCGAGCTTTCCGAGCCATTAAGGCCGCAATTGGTCTTGAAGCGACGCAAGAATACTCTTCGTTGGTGAAGAACCGAGAGGAGGTGAAGGGCTGCGCCTGCGAGAAGACGAGGGGCGGGGGGACGCCTCCTTCCTTCTCACAGGTACAGCAACCTGCCTCTCCGAGGCGCGAGAGAAGCGCTTCTCAGCGTCGTCCTCGGACGACGTCCTACCTCTCTTCTGTGGAGGAAACGCGTCATACGACGCAGGCGAAGACCGCAACGAGAGCGGAGAGGGACGTAAAGCGTCCTCCCTAGGAAAAGTCCTTTTCAACGGACGCGAGTCTCTCCGAGCGCTCCACCCCTTGCGCGGGGAGGGCGCCTCGGAGGACGAAAAACAGTCCTTAAGGATGCGAGCCTGAGCACGCTCCTTGGCAGCCTGGGAAGTAGCAACAGGTCCTGCCGAAGGGACGCCAGATCGGTGGGGAGCCCCCGTAACCCTCTTGCGGCTTTCGACACGCCCACTCCCTGAGTTCTGGGAGTCCGACAGAGGTCTAGACCTAGAGGCATTATGGGGCCGATCTGACGCCCCCTCCACAAAACACTAGGGGCACGATCACACAACTTTACTCGAGCCGTTTTCAAGGGCCAACACTTTGGACTCTAGAGTGCGTAATGACTCTAGAATCAGAGAAAAGGGCAATTACCTTCTCCAGACACAAGAACTAGGGCCCTCAGGCCAACAACACAGGATTAGGTGAAGCAAATTCTACTGGTGTTAAAAATAGGAGAAATGTTACTTCCCTTACCTTTCGTAGAACCGCTCTTGGAGGAAGACCTCCTGATCCTATCGCGCTCCAACTTACACCGATAGGATTCATACACCTTCCATTCATCCTCAGTTCAAACTTTTGCATTCAATGCAACGATCAACCAGCAAACAAACATGCCCCCCCCCCTACACCCCATACATACTGTGTGGGGTCTACCGATGATTTCGGTAGCCTCACCTTGCAATCACTTCTCACACACACTCTGAAGCTCACTGAACTTGATCCCGACATCACGTTCATAGAAAAGCCAATCCAAAATCCAAAACAGTCCACTATCGCGTATGCCAATCCAACAATCCAGAGTCAAACCAAAAGTCAATCCAGATACTTATAACGAGTCAAAATCCAAAAATTCCTGGGCGGAGGTCTGAAAACAGGTGTTTACGACCGGCGACAGAAAAATGACAATTTGTCCAAAATTGCATTTTTCCTAACTTTACAAACCTGAGGTCCTTTTACAATAGGAAGGTACTAGCGGAGCTGGATAGGTCGTAAGCTTTCGAACAAGGGGTTCGGTAGTTAACTGCTTGTCCGACAGGAGCGCGCGCGCGACTGGGAGGTAAACAAATCACTTTTGCTTTGGCCCAAGCAAAAAATGCAGAGTGAGGGGTGGCATGAGGTGGGGCTATGTGTAAAAGGACCTCAGGTTTGTATAGTTAGGAAAAATGCAATTTTGGACAAATTGTCATTTGTTCCGACACGGCATACAAACTTCGGTCCTTTTACAATAGGAAGACTCACTTCTTGGTGGGTGGAATCTGAGTCTTTTGTGAAGAACAGACTGGTGTTCGCCCAA
>NC_087210.1:32603277-32632706 GCF_015104395.2 Macrobrachium nipponense
TTCAGAGTAACTTTACCCAGGTTATTGCACTGATTCGTCAGCACAACGACCGGGGGGAAGGATCGCCGCTCCCACCAGCAGAGCCCATGTCTCTGCTCGAGTCGTTTTGTTTTGGGGCCCGAGAGGGAACCCAAACCGACGGTGGGTATGCCGCGATCGGAGCTTACCGATTCTGTCTTGAACCAGAGTCTCTCGTCTCCGACAAGAAGGCTCTCTCAGTTCTGGCCGGTCGATCAAGCTACTTCCACCTCCTCTACTGCGACAGCGGCGTTTCTACGTGTCTTCGGACACCGTATTTAAATACTCCTTCGGTCTCCTGAGAGGTTTCGACCTCGACGAGGACTGGAATGAGTCGGAGGACGGTATCGGCTCTCTCCTGTCAGGTGTCGATCAGCCCCACCCAGACGACGTTCACAGTGGCGGCAGACCCTTACCTACAGTGAGAGTTCGTAACCCTCCTCGGGGGGGAAAAACGTTTTCTCCTGACGATACGTTTTCCCAGACTCTGAGAGGCCATCGCCGCAAGGCGATGGCTGCTCCTACTCTTCTCCAACTGCTAGTTCCACTGGGAAGGCGAGCGAGTATCCAATTCCTCCCCCATTCCCTCTCTCCTTACGGCTACGAGGGAAAGGGGAAGGATCCTACAGAGATTTCTCTGTAGGATCCCACGTTGGGGACTGCGCTACCAGGGGGGACCTTCGGGTCCTACCTGACGTAAGCCCCGGTCGTTGAGGAGGGATCCTGCCCCATTCTCGATTTCTACGGGAATCGAGAGGACCACCAGCCGATATCGTTTGACGAATTCGGTGGGGTTTCGCAGACTGCTTAGATTCTACGGAATTTCTAGCGCATTCAGAGTGTTTAGAGTTTCTTACGATCTCCAAACACTTAGGCGAGACCACGGTCCAAAGTGAGCGAGACGAGAATCCCCGATATGTTACACGATAATCGGGAACCTCGCCTATGCTCGAATTCCTGGAATTTCTAGCATTAGGAAGAAGACTGCTGCTGAAAGAAGACTATCTCACAGTAGGCGACCAAACCTGGAATAGAGAAGAACGGACGGGAATATCCAGTTTGGCTGGAACTATCGTCTTAGTATTCTGTTCACCATTGAAGCTTTCCTTCGAGGAAGAATTCTCCTTCACTCTCTTTAATAGAGAACGAAGGTGGTCGATCTCCAATCCTTATTTTGTTTTCTTGAAGGAAAGAATTTAGGATGGAGATCGTTGTTCAGAATCCTACAAATATACTACGTATATTAACCTCGCGACATGATTCTGCTAAGCAGTTGAATGGTCCGAGGGTAGGCGCATATCCTGGTTATTCTACGGATTGCGACTTAGAAGAAAAGTATTCTAATTGAACTGCAACCCGGGTTGCCTGCAACCTCCCAGGAGTTTCCAGTTTCAATTTTATATACTTATGGTGTTGTCACAACAACACCATTTTAGCTTTTATATTACCGAAATTCGTTTCGCTTAAATATAATTGCTCGAGCATATCTTTTTATGCTCGGTGGTTCTAGCCGAACGCATTCCTTCGTGGAAAGGATTACTTGGCAACTCAGGATGACGAGTCAGCGACAGCTACTGCGTATTGAATTGCCCGAGGCATTTCAGTATCAGCTGCCGCTTTGAGATAGACGGTTGTTTATGTCTTTCTCACCTGCTTTGATTGAAATAACAACCGTATCTCTGCCCAACAATCACGGACTTAAGTCTCTGATTAACGGGGATTCTCGCATACATGAATGACCATCTACTGCTGAGAAAAAACGATAGTATTCATCGTCTTCGGTATTGCGAGAATTTTAAACAGAGATATATATTCGACTCTCATTTTCTGTTTACCGCACGGTAACAGAATTCTGTAATAGTCTCTTGCTGCATCGTATCCCGATAATGCGAATGATTTTGCGGAATCTGAGTTTGTCCTCAAAATATCTTGTATTCGGAGGTGTACAATTGTTCATTGTTCACCCCGGATTAGCAGATGTATTGAAAGACATCGCCTACTCCCACACCTGCCAGCTCCTACTTCCAAACGTTCAGCCCATGAGAAGCAGTTCTTCAAGCGGCTCTCCCCTGTGTTTCATTACTGAAGAACGCCCCGCTTCATTGCACAACGGACAGCAATGAAATGGCGGTTAGCGTTTTCAGTCATGTGTAAGCACAGGTTTAGAATCTTGAGATTCCTTCTCTCGATTCAGCTGGAAGACGTAGGTTGCATTCATTGCCTACCTTCGTCTTCAACGTCACATGTGTTGTTTCTCCTTAAGCTGAGATTCAACATCTATGAGATTTTCTTGCCATCAGGGACCTCGGTCTTTTGAAGGCAATTGACTTTCGCCTTTTGAGCTTATGCATTAAGAGAATCATCGCCGCGCCGTCCGGCATCGGTGACTAACAAATATTTTATTTGTTTGGAGTCTCTCAGCATAACTCTTTAAGGGCGAAGGTCACGGTTACTTACCCGGATGCTTGGACAACTTGCCTCTACTGATTCCGAACCAGTCAGTCGGCAGCTGTCAGAGCATCCGAGTCAGTTACGAACTATGCTGCGGACTTAGTTCGGTTGTTCCAGAGCAATCATTACTTCGTCTTAATAGCTTGTCAGTATGAGTACTGTACATAACCAAAGTCGAGAAGAGGGATAGGTCATACACGTATTCCCTTCTTTTCGTCTTAGGTAACTGCATGACTTCTCTTGAGAAGTCAAGCACAAAGGGATGGGGATTTGTGACGCTCGATTTCGTACCGATCTTCGTAGCGAAGACTCAGAACCCTTCGGTAACTGACGATTGGTTCGAGTCCTTCACAATACCCTCCCTAATGGACGTCACCGCCTCCGATACGAAGGCTATGCTGCTTTGTCCTGTGAAGGTGCGACGGAGCTGTCTGAAGAAACTCGACACCCAGGATGAGTGTGGACGCCTCTTCATCATTCTCTCGCGTTCCGCAAGAACTTCTCCGTGGCGCAGGTAATGAAGGCAGGCGCCTGGTCCAACCGGACCGCATGCACCTCCTTCTACCTTCAGGATATTGCCCACAGTTCCTGGATCTTTTTCCTTGGGAACCGTGGTGGTTGCTCAACACGTTTGTGTAGTTAACCCAGACCCTCGCGAGGCTGAACAGCATCGAGTCCTGGTGTGACCGTAAGAATGGATGAGGAATGAGAGTGTGACTGGCTCCTCTTCCCATCTTTTTTCTTCCCTCTAACCTTTGGGTAGAGGGACACGGTCGTCACCCTGCTGGGTAAGGACGAGATGCAGGTGAGCTACTCAATAGAGCACCATCCTATCCCTTTCAGTAGGGATAGGAGTAAATATCCACCACTTCCTCCAACAAGGGGGAAGGAAGTGGATGCCAAATTGAGACAAAACCCATCATTTTATGATTGTCTCTTGCAAACAGGAACAAGTTCTTGCTTGCTGGTACGAAGAGATACGCTTGCCTCTCTCTTAGTACTTGGCCCAGAGGTCTGACCATTGATCCTGCGGTGCACACCCCGATCAATCGGACAGAGGTTTGGATCCCCTCCCTTGCTCTTACGACCAGGGAGGCACTCCAGGGTTGGTTGGACGAACACCAGTCTGTTCACCAAAAAGACTCAGATTCCTCCCACCAGAAGTGAGTCTCCTATTGTTAAGACCGAGGGTGTATTACGTATCGAAACATGACAATGTCGATTGCTTAGGACCGAGGTGTGTATACGTATCGCAAAAATGCATTTTTCCTAACTATACAAACCTGAGGTCCTTTACATATAGTCCCACCTCATGCCACCCCTCACTCTGCAACTTTTTGCATGGGCCTAAAGCAAAAGTGATTCTTCACCTCTCGGGCCGCGAGCGCGCGCACGATCGGACAAGCAGTTAACTACCGTTCTCCCTTGTTCGAAGCTTACGACCGTCCCAGCTGCCGCTAGTTACCTTCCTATTGTTAAAGGACCTCAGGTTTGTATAGTTAGGAAAAATGCAATTTTCGACAAATTGTCATGTTTGTTCTTTTCAACAGGAGTTCTAAGCAAAGAATGAGAATCCTTCGCATACCGTGGCCAAGATCATTTGAGATTGAAGGACTGGCGATCTAGTAGGTCAAGAACAAGAAAGGGTTCTTTGCCCAGTAAGAGCCTTACGGTTTTACGTAGAAAGAACAAGAAGCATTAGGGGGACTTCATGTTCTCTGTGGTGCTCTGTTAAAGATCCTACTAGGACCTATGTCTAAAAACGCGATGGCTTTCTTTTTGTAAGAGAAGTCATTAAAGAAGCTCATTTACTTTGTCAGGAAGAATGCTTCGGCTTGATTAAGGTTAAGGCTCATGAGGTGAGAGCAGTAGGTACGTCCTTAGCATTCAGGAAAAAAATTTAGCCCTCAAGGACATTATAGATTCGACGTTTTGGAGGACAAACTCTGTGTTTGCCTCTCATTACCTTAGAGACGTGAAGACAACTTTTGATAATTGTCAAACGTTAGGCCGTATGTATCCTCAGGTACAGTACTGGGCAAAGGAGTTTCCACCCCATAACCTAATAACATGCTAGGTTTTTTATTTTATTAGGTTATAGTGTTTTTTTATGGTTGATTGAGAAGGTTAATACCAGCTCAGTTTTTTTGGTGTAGTGTTTATTATTGTATGTGTGTGTGGTTCAGGTGACTAACTTTCCTAGCATGAATGCCCGTGGTAAATGAGGGCTAGGGTTCTCTGTCAGCAGATTGGTCATGTCCAGTTGTCAGACCCTTGTTGTTAGCTTTCTCAACAAAACAGGTCACATCCTAGTTGAGAGCTACTAAGGTTTAGCAGGCTAAGAGGCAGGACCTACGAAGTCAGCTACCTTAGCAGGTAAGGAACTTAATAAATAATTTTTAAAATTTAGTTAATTTTTGAATTATGACGATGTTGCTGTCTGTGACCCACCTCCAAATGTGTCAATCAGCTATATATATACCTGCCAGGTAAGTGTCATGCATAAAAATGATATTGTTATGATACAATAAAGTTTTTATGCATACTTTACCTGGCAGGTATATATTAAATTAAATTCCACCCTCCTCCCCTCAGGAGACAGGGTTCAGAGAAAATCTGAGGAAAACGGGAATAGTTTCCAAGTACCAGCGCCACGGGGAACGGGTGGCCATCACCTGAACTACCAGTGTACTAGCGGTTTGCCGCGAGTTTTGAAATTCTGCCAGTGCGTCAAGAGGAATAAGCTATATATATACCTGCCAGGTAAGTATGCATAAAACTTTATTGTATCATAACAATATCATTTTTTAATGATACAATAACTATCATTTGTACTACTAACACCATCTTCACATAACTAATGTATGTTGCTAATAGTACAATGCGCGGATCTGTTGAGTCCAGTGTTACTAATTTTGCGTTTTTAATGCTAGCTTTCATTTTCTTGAGGTAATTACAATAAAACTTTCAATCTAGCATCTGGCAGGAAAACTTGCATTTGTTTTCAAATAGTACATCTAGCATACGTATTTTGACATCAAATCTTTGTAATGTTAAGTTGAATATTTCTTTTATTCTACTATGTTTGATATATCATGTAAGAAAAAAGAACAAAATCTTGCAAAACCATTTTCAGGAATTGAACAGAATAGGTTTCGAAAATTATTAGGAATCATGTAATGTAATGGTACAAGTATACACTGTTTATGTTAGAAACATGTTTGAATCGAAAGAGAGAGCAATCGTTGAAATTGGCTGGGTTGGGGGCATTGTTGTGTATGATGTAAATTTTTAGCGCTTTGATGGAGCAAAATCTAGCAAGAAATTGTCATTCCCATTTGGCAACACTGGCCTACCTTCGTTTTGTTTATATTGTTATTGAAGTCGTGTTCGCCTAAACGCCAGATAAAGGTTATTACCTGTAATATATTAACGTGTTGTGAAGAAGGGAAGAGATGTTTTGCTGCATGGTGCTAGTAGCATAATTTTCTTTATTATTCATCCGATTGTACTGCAAAATCATCACCATCTTTATCAACATAGATCGTGGTGATTACCCATATGATTTACATAATTTTTATATTTCTCTTACCTCTCTCCCTCCCTTTCCTTATAAAAGAAAGAGAGCCCACTGTGAGTACGTAATAGCACATGTGTATGTAGGCTTCTAGCTGTAATCCATAGGCTAGTAGGCTACATATGTACATTAGTATGCATACTACATATATTTTTAAGGCTAATGTTGTAAAATAACTTTGAAACTGTCTTGAATTTAGTTGAAGGTGATAGTTGAAGACATATTTGGTGTGGGGCTTTCTGGGCCCTATCCCCCGCGATTATCGAGGCCCTACTGTATTACAATAATCAGGAGTCTCGCTAAGCACACGGATCCCTTGGTTTTGCTGGCGCTTGCCAAGTGCTTGGCTTCATCATGATGCTGAGCACCGGTGCGAGACAAGGCTCACCCAATTTTTGTCTTGCAAGAGTCGGGTTTTCTCACCGAGCGTGGGAATTCTTATGAATTCTAGTGCTCGCTGAGCACTCACTATCATAAGTGCTTGGATAGTGAGACTCTTCAGTCTGGTTTGGAGTTATGCAGAGCTTGGTACTGTATGCAACACCCAGGTGAATGGTCAAATACCTTACTTGTGTCTTGGACTTTAGGGCCCAAACACGAACGACAGCGGACACAGAATCCCTCTTTATTCTTCTTGGAGCTTCGGCCTTGAAGGAGAACAGTTAATTGGGAAGAAGTGATAGTTTTTTGCTGATGGTTACCACTTATAATTATGTAGTGGTGATCTGCTCTATGTAGTGGTGAGCTGCTCAGCTCACTTGACTTGGCTTGGTCAGCCAGCTCTGCTGAGCTGTTTGCTCGGTTCTACTGAATGAACTCTGATCTTGATTAGTGCGGTCCCTTGCTGTGACATAGTATCCTCCCTTCCTGTGTTGCAGCGAGTTTTCACAGAGATCATCGTTTTCATCCTTACCTCCCTCTTCAAAGGCTTTCACGGACCAAGGAGAGACTAAGAAGTCTCTCCTTGAGACTTCTAAGGGTCTGCATCCTTTCCCTGGTGAGGGAGCAGTTGGCTGTCTCTTAGGGTCACCTGCTCCTTCAGCAGCGGGAACCAGGACGCTATACCCAAAATATAGGTCGGGAGTCTTAGGAGTTTGAACCAAGGTTCGTTCGGCTGTCTCTGGTTACAAGGGCGCGCTGCTCATGGAACCGGGGCTGTGTCAAGCACTCGTGTATAAGTCTCTCCGATTGTACAACCTCCATGGGGGTCGTATACCCACAGTCAGTGGTAGGTAGTCTTCTCTCCCTCATGACAGTGGCGCAGGGTGAGAGAAGGTACTGGACCACCTGTGAAAGCCAGGAATGGCTATTCTTCAGGTGCCAAGATCGTTATCTCTGTCCCTCAGGACAAGGTATCTGAAGGAGATAGGAGGAGGTTCTCTGTGAGTTCGGTCACGGAGAAGATAGATGTGTAGCGAGACATGGCTAGTTCTCACCAACTTTTACTGCATTTAACTCTGCTCAACTTTGGCATGTGTTCATGCAAACAAAATAGTTGTGGGAAATGAATACTTCGTTTGACAGAGTGAGAACACTTCAAGTTCAGAGAAGAGCGGGCAAAAACAGTCAGTCCTCCCCCCCCCCCCCTGCCCCCCCCCCCCCCTTTTTTTTTTTTTTTTTTTCCCTACACTTCCTAGGCTACACCAGGACTAACAAGGGAGTAAGAGGAACTTTATAGAGTCTACTCCCTAGAGTTCGAATCTGAGAGGCTATGTTTTTGGTTCAATCTTAGGATCTTACCGAGCATACCTCAATCTGTTGAGGATGGATAGCACTGAGAAGTTTGAACACCTCTCCAGTGTACTGTTTTGGGAACAACCAGTTTGGCTTGAACTAGTCGTCTTCAGTGTCCTCTTATCACTGTAGAAGTCTCCCTTCAGGACAACTTCACCTTCGCTCTCTTCATTAAAGAATGAAAGAGGCCTCTCTCTGGAAGTTGCGAAGAGGATTGACAAGTTGCGTAGATAGTCTTCAACATCACCCTTCAAAAGGTGGGTTTTCATGTCGTGACTCAGTCTCAGATGTCGAATCATTCAGCATCCATTTTGATGAGTCGAATACTTCATGATCTGCTATGCCTTGAACTTTGTATTCATTGACCCTTCCTTGCTGGCTTTATGAGGTACCCTAATAAGCACATCCCTCATTGCACTTGCGTAACTATTTGGAACCATCCACCACCTCAGCCTTTCAGTGGCACTTTTCAGTTTTCGTTAGCATTGAGACATGTAACGTGTCCTTAATCTGCTTTTCTACCCATGAGTTGTTGCCCACAAGTCCTGGATACCTTTTTCCTTAGGGCTTGTATCCCATATGAGAGCAGCATTTAGGGTGAAGTATCAGCTAATTTCGACCAGATCTGTCTCTTAACTTGTATCATCTGCTTTTCCCTTTAATAAGGGGATGGGAGCAGTGGAATAGGGCTACTTAGGACCCATCGGTTATGTTTCCCAGATTTAGCTACCTTCTGACATGAATTTCCATATTGGAAATTTTATGGTTCCAAAACCTTTCATTACTTGAGGGAGGCTCTGTATACTCTCACTCAGGTTCAGGGCCCTGTCATCCTCTATGCTAGATCAGGTAGGAGGTTACAGAGTCATTGCACCTTTGCTCGCTAATGTGGACTGAATCAGGGCAATTCTGGGTGGAATTCAACTCAAGTCAGTTGTCAGAGACTGCCTTCCACTCAAGGAGTGAACCCTACATAAAAAGTTATGGTGTGTGATGTGTGTTCCCGTAGTAACAAATGAATTTTGAAAGTACATGTAATATGCAGTTTTTGTAGATATGCAAACAAGTCTGTTGTTATCCCCACACCTCCATCACTCCACTTTGTTCTTGTGACCAAAAGAATAAATGCATAGTGACAGTAAGTGAGGGAAGGGTATTCTTCCCACTCACTTCCATAACACCAGTTAAACAACCTTGTTATGATGTTTATTGACCATCTCAAGTTTACATTTAAGGATACTAATACATAAAAGACTGGTTTACGTACCTATGAAAAGTCCAAATTATTAGGAAAATTTGTTGCACTTTATTGAGAACAAAATATTCTTATTATATTGATACAAATACTACTGATTCAACAAAATAAAAGTTTTTATTGCCAGAATCAATCTAACCATGGTCACTTGCTTTCAGTCAGTTGTTTATTATTGGAATTTGCTTGCACACAACTGAAAACAGTTGAAAGAAAGAAATGTCCAAAAACTAGAATTGTTCTTTTTATGGGTGATAATTTCTTTTTTCAAAATTTGGTTGTACCTTGATAGTGTTTTATAGATTTTGTTTATATCCTCCTGAATAATTGCTTTTAGGCTGTGTCACTATTCTTTGGTGTCCTTTGTGGCATTGCAATGATACCTCTGAAGAATATTTTTAATTTTACTCTTAATATAGTTTTTGAAATATTAAAGGACTTTCAACACATGTTTTTTTAAAATTGCTTAATTTATTGTTAGGATGATTTAATTTTTGTTGCAATATTAATGTTTTTTAGTGTTAATTCAACATTAATCGGTGTATCCTTACATGATTTAAATAAAGAAATAGTAGTATATCTGTAGAGTACAAATTTTGAAATAATGAAAGAAAATTTTAAGTTCTTTGTGTGGTACGTGACAATTTAGTATATTTAGGCCTTGAGGTGGATAACCTTATTTCTGGGCTATCAGTTACAGAGGGGGGCTTTATATCTAAATAACACCATTATCACTGTTTGTTTACTGCATTGGCGTAATGTTATCTTGAGCCCTGATAAGTACATTTTGTGTCACTGTATAAGTGATTAGTGATTCAAGACGAAACTTACAATGGTCAGGAATTACTATTTCATGTGGAAGTTTATAACATTTTTGCTATTTCATCATCAATGTGACCTTCGTAAGAGTACAGTTCAGTGTAGCCTTTTTTCCCTGTAGCTACACATTTTGTGGAAATCTCTGGAAAATACTCACTTCTGTAATTTTCTATTAGGTAATTCAGGCTGGGTAAAACTGTGCGCTGTTAGTGAATTGACAGTGATATAGCCTTTTGTCGTAGAATTAAAAATTTAATTTTGGTGTAAAATTTTGGTTAAGTATGACCAAACAGGACCATATATATACAGGAAGCATATGAAACTGGTTTATGTTGTAGGCGATATAAATACCTTTTGAAGGATATTTGTCAGTAGCATGTATTTTGTTGCATGAGTGATGGTAACCTCAAAGTATGCTAACTGTTATTGTTGCTTGTAATAATTTGAGTTAATTCACTAGTTTTGTCTGGTTTATTGATATAGTAGTTAAAGCTGTTACTACATTCCCTTAATTATTATGATTATATGTTGTATTTATTTATTAGTTATTAAAATCATAGATTATTCACATTGCTGACCTTTGCAGGAGTAGGTAGTGAGCCTAATAAAAAAATGACTGATTCACATGGTGGGGGAGCAGGATGTCAGGGTGGCGGAGTGCGCACCAGAACCTATCCTTCCATTACATCAGTGGAACGAGGGGGGAATGGAGGTGGAAGTGGAAGTAACTCATCCTCTGGTTTTCCTCGAATGTCTCTCCGCTCTTTATTGCTCAATTCTCCTTTCTCTATTCGTACTCGGTCCAAGAGAGTCAGGACTCCAACGTCATCACGTGAGTTTACACAGTATTTTTGTGGTTAGTTTATGATAATGTCATATGACATCACAACCTTGTACAACATATACAGGTCAGTATTTTATTGCTATTACTAATTTTTTATTTTATCATATGAAAGTAACTTACCAAGTACAGGCGGTCCCCGGGTTACGACGGTTCCGGCTTACGACGTTCCGAGGTTACGACGCTTTTTCTTAAATATTCAATGGAAAAATCCGTCCTGGGTTACGACGCTTGTTCCGAGGTTACGACGCTGACGCTTCCGACGCTCCGAGTTAACGACGCTTTTAAAAAACGCATACTATGATAAAAATCCTTTATAGTTTAGCACAGTATTATTAATAAAATAAGTTTCTGGTTAGAGTTACAACAAAAATTTTGAGGTTATGATGATTTTCGACACTTTTTATGTTGTATTTTTCTATGTTTTTTAGTGACGCCTCATATGCGGAACTAGTTTCCGAGCGAATGAATACATACTAGTTTACATATAACAGTCCAAAAGCGCAAATAATGAAAAAATCATTGCTTGTTTCCAGTAATAATAACAAAACGAAGTTTCTGGTTAGATTACAACGCAAATTCCAAGTATCCAAAGAGAGACATTATCCAGTAATTTGATCAGAGAGAGAGAGAGAGAGAGAGAGAGAGAGAGAGAGAGAGAGAGAGAGAGAGAGAGAGAGAGAGAGAGAGAGAGAGAGAGAGAGAGGCGTCTTCCGACGCTCCGAGTTAAGGACAGAGAAGTGTTCGTTTCGTTAAACGGCCTCTGACTCATGCCAGTAAATGTTTTGTTGATACTAATATAAGCCTATTTAAAGATACGTTTACTTTAATTAGTCTATATGATACGTAAATAGTAATCAACTGTTCTTGTAGACCTCAATATTTGGCAAAATCGAAGGTATCCAAGAGAGACATTATCCAGTACGTAATTTGATCAGAGAGAGAGAGAGAGAGAGAGATGACGAGAGAAAGAGGAGAGCGAGAGAGAGAGAGCGGAGAGACCTTACCTTACAGACCTTACATCTTGTTCGGGTTGGCCCCAGTCCCTCAGTGTGAGGCACCTCTAATGTCTACCAGAGAGTTGCTAGTACTCTTCCGGTATATTTTGCATCTTCCAATCTTGGATGGTCTGGGATGCAGTTTAGATATTTGTCGAGCTTATTCTTAAACACATCTACGCTCACTCCTGATATATTCCATGCATTTTTTTCTTTGCAAGACCTTTTTTCCACTTTCTGATTTTCTGGAACAAGAATCCTTCTGTCTCTTGGTATGCATGAATGATGTTTACTTTTCTTCTTCGGTATATATTTTTCCACTATTTTCTCCAATATTTTATATAATATCTCCGTATTTACCCTTATGTCATCACTTACGAAAAATGTATCCCAATTCTTTGTTTAATTCTTCATTAATTTCTGACCATTTTATATTTTTTACTGTAGAAGTTGTATTTTCCATATCCTTCCCACTTTTTCATTCTTGCTTATCTCTATTTTCAACTTGCTTTTGGAATGAACTGTTAATTTCTAATGACATTATGGTCTGAAAATACTGCATTATAAACTATTATTTCTTTAACATAATTCATCTCGTTCACAAATACTGTCTAAAGTATTTTCCTTTCTTGTTGGCAGGTGATTTATTTGTTGAATGTTTTGTATTTCTAGTAGCATATCTAATAGCTTTCAAATTGCCTCTTTATCTTCTGCACTACTATTATCTCTTTTTTCTTTTTTATGTATAAGTACAACCACAATCTCCTATTCGTTCTTTCCATTCTACGAAAGGAAAGTTGAAGTCACCAGATAGGAGGAATAGTCCAGTCCTTGTGATTTCTACATATATCATCCAATTTTTTCAATTATTAAGTCAAACTCTTTAGTATTAGGAGGTCTATAATTACTATGTTCATCAATTTTTCAGATTCAAATTCTACCGCTATTAGTTCACATTCTGAGTTACTATATTTCTCATATATTTTTCCTTGTTTTTTGTCTTTCCCATATATTTGCAGGTTCCCCCTTGATTCCTATTTTTTCTATCTGATCTATAAGTTTGGAACCCTTTTATTTGATCATCATTCCCAGTCTCTTGGGAATACCAGGTTTCACTTATATTCAATATATCTATTTTCTTTTCATTTTGGGTTAGTTCTTCTAAGTACTCTATTTTTCTTTTTGAGTTACTCGTAACTAAACCCTGCGCATTCATCACTATGATGGTTTGCGTGTTTTTCTCCTTCATTTAATACTGGTAGTAATAAGGATTTTCCCATGTCTCTTTCCTGTTCTGGTATGTTGTTCTTTTTTTTCATTTCCAGAAATTCTGACATTAAAAAAAAATCCAACTTTTCCATAATATTTTGATCTTCCTTCATCATAATTATTCATTTTGTGTCTGAATCTGCAATTTTCTCCGTTTCTGCAATATCCTCTTGCATAATAAATACAGTTATTATCTCTTGAGTAGAATTTCGGAGCTGATGCTTTGAAATTTTTTGCTGACCCCACCTCTGCATATCTCATTGGTGGTTTGCTTTTCTCTTTTACCTGATATTCTTGATTCTCTCTTTATTTGTTTCTTTCTTATTTTGGTTTTATTACTTGGTTGGTTATTTATTTGATTATGATTCATGGCTACAGGGTGCATATATTTGCATTTTTTGTCGAACTTACATCCTTTTCCTTCTTTTAGGTTTTTTTACATATTTTTGGATGCAGATCTCTGCAATCATCCCCATATCCATCTAAGTATGCACATTACCATATATTTGCATAGTTTTGACATATCTTAGGATGTTTGTAGTAACATCTTTCTCCAAATCTGCAATTCCCTCTTTTCAAAAGGTTGCAGATTTTGTCTTTCTTGTCTATTTTTTCCTCTTTCCCCGTCATTGTATAGATCTGGGTAGAGCCTCTTCGGATTTGCTTTTCTGTTGTCATATCGTAATTTATTTCTTCGTAGGTATGCTGCTTTATTGCCTCATATGTAGTATCAATGAGTATCTCTGCAATCCATACTTTTATCTTGTTCTTTGTTTTCCTTATTTTTTTCTGTCATTTCATTTTTGTTTACTTCTCTTCCGTTTTCCTCTTCTTCTTTTCTTCTTCTTCTTCTCTTCTCTTCTTCTTCATCCTCAACTATTTGTACATTCAATCTTGATTTAATAACATTGTCTATCCATGATAGACATGTTGAACAAAAAATTCTTGTATCTTTTCTCAAATCTTGTATTACCTCAGCACACTGTGGATGGGTCGGAATGTTGCATGCAGCACATTTTCTGATTAGGTTTTGTGGATTGACTATGCTATACCAAACCTTACACAGTTTGCATGCTTTTGAGAGAGAGAGAGAGAGAGAGAGACGCTTTGGCACAATGGTCTCGGGGGTTTTGGGATAGCTTCCTTCTGCTTGATGATCGTGGATATTGTAGACGGATTTCGACCATACTCGTTTGCCAAAATCGACGATACGAACGCCACGTTCATGCTTTGCTATAATTTCATGTTTTGCTTCCATCGAAATCATTTTCTTGGGTTTTTTCTTATCACCTGCTTTGTCTTTAGCTTTGAGACCCATGGTTAATAATAAAATAGACAAAATAACACGAAAAATATGCGCAAATACAACGAACTAAACAACGACGTGTTAGCATGCAGCACCAACAAACAAACAGACTGAACGCCATTTATCGGTCGCCTATACAAAACTAACACTCATCGCAAAATCGTATCTCAAATATTTCGTTGATATCAAAGCTGTATTTTCGCAAATTTTCTGTTATATCTCAAAACATTCGTATATTAGGGCAATCGTATGTCAAGTTTCCAATGTAATTTGATCAGAGAGAGAGAGAGAGAGAGAGAGAGAGAGAGAGCGAGAGAGAGAGAGAGGGAGAGATGAGAGAAGAGAGACGCTTTGGCAACAATGGTCTCGGGGATTGACGTAACGTTTATTTTCTGAACAGATAGGACAGAGAAGTGTTCGTTTCATTAAACGGCCTCTGACTCATGGCAGGAAATGTTTTGTTGATACTAATATATAAGCCTATTTAAAGATACATTTACTTTAATTAGTCTATATGATACGTAAATAGTAATCAGCTGTTCTTGTAGCCCTCAAGATTTTGCAAAATCACTCCAGGTTGTACATAAAACTTCAAGAATGTAGTGTCACCAGAGGATTACAATAGTTTTTACCTTCAAGAACCAGCATTCTTTTATGAAAATAACTCCAGGTTGTACATAAAACTACAGGAAACGACATGTAGTGTAACCAAAAGGATTACAAGTTAAGGTTTTTCATAACTTTTGTATTAGTTTTCAGACATATTTTCCAAGCGTCGTTCCGGCTTACGACGATTTTCGGCTTACGACGCGTCTCAAGAACGGAACCCCCGTCGTAACCCGGGGACTGCCTGTAGTTACAATGCTAATGATTACCTCACACAGCATCCTTAATTCAAAGATTCCTGCGAAAGTGACTGTTGCAATGCAAGGGTGACAGGTCCCACCTACCGCAACGGGAACGCGCAAGCGACAGAAGCCCACAGCGTCATTCTTATTTATGCTGCGCAACCAACAAGATGTTGCCTTGCTCCCAAGTTCTTGTTTGCCGCTTTTTTTATTGCGTGCTGAAGTCAGTTGATTGTAACCCTCTTTAGTTGGTTTTCGTCTGTTGCATTCAACTTGGTTGCTTTACCTGCATTAGTTTTTCTCTTCTGTTAGCTCAGAATATTAGTATGTCTGACCCTAGTGCTTCCCGTCTTCACTATTGCAGTGAAGGCTGCAAGACTAGATTGACCAAGCTGTGCTATGATGCACACACTAGGTGCAGTAAGTATAGAGGACAGGTGTACATACAAGATATCTTACTTGTGATTAGTGTAAGGTGTGGGATGATAGTAGGTGAAAGTTTTTAGAATCTCACCTAAATAGGTTAGAAAAGAACAGGATCAGGAAGGTGGCCGCTAGAGCCGAAAGTAGGGCTTCTGGCAGTAGGGACTCTTCCCCTAGCCCTGAGACAAACTCCAGTCTGCCTCGTCCTTTCTACTCCCTGGTAATAATCTTTTGCCTATCCTCCAGCCCTCTCCTCCTCCCGCTCCAGTGCTCAGCTCCCTTACTTCTGAACCTGATGCCATTGCCAGTCTAGAGTCTAGGATTAACTCTTAAGTTTGATAAGAAGTTCAATCTAGTATTAAGTTCTGTTTCAGAGTTGGGGGCGTCTCTCAGAATCCTCATGGACAAAGTGGAGAAAGTGAGCAGTGATAAAGTGCTGAGTGAAGTGTCAGTGGAGGAGGTGGTTGGCCGTCCCGTCGGCTCTCCTAGACGAAGGTCACTGTCTCGCTCCCCTGCACCAGGGAGAAGACATACTGGAGGTCCAAGGGAGGCTGATGGGGTTTGCTCATGGACTGCCACCCCCCTTTGTCGGTCCTGTTGTAAAGTCTCAGGATATGATCAACTGCTTTTGGAAAGAGATGTCTGTGGATGGGCGCAGTTTATCATGCAGTTCTGACTTGGGGGCTGATCACAGGCATCGTAGACGCTGTGGGAACGCTTCTAGGCCATTGAAAAGCCATGTGCATGATTCGGCTCCCGAGTCTCTGGTGCCAATCAAGCAGCATAAGAACTATGACCTCGCCCTTCCTTTGTGTAGCTACGGGGTTGACTCTTCAGTGTTCGCTCTGGTGCAGTTGCCTTCTCATCTGTGGGACTCACCGGTACTGCCGTCTCCCAAGGACTCCAAACATCAGAAGCTCCATGCTAGGCACTTGCACCTGAGTGTCTGGCAAGCTCCATATAGAATTTCCCAATGTACTCCCAAGTTCTCTTTCAGTAGAGTTCTGGCTCACTTTGTCAGTGGAGAATTTTACACAAGTAACCTTAATTGAAATTTTGAACTCCCAGTTCAAGTAGGTTATGTAGATCCTCAGTAGGCCGTGTGTAGTTTTTGAAAGTGTCTAGCTAAGGGTCAAGTAGAACATTTGGTACTGATGGTTCTAAAGGAAAGATTTTTTGTACTTTTTGTTATATTTTACTCCAGTTAACTTCCCAATATCCTTCTCTCCACTCTTCACACAGAAAAATTCAGTTTGAAAGTGTAGTTTGGACATTTGTTGTGCAACAAGTCTATCAAGACATGGGCATGTCCTGTCTAACAAGTGTATTTTTATTATACTCCCTTTTTACACATGTAACTTACCAAGTAATTACTTGTAGCTGAAAGCTTTGAGTTCTTCCTCGAAGACCAAACGACTCAGGCCTTCTGCTCCCTTGTCGGAGACTTGTCCTTCGGGACCTTCGGCATCTCACTCTTCCGGGAGTGAAGCACATAAGAGCAACGATTTAACTCCTGGCCAGCCTTTGGAAGGGCAAGACCCCACCTGGAATTCATTCGTTCACATACATTGAAGAGGATGATTTCTATGGAGATGAAGATGGAGATAATCGAGAAGTGTTAATGTTTTCTGCCCTTTGTTAATGTGTTTCGTAAAGTTTACTGTTCATGTTTGTTCCGATACGTAATACAAACCCTCGGTCCTTTAACAATAGGAAGGTAACTAGCGGCAGCTGGGACGGTCGTAAGCTTCGAACAAGGGGAGAACGGTAGTTAACTGCTTGTCCGATCGTGCGCGCGCCCGCGCGCCCGAGAGGTGAAGAATCACTTTTGCTTTCGGCCGCGGGTGTGAAGGACGTGTTCGTCATCGCTCTCTGCCCGCTTCATCGTCGTATGCTTTGTTTATATTGTGTTTTCTACTAATGGTTTGGTTTGACTTGAAAATGAAACTGTAAGTACACTGTTTTCATTTTCATTACTTAATTATGAATCAACATGGAGCTATCGCCGTAGAGACGGCGATTTCCGCTCTTTTCATGAATTGAACCCTTGAATTATGTCTCGGTGCCGAGGGGGGGCGGGGGGCGCACTCGCGCCGAGTCATGTATTTTTGGGCGAAAGTGTGGTAATTGAAAGATGTAAGTACTCTTTTTCATTATATTTTTTGCCCTGTGTGTTCGTTGCCGAGAGCTTGATTGCGCTCGGCAAGAGACCTCTATTTTGTATGAATAGAATGCAATGAAAGTGGATTCGCAATGCAGTTTTCTTTTCATTTTCATTTATTAATTGCATCAAATTTAATTTTGGATCAATTTCCGCTCTTACCCGGGAATTAATCCTTACGATTTATTGCTGTGAAAGTGAAAATAGCAAGTGCAGTATTGTTCATTTTCATATATATTTATGATAGCATCATATTATTATGGATCAAGTTTCCGCTCTTACCGGGAATTGATTTTTCCCTCTTTAAGTTCTATGAAGGTGAATCGCAAGTGCCAGTATTCTGTTTCATTTTCATATTACTTTTCACTGCTGTGCGGGGGTAGGGGAAGCGAAGGTCTGCCAGGAAGTCGTCGGAAAGCTCTCCCGCCGACTCCCTTGGTATCCGATTCTTCGTCTTCTTTCCTGCCCCCCCGCTCAGCTTCCTCGTATTTTGTTTTGGGGGGGTCTTCCTTTCCGTTTCGGAGGGTGGGCATGTCTCCCCCCCCGTGCGTGAGGGAACCCCTCTTACTAATCTGTCTGCTACCGCAGGTGCTACAGCCGGGGAGACGACCTTGGACAGGTATGGACCACTGCGGCTGCAGGGCGTGCTATCATCCCGCGATCTGCTGCAGAGTCTAGCGAGGTCTGGGGCGGTGACCTTGGAGTGGTCTCCACTACAACCTTCACGGCCGCTTATGCTGCTTCCCCCCGCTGGTCTACACTCCCCATGTGTGTCGGTGACGCCGTCTGCCGCTTCTAGGGCCGGTCGCCGCCGTACCGAGGAGGGGTATGCCGCCGCCGCCTGTGTTTTCTTCGTGTTGCCTGCCCCAGACTTCCGCTGTTCCTGCAGCTCGCCCCTGGACCGGCCGCCAGTACCACGCTGGCTGCCGATGATTCTACGAGGCGATGGCTGGGCCTGCCGTACCTGTCGCTGATGTGGTTCCCGCTACTGGCTTGGCTGTCCCTTCTGTGTTTACCGCTGCCGCTGTTCCTGCCGCTCCGACTGGTTCGTTCCTGTCGCTCCGGTTCCTGCGCCTGTCCATGCTGGCGTCCTGCCCACGGTGTGTCGTCCCCGTCCCAGGTCCTTCCGGACAGGTGCAGTCGGGCCGTGTTGCTTCGGCAATAGGCCCGACTCCGGCCTGGATGGAGGACCTGACGACTGTCCTGCGTGAGCTGACGAAGAAGAGGAAGGTGTCATCTTCGTCTTCGTCTGTTGCTGCCTCTTCCCCTTCGACTTCTAAGGCCCATAAGCCGAAGAAGAAGAACTGCCTCCCCCCCCTAAGAATCTCCTTCGGGAACTTCTAAGGGCCCGTCCCACCTCGGTGGGACGGGGGGTCCTTCTGCTGGTCCTCCTGCTCCTTCGGGAGCGCGGCCCGTCTCCCCTTCCGTAAGGAAGAGATAGACGGGGACCAGAGGAGTATCGGTTAGCTCTGGTACTTCCTCGCCTGGTGCCAGCGGCGATGCCGCTACGCCAGGTTCCGGCTCGGTCTCTCGTTCGCAGGGTGAGATCCCGAGTGTACGCTCTCCCTCGGGAGACCGTGCAGCCAAAGTTTCGGCGCCAAAGAGTTTTCGCTCGGCGCCAAGACCACGGCACGGAGCAGAAGGCTGGCGAGAACCGCTCAGGTGACTCTCGCCAGGCCAGCGGCCGCTCTCGCAGCGACCAGCTGGTAACCGGGTTTTGTTATTCCCCCTAAGAAGCTCCTTCGGGAACTTCGAAGGGCTCGTCACACTCCGGTGTGACGGGGGGTTCTTCTGCTGGTCCTCCTGTTCCTTCGGGAACGGGGCCCGTCTCCCCTTCTGAGAAGAAGAAGAAGACGGGGACCAAGGGTGTGCTGGCTACCGCTGTACACCCTCGCCTGGTCTTGGCAGCTCTGCTGCTAAGCCAGGTACCGGGCTCGGTTTCTCGTCCGTGAGAAGTTTCCGAGTGTACGATCTTCGGGTGACCATGCAGCCAAAGTTAAGAACGCCTGAGTTCGCTCAGCGTCATGACCGAGGCACGGAGCAGAAGACTGTCGAGAGCCGCTCAGGTGACTCTCGCCAGGCCAGCGGCCGCTCTCGCAGCGACCAGCCGGTACCTCGGGTGGACGTGACGGTCTCTGACCGGCCACGGGTTGAGGCTGGGAAGAGGTCCCCCAGGTCCCCTCGACCGACGTACCAGCCTCGGCTGGTACCAGCGTTTTGACGTGCCGCGAGGACGCTCACCGGTCCTCACGGCGAAAGCGAGCTCTGCAGGTCAACCTAGACCGCCGCTCCCACAGGGACCGGGCGGATACGGTGACCAGCAGCGCTCGTCTGACTCACGGGACCGGGGTCGACGTGCTCAGTCGAGCCGCTCGCCACAGGTGAGCGGCACGGCCAGGCCTGCAGATCGATCCCCACCGCGGGTTGGTGATCGGCTGCAGCCCCCCACGTACGCTGGTCCTGCCAGCGAGCGGGGGGGGAGCGTCAGGTCTGTCTCTCCACTACCTTCAACTTCCTCGGGCTACACCGGGAAGAGCGAGGTAGCTAGAGTGATCTGGAGAAGGTGCGCCGCTCACGATCCCGTCACGACGCCGCACGTGCCACGTATGGTCTTAGGACCAACCATAACGTACGCGCAAGTGATTGGAGGCGACCGTCAGGGGGGGAGAGAGGGGTAGCGTCAGTTCTGTCTCTCCGATACCTTCAACTTCCTCGGCATACGCCAGGAAGAGCTAGGTATATAGGAGTGATCGTGAGAGATGCGCCGCTCACGATCCCGTCACGACGCCGCACGTGCCAGGTTGGTCTTAGGACCAACCAGGACGTACGCGCAAGTGATTGGAGGCAACCGTCAGGGATCTGTTGCTGGTCCTTCTTCTGAAGGAGGAGGGTCCTGGGAGCTGACTCTTGTTGGAAGGACTGGACGGTCCTACTCCTCAAGACGCTGTAACTTCCGAGATTCAGAGTAACTTTACCCAGGTTATTGCACTGATTCGTCAGCACAACGACCGGGGGGAAGGATCGCCGCTCCCACCAGCAGAGCCCATGTCTCTGCTCGAGTCGTTTTGGGGCCCGAGAGGGAACCCAAACCGACGGTGGGTATGCCGCGATCGGAGCTTACCGATTCTGTCTTGAACCAGTCTCTCTCGTCTCCGGACAAGAAGGCTCTCTCAGTTCTGGCCGGTCGATCAAGCTACTTCCACCTCCTCTACTGCGACAGCGGCGTTTCTACGTGTCTTCGGACACCGTATTTAAATACTCCTTCGGTCCTCCTGAGAGGTTTCGACCTCGACGAGGACTGGAATGAGTCGGAGGACGGTATCGGCTCTCTCCTGTCAGGTGTCGATCAGCCCCACCCAGACGACGTTCACAGTGGCGGCAGACCCTTACCTACAGTGAGAGTTCGTAACCCTCCTCGGGGAAACGTTTTCTCCTGACGATACGTTTTCCCAGACTCTGAGAGGCCATCGCCGCAAGGCGATGGCTGCTCCTACTCTTCTCCAACTGCTAGTTCCACTGGGAAAAGGGCGAGCGAGTATCCAATTCCTCCCCATTCCCTCTCTCCTTACGGCTACGAGGGAAAGGGGAAGGATCCTACAGAGATTTCTCTGTAGGATCCCACGTTGGGGACTGCGCTACCAGGGGGGACCTTCGGGTCCTACCTGACGTAAGCCCCGGTCGTTGAGGAGGGATCCTGCCCCATTCTCGATTTCTACGGGAATCGAGAGGACCACCAGCCGATATCGTTTGACGAATTCGGTGGGGGTTTCGCAGACTGCTTAGAATTCTACGGAATTTCTAGCGCATTCAGAGTGTTTAGAGTTCTTACGATCTCCAAACACTTAGGCGAGACCCGGTCCAAAGTGAGCGAGACGAGAATCCCCTCCCCGATATGTTACACGATAATCGGGAACCTCGCCTATGCTCGAATTCCTGGAATTTCTAGCATTAGGAAGAAGACTGCTGCTGAAAGAAGACTATCTCACAGTAGGCGACCAACCTGGAATAGAGAAGAACGGCGACGGGAATATCCAGTTTGGCTGGAACTAATCGTCTTAGTATTCTGTTCACCATTGAAGCTTTCCTTCGAGGAAGACTTCTCCTTCACTCTCTTTAATAGAGAACGAAGGTGGTCGATCTCCAATCCTTATTTTGTTTTCTTGAAGGAAAGAATTTAGGATGGAGATCGTTGTTCAGAATCCTACAAATATACTACGTATATTAACCTCGCGACATGATTCTGCTAAGCAGTTGAATGGTCCGAGGGGTAGGCGCATATCCTGGTTATTCTACGGATTGCGACTTAGACGAAAAGTATTCTAATTGAACTGCAACCCGGGTTGCCTGCAACCTCCCAGGAGTTTTCCAGTTTCAATTTTATATACTTATGGTGTTGTCACAACAACGCCATTTAAGCTTTTATATTTACCGAAATTAGTTTCGCTTTAAAATATAAATTGACTCTAGCATATCTTTTTGATGCTCGGTGGTTCTAGCCGAAACGGCATTCCTTCGTGGAAAGGCGAAAGGATTACTTGGCAACTCAGGATGACGAGTCAGCGGAAACAAGCTACTGCAAATTGAATTGCCCGAGGCATTTCAGTATCAGCTGCCGCTTTGAGATAGACGGTTGTTGATGTCTTTCTCACCTGCTTTGATTGAATAACAACCGTATCTCTGCCCAACAATCACGGACTTAAGTCTCTGATTAACGGGGATTCTCGCATACATGAATGACCATCTACTGCTGAGAAATGCTAGTATTCATCGTCTTCGGTATTGCGAGAATTTTAAACAGAGATATCTATTCGACTCTCATCTTTGTCTGTTTACCGCACGGTAACAGAATTCTGTAATAGTCTCTTGCTGCATCGTATCCCGATAATGCGAATGATTTTTGCGGAATCTGAGTTTGTCCTCAAAATATCTTGTATCGGAGGTGTACAATTGTCATTGTTCACCCCGGATTAGCAGATGTATTGAAAGACATCGCCTACTCCCACACTGCCAGCTCTACTTCCAAACGTTCAGCCCATGAGAAGCAGTTCTTCAAGCGGCTCTCCCCTGTGTTTCATTACTGAAGAACGCCCCGCTCATTGCACAACGGACAGCAATGAAATGGCGGTTAGCGTTTTCAGTCATTTGTAAGCACAGGTTTAGAATCTTGAGATTCCTTCTCTCGATTCAGCTGGAAGACGTAGGTTGCATTCATTGCCTACCTTCGTCTTCAACGTCACATAGTGTTGTTTCTCCTTAAGCTGAGATTCAACGTCTATGAAGATTTTCTTGCCATCAGGGACCTCCGGTCTTTTGAAGGCAATTGACTTTCGCCTTTTGAGCTTATGCATTAAGAGAATCATCGCCGCGCCGTCCGGCATCGGTGACTAACAAATATTTTATTTGTTTGGTCTCTCAGCATAACTCTTTAAAGGGCGAAGGTCACGTGACTTACCCGGATGCTTGGACAACTTGCCTCTACTGATTCCGAACCAGTCAGTCGGCAGCTGTCAGAGCGTCCGAGTCAGTTACGAACTATGCTGTGGACTTAGTTCGGTTGTTCCAGAGCAATCATTACTTCGTCTTAATAGCTTGTCAGTATGAGTACTGTACATAACCAAAGTCGAGAAGAGGGATAGGTCATACGACTATTCCCTTCTTTTCGTCTTAGGTAACTGCATGACTTCTCTTGAGAAGTCAAGCACAAAGGGATGGGATTTGTGTCGCTCGATTTCGTACCGATCTTCGTAGCGAAGACTCAGAACCCTTCGGTAACTGACGATTGGTTCGAGTCCTTCACAATACCCTCCCTAATGGACGTCACCGCCTCCGATACGAAGGCTATGCTGCTTTGTCCTGTGAAAGGTGCGACGGAGCTGTCTGAAGAAACTTGACACCCAGGATGAGTGTGGACGCCTCTTCAATCATTCTCATCGCGTTCCGCAAGAACTTCTCCGTGGCGCAGGTAATGAAGGCAGGCGCCTGGTCCAACCGGACCGCATGCACCTCCTTCTACCTTCAGGATATTGCCCACAGTTCCTTGGATCTTTTTCCTTGGGAACCGTGGTGGTTTGCTCAACACGTTGTGTAGTTAACCCAGACCCTCGCAGGCTGAACAGCATCGAGTCCTGGTGTGACCGTAAGAATGGATGAGGAATGAGAGTGTGACTGGCTCCTCTTCCCATCTTTTTCTTCCCTCTACCTTTGGGTAGAGGGACACGGTCGTCACCCTGCTGGGTAAGGACGAGATGCAGGTGAGCTACTCAATAGAGCACCATCCATATCCCTTTCAGTAGGGATAGGAGTAAATATCCACCACTTCCTCCAACAAGGGGTGGGGGGAGGAAGTGGATGCCAAATTGAGACAAACCCATCATTTTATGATTGTCTCTTGCAAACAGGAACAAGTTCTTGCTTGCTGGTACGAAGAGATACGCTTGCCTCTCTCTTAGTACTTGGCCCCAGAGGTCTGACCATTGATCCTGCGGTGCACACCCCGATCAATCGGACAGAGGTTTGGATCCCTCCCTTGCTCTTACGACCAGGGAGGCACTCCAGGGTTGGACGAACACCAGTCTGTTCACCAAAAAGACTCAGATTCCTCCCACCAGAAGTGAGTCTTCCTATTGTTAAAGGACCGAGGGTTTGTATTACGTATCGGAACAAATGACAATTTGTCGAAAATTGCATTTTTCCTAACTATACAAACCTGAGGTCCTTTACATATAGTCCCACCTCATGCCACCCCTCACTCTGCAACTTTTTGCATGGGCCTAAAGCAAAAGTGATTCTTCACCTCTCGGCGCGGCGGGCGCGCGCACGATCGGACAAGCAGTTAACTACCGTTCTCCTTGTTCGAAGCTTACGACCGTCCCAGCTGCCGCTAGTTACCTTCCTATTGTTAAAGGACCTCAGGTTTGTATAGTTAGGAAAAATGCAATTTTCGACAAATTGTCATTTTCTGCCATTTGTCCCCCTCCTCTGTCACCATTTTTGGACATCGCCTCACTCGAAAGGTAAGATTCCACATTTTACTACATACATACATACAGTATTTCTTGTAGCCTGTACACTAATACACTTTATTTTCAGGTACAGTCGTGGTTATGTTAGGTATTGAATGGTCCAAATTGTTTTATTTCATTGTTTATTGGTCAATTTAGCTTTATTATAAAATTTACTGTGGTGTTTCAGTGGCAACAGTTGATGGGACATCTGGCCTCGCTGGAACTCCTTTTTCCAAACGGTCGGATGCACCTTTGATCCTTTCAGTGGGGTCTGAAGAGTTGTTGGTCGTAAAGTCAGGATTCTCCTCACGATCTAGTTCCCAATGTGGAGGATAACAATCTGCTCCGATCTCGAGCGGTGGCTGGACAACACTAAACCTGTTGAGGGGGCTCCCCTTCTCCAGTTTCATCCACCCGATCTGCTCCTGTTCACAGACACATCCAAGGATGGATGGTGCGCGCACCTACTGCAACACCTGGCTTCAGGCCTATGGTCCGACCAGGAACATCAGAATCATATCAACATGCTGGAACTTTGAGCTGCCTTCCTGGCACTTCAGCACTTCAGCTCTCTTCTGAAAGGTCACTCGGTGGTGCTGATGAGCGACACCACCCACCGTAGTAGCATAGGTGAACCGTCAAGGAGGTACTGTGTTTCTGTAGCTATGCCAATTAGCATTGCAGATTCCACGAATGGGCAGCTCTCAATTCGATAGGGTTGACAGCTCATTTCATTCCAGGCAAACGGAACATCTTGGCAGACAATCTGAGCAGGACACAGATCGTTGGCTCCGAATGGTTTTTGGCTACTTGGATAGCAAACAAAGTCTTGATTTGTTTTGGGGTTCCCAAGATAGACCTGTTCGCTACCTCTCTAAATCAGAAACTGCCGATTACTGCTCTCAGTTCCAGATCCGGTGGGCAAGCATTCGAGGACGCATTCCAGCACCCCTGGGACGGCCTCGACGTGTAAGTTTTTCCACCATTTTGCCTGATCAGGCAGGTGTTCAGTCGAGTGCGATCCATACCTTCCCTGTCCATGACACTAGTAGTGCCGAAATGGCCTCACGTAGAATGGTACCTGGACCTTCTACTTCTGCTGGTAGAGACTCCAAGAGTGCTTCCGCCACTCCCCGACCTCCTATGCCAATCACGTGAGGATCTTCCACAACGCAGTGAGCTTTTCACATCTTCACGCATGGAGGTTATCCAGCAGCTCCTCAAAGCGAAAGAACTTTTGCAGAGGCTGCAACAGCAATGTCAGGATACCTCAGGAAGTCCTCAATGTCTGTCTATCAGACCAAGTGGGCCATTTTCTGTGGTTGGTGTCGTCGGAGAGGCTGTTCTCCTTTCAGAGCCTCTATCCCCTTGATTGCCAACTTCTTACTCTACCTCCGAA
Organism: Macrobrachium nipponense; assembly: GCF_015104395.2. NCBI lineage: Eukaryota > Metazoa > Arthropoda > Malacostraca > Decapoda > Palaemonidae > Macrobrachium > Macrobrachium nipponense. The sequence goes on from NC_087210.1 coordinate 32,629,378, forward strand.
GAGAGAAGCTCCTTTCGGTCTTGGCAGTAAAAGGCTATCGCTCTGCCTTGAGCGAAGTCCTCAGACTTAAGGGAATCTATATCTCTCTTCCTTGGAGGAACACTCTATGCTCAAACGAAGCTTTGAACAGGGTTGCACTCCTCCCTGGGACATCGTTGCTGTCGTCAGGTCTTTGAAGAGAGCTCCTTATGAACTGTTGTCCCTGGCATCTGATAGGGATCTCACCCTGAAAACTTTCTCTTCTTGCCCTTGCTTCCGCCAAACGAGTCAGCAAGCTTTATGGCCTAGTCTATACTGTCGCTCATGCTGAGTGCTGGACCAATGCCTGTTTCAGCTTCGTCCCTGAGTTTGTTGCAAAAATCCAGAATCCAGCCCAAGTCGATTCTCAGTTTTCTTCATTCCAGGTTGTGAACCTGAGCACAGTAACTGAAGACCCAGATGAGCTACTTCTCTGTCCTCCGAGAGCATTGAGGCGCTATCTCCACCGGACCAGCTCTACTCGACCCACCTTACAAGATCTCTTTGTAAGTACTGGCCAGTCAAAGAAGAGGGTTATGAGTAATACCATTTCATATTGGATTTGAGAGGTGATTTGCCATACCCTCTCCCCTCCCTCTTATTCGCTTGCTGGTACCAGTCGAGTGAAGGCTCACGATGTGTGTGGAATGAGCACATCTCTTGCCTTCAAGAAGAACCTCTCTGATGGAAGCCGGCACATGGTCTCGCCCTTCCACCTTCACCAGGTTCTACCTTAGAGACTCTGCACACAGCTACCTCGACACAACTGACCTTGGTCCTGTGGTAGCCGCTCAGCAAGTGGTTTAGCTGCCTCCGTACCCTCAGGGGTCGGAAGTATCGAATTGAGGTTCTGTATCAGGCTGGGGGAGAATGTGAGAGTATGACTGGTACTGGTCTATTTCCTTTTCACCTTTCCCCCTTACTTGGGGCCAGAGCATTGAAACCCGTTCTCCGGCACCGATTTCAATACTGGTAAGTACTCCACGTCCGACTAGTGGCTGTTTTGTAGACACACAGAAGTCAGTCTCCACACTTTTCTGAGGGGGAGTGTGCTGTAACCTAACAAACCCATTATGATTATATAGTCTGGTTTTGGTTGCCAGAGAGAGTTTACGCTCACACCTTTGATACCCAGGCTGACAGCCATCAGGTTGCATTTATCATGGCTTGCGGCTGTGAAGGATCCATGACCCCGAGCCATAAGCCCGGGTCCTGGCATCCCTGGTTCCATTCTCAGCTAGCGAGACAGGACTTCCATCCCTACCTTAGGATGAGTCTTCTAAGTAAGGGATGGAAGGTTTGTATACGGTGTCATCATCAAAGTGACGACTCACTGAGCTGGTGGGCAGGCGGTGCTTCCCCACTGCCGGGCAGGTAACTACCGGCCCGGTAGTTAACTACCTCGGTATATAAAAGAATGTATTAGCCAGTAGTTTCAGCTGAGCTGTAATCTATCCTAAGTAAAGGATTCCAGGTTTGTATGGTATGGAAAAATACATTTTACTTTCAAAAATGTCATTTTATTATAAAAACGTAATTTTCCTTTCAATAACCAGTTGATATGGAGTAGATAGTCCCCGGTTATCGGTGATCTGGTTTTATGGTGCTTGTCTTGTGACTAACTGAATTTCCAGTGCCAATATGTACCGATCCCCAGTTATTGACGCCAATAACTGGGGATCGGCGCTATTATTTCCAATTATCAGTTAGTATTATTGATTTTTGTTTAATGTCACAACATCAGGAACTGAACTCCCACCAATGACTGGGGACCTCCTGTACTTATTAAGATGACAAAGTTATTAGAACGTATTAACTGAATCAGGTATTTATTGTAGGCTGACTAATCCAATTAAAGAGTGACATTAGTTTACCTTTGGTACATTATTGTTGATGTAAATTAATTCAAGAGACTCAGGTCATATTTTTAGTCCTATTGAACTTTTATATGGGTTTTTTGTAGAGAAGTGAAGGACAGAAGGAGAAATATTCATTTGACATCCCGAGTGTGAAAAGTATCTTGGGACTTTGAAATTGCTTTCAAACTGGGGAATGTGGAAAGGTGTAAAGCACTTTGTGGTTTACTGTACAGGCAGTCCCTGATTATCAGCAGCCTAGGCTATCAGCAATCCAGTTTTACGGGGCTTGTCTAGCAATGAAATCGAAGCGATACTTACCTAACAAGTGCCAATGTCCAGTTATAAGCAGTTTTTGCATATCGTGATTCTGTTGGAACTTTAAAACACAGGGTGCATCAATCCATCATAAAAAACTCTAGTACATATAAACTTCAATCTGGATCCATTAATAACTTACAGATGGCATGTGGACAGATAAAAGGTAAAGTGAATGAAGAGGTAGTACAGTGGTTTAAAAAAAGGTTACTGAAGATTTGGTAGGAAAGTAGTTTTTCAGCAGAAGGTTATGTAATGTAGTACTGCTTCTTTTTTAATTAATGAGATAGAATATCATACAACTCATATAATTATTACTGAAGAGTTGAAACCCAGATTCTTGAATTTGTTGGTTACATGCTCAAAAGCTTTGTAGTATTGGGAACTTAACTGTAGAGTATAGTTTCATCTTCAAATTATCCATTTTTTGCAGATAAGTTATCAATTGAACCAGAGAGTGGCACTGATTCATCAGGCTTGTTCTTTGAGAGTACTGGTGGGGAAACAAGCAGTTGGAGTTCCATTAGAAGGCATCAGATGAATGGTACAAGGGGCATTAATGGAAGTAGACGTGGTTCAAGAGGAGGACCTTCCCGTGGAGATTCATCTTCTTCAGAAGGGGTTAGCTCATCTGTTGTATTTGAAGAAATGATTGTTGAAATTATCACAGAATTTTATTGACTTGTTCTACTATGTAATTGACTAAAGTTGGAAATATGTTTTTGGATGTTGACATTAGGTGTTACATTTAAAGTCAAACATCAATCAATGTTAATGCATCTTCAAATGTTTGATATTTAATTGGGAATTCTTAGAATAAAAGTAATTAATTGTCTTTGTTTACATGTATTGTAGTACCTCAGACTTCAAACTTAATCCGTTCCAGAAGGCTGGTCGAAATGCGATTTGTTCAAAATATGAAACAAATATCCCCATAAGAAATAAAAGTAATTAGGATAATTCGTTCCAGCCAATCCAACAGGCCCTATTTTCAATTTTTTTCTATCAATGTGTTTAAAAGTTAAATTAAGGTTGTAAAGTAATAAAACAGTAAGTTATTCAAAGTAAAATTTTAGAACAAAATTTTTTCCACGTACGATTTATGAACTGTTTGGTGAAAATGGCGTGTGGCCAGCT